>NW_016107516.1:2113943-2175791 GCF_001604975.1 Cebus imitator
TCATATATCAGAGATATTTACTGCAGCATTGTTTGTGATAACACAGTGTTGAAAAACTGTAATATCATCAGTAAGGTCATGGTGAAGTAGACTACTATATGTTCAGGCAATCAAATAACATAAGAATGAGATAAATCTATAAAAACTGACCTGAATAAGTTGTAAGCAAAAAGAGCAAGTTGTAAAGCTATATGTGTACACACACGTACACACACACACACACACACACACACTCAGAAATCAGATGGCTCTGTATATATCGTCATCTGATTTTTGTTAACAGCAGGAAAAAGCCTAAGTGTCAGAAAAGAACAGCACTAAAGGGTGTGCGAGTGGAGTGGACTTACAAGATTTATTTTGATTAATTGGTACAATTTTGTCTTTCAGTGTTTTTTTTTTTAAATAAAAATATAAGAACATACTATATTTGCAAATTTCATACCATTACACGCAAACAGTGCCATTAACAGAAGCAGTAAAGTTGAAAGATTGTTGGATTCAGGAGAAAGTAGTTGAGTAGATATAGATTAACTTGTAAAAAGAAAAAAAAGATGCAGATTAACTTGTATTTGGTATGAAGGGGTGCTGAACCAAAGGGCTGGATTGTGGTGAGAGTTGTGGTAGTTGTTGGCAGCAGTCAAAGGTATGTCTGGGCAGGCTTTCCAGGTTGTGGTTCTTGTAGGGCTCAGACAAGACGTAGTTGATATGAATAGAGCTTGCTGCTGAGGCTAGAGGGTCAAAGGCAAAATTCATGATCCCGTGTCAGGGGAAGCAGCACCAAAGATCATTTTTACCACTGCTGGTCCTTGGATTGGAGGGAATAACTCTCTCTGACACAGCCTTGTTCACCTAAAGGCTAGCTGAGGAAAACTATCTCACTGACCAATAATTAACTCTGGATCCAACATAACAGGAGGGTCAGAAGGTAGTAAAGCATCCTAGTTATGAAATGAATCTTCATTAATTTGCCTATCCCACATTAAACTTATTTACATTTTTAAGTCAGTATGTATCTATACCTATATCCATATCTATATCATCTATCTGTCTAGATAGATAGATACAGATAGATATCCCTGTTTACCACTGCTCATGTGAAACAATTAGCATTTATTCAAATTTGGTCTTGAACAATGCTATGTATTGAGACATATTAAATATAAGGTAAGCACATTATAAAAATGGATCCCACATGGGGAATTATAGTGGTATGCTGTAGAGCCAGTCTTTTATTATAGAATTACTGATTGCTTCTCCAGGTGGGTTTAAATTGATGACTCTAAGGACATTTTTGCAAGCTCCCTTCTTCTAGCTTACTGTCTCTACAAATGTGCTCATGGGGAGACCTACTTTCTCTTCATGGCTTTAAAATGCTTCCAGCAAATAAACACTTGGATGTTTTATTAAATAAGCATTATCTCCAAAGCCCAATGATGAATTTTTTTAATACATGAAAGTGTCTTTTTAAATCCTTTTCAATATTAATATACATTGTATTAGATAAGTATAAATAATATATTTGAAAATTTTAAAACATGCATATGCAAAGTGATTTGCAAAAGTCTCTAAAATATTTATGATTTTACTGCCTACAATTTTCTTTTATTTATCCTCTCTCCTGTAGATTCTGATTAGATATAGGTAGGGATTTTTAAAAAGTGTCATGCCTTTCCCCCTTCCTTTCTTTCTCTTTTTTTTCTCTCTTTTCTTTGGTTCTTTCTTTTTTCTTTCTCTCTCTCCCTCCCTCACTTCTTTTTTTCTTCCTTTTCTTTCCTTCCCTCCCTCCCTCCTTCTCTTTCTCCCTTCCTTCCTTCCTTATCTCTCTCTTTCTTTCCAAACCTAGAAGATAAGGTGTGGAAATACAGTGAGTTGCCTAAGATCCCACGCCTCTCATGCTGACAATGATATGCTTAGACTCTGGGATGTGTTGCCTCTT
The DNA here is from genome assembly GCF_001604975.1 of Cebus imitator. Classification (NCBI taxonomy): domain Eukaryota; kingdom Metazoa; phylum Chordata; class Mammalia; order Primates; family Cebidae; genus Cebus; species Cebus imitator. The sequence continues at coordinate 2,115,880 of NW_016107516.1, forward strand.
TCTGCCATGTTCCTTATTCATGATATTTCAGAACAAAGGACTTATACATACCCATGAAGTTACATATATCCTTATTTTTTTTTAAATACTGTTATCAAGCCATATGATATCTCCTAACTTAATAGGAAAATATTGCATGTAAGATAAAGAATTTTAGACTGCTTTAATTTTTTCAGCCTCTTATTTCTAAGCAGAAATACCAGCCTCAGTTTCCCTGCTTATCAAGCAATATATGCTTCCAAGCAATTGAAAAGTAAAAATGGATGTACCTTTAGAAATTACTTTATGCTCCTGCCACTAATCCGATAGAGACCTGGAAGCAGGAGGACTAAGAGAAGCTGGTTTTCTGGCACTGAGGAACAATGCAGAGAACATGGAGGCCTGCTCCAAATTTTAGTAGCTTTATATGCATCATTTAATATAGTTGGTGTGTGGATGGGTGAAACAAAATTACAAATTTCTCTTTAGTGGCTTGGCTAAGAAGTTAAAGTTGAGAGTAAACTCTGAATCTAAATCTTTTAGGAGTTAGATACATATCTAATTCCTAGTTTTTCTTTGTGTGTGTGTGTGTGTGTGTGTTGGGGGGGAGGTTTGAATAGTTCCGTCAGTTTGGCGATAAGAAAATGTAAGGCGATATAAAATTAAAAAAAACAAAAAAAAGTATACTGAGCTTAAAATCGAGTGAAAAACTGTGGGTAGTCTTCTAGGACCTAGTTAAATAACACACAAAATAGAATTCTTAGAAATATCAGGTGTTAGGATTTTTTTTTTTTTTTAAGCAAAAGAATAATGGAAGAACCAGGAATCCAGGACGGGAGAATTGAGTGAGCATGCTGCCTTCCTTTAGGGAGGAGAAACAATCCATAGGATAGTTTGAGTTGTTTTTCATTCATAGTGATGGATTTGAACAGTTCATTCAACCCTTTCACCCAGTGCTTCTCTTACTAATTGCATGCCTTTGCGAGATGGGGCAATATGGGGGAGATGTGGGAAGATAAATGGCCCTTCAGAGGTTTCCATGATTTTTTAGAATTGGTGTGTTGGCTCTAATGAATGCTGTTGATAGAACGGAAATGTCTAAAACTCTGGGTGGACAGTCACTTAGCTACTCAGAAAAGTATTTGGAAATTAGGAAAAACATCGTAAACATTTGTATTTGTTCCTTTTGATCTCACAAGCGACTATATTCCCTTTTATCTAACAGAAAAGATCCAGTTGGTTTGGCTGGTTGGCTAATACCATACAACCACTGTAAGGTCTTCATACTTATGCTATGCAGCGTGCAGCATTTGGCAGGGGCTCAGTAGATATTTTCTAGGTTTCATTATATTGATTGAGTCAAGTGGAAGGTATAATGCTTCTTTTTCTTTGTTTGTTTGATTTGTTTTGTTTTGGGGAAAGATCTCACTCTGTCCCCTAGGCTGGAGTGCTGTGGCGCAATCTTGGCTCACTGCAACCTCTGCCTCCAGGGCTCAAGCGATTCGTCCACACTCGCTTCCTGAGCAACGGTAACTACTGGCACATGCCACCACACCCAGCTAATTATTGTAGAGACAGGGTGTCCCTGTGTTGCCCAGTCTGGTCTCGAACTCCTGGGCTCAAGCAATCCGCCAGCCTCTACTTCCCAAAGTGCTAGGGTTATAGGCATGAACCACTGTGCCTAGCCACAGTCTTTTAGAAGCCAAAACTATTTAAAAATCTTGATAAAATATTTATTAAGTATGTCATTCAATATGTGTTCATAGATTACCTGAGCAGGGGAAATTAGAGAGGGGAAATCAAAAGATAATCCATTGACAGATGGACTGGGAGTAACTGTGATTCAGTTTTCCTGTCACTGGCGGGAAGCATCACCAGCATCTAAATCAATCAGTGCACTGGAGGATACTGGGACTGGGGCAGGGCAGCTTCAGCTGCCTCTGTGTTTATTAAGCAGTTGGACTTCAGCTGCTCTATCTCTCTTGGCCTTTCACTCCCCGTTGGCTTACTCCTCCAGAAGAGAAGGGGCCACCGGGAGCATTTGGGAAATACACTGATGATGTGGAAGTGGGAGCTAGCTGACCTCAGAAGCTACAGTGGCTGAGCTCCTTTGTGGTCTGGTTTGCAGAGGCAGCCCCCTATGGGGAGGTGTGTTGTGAATGGCGGTAAGTCTACCCAAATTTGGAATGCAGCTTTAGGAAGTCCTCTGTTGCACTGCACCTAAACTCTGCCCTCCTTTGTCAACTTTATAGTAATGAAGGTGACATTTTTATCTCCTTCTGCCAGACTTCCATGTCTATCTTTTCGTGGTTTTCAAACTTGGTTGAGAAATGAATGCTATTTTTTGCCGCTGTTCTCAAGCTTCATAAAAGGTACTCAGCTCTATCAGCTCTATGTATCTATGTACTTTGCATCTAGTTAAGTGAGATGTATTCATTCATTTAGCTATTCATTTGGAAATATGGATTGGGCCCTTAGACTGTGCTAAGTACTCTGGTAAGTCCTGAGACTGCCCACAGAAGCTCATGTATAGAGTATTTACAACACAATTGAACAAGTGGGTGAGCATCAAGCTTCCCAGGAAGAAACACAAGTCTGAACCAAGTTGCTCAGTTTTTGGTCTTGCCTTAACCGAGTCGTAACAGAGTGGGATTTGGCCAGAAGGTAGTCCAGTGTGATAAAAGTTTAGGCTGCAGGGGCAGCAGTGGCTCGGTTCTGAAAGGCTCTCCTTAAAAGCCATACAAAGGGCCCTGGATTTTGTCTGGTAGGCAACAAACAGCTGGTTAAGAGGTTAGAGGAAGGATGTGGTCAGATTTCTGTCTTAAATAAGTCACTTTGATAGTCTGGAGGATCAGTTTGAACAGGACAAGCCTAAATAGACTAGTTTGCAGGTTGTTCTAGGTGAGAAATGATAAGAATGGGATTTAGTAGCACCTCTTTTTTTTTCCTTTTTTCTCTTGGGCATTGTGACATGAGCTAATGCACGGAGCATTTAACTGCAGTTCGTAGCAAGAACTCAACAAATGTTGGCCATCATCATTTTCTTTTTCTAAATCATCATGTTATTTCCATCATCATGATCACCAGAAATGGTAATTTCTTCCTTACTGCTCATCCTAAAAAATGAGCAGCCTCCCACAGGCAGTCTGCTCCCAGATGAAGAGAGCAGTAGTACCTTCTCTCAGAGGGCTCTGGCTCATGATAAAACCACTCCCTGCCCCTACTCCCACCCCACCACCACATGACTACGCCTCCCCTGACAGAATTGGCAAGGAACGTGGGATGGCAAAGATGATGCATTCCTACCCTGGCCATGGAGCAAAACTGTGGCGTTACTCTGGGTGTTAAAAATTTCCTCTTTGTTTTTACTGTTATCATGCTTTCTTCTCTACTTATCTGATAGAAAATATAGGGTTCAATTCTTTGTTTAGCTGCCAAGATTTTTCGATGCCTTGGCAAAGAAAGGAAATCTGGCACGAGTCTTTAGGATCGCCCACTTACCTTAGAAAACTACACTTTCTAGATGGAAGGAGTATGTGGGTGGTCTTCTCCCCATTGTGCCAGCTTTATCCCTTTGAATTATTGGAAATCCCAGGAAGTACCCTATTGAAGGAATTTTACTTGACTTATATATTTTTGAGGTCTTATTTAAAATTATATTTGATTAAAAAATTTTTTTTTGAGACAGAGTCTTGCTGTGTTGCCCAGGCTGGAGTACAGTGGCATGCTCTTAGCTCTTTGCAACCTCCACCTCCCAGGTTCAAGAAATTGTCTTGCCTCAGCCTCCCTAGTAGCTGGGACTACAAGCAGCCACCACCGTGTCCAGCTAATTTATTTTTATTGTTATTTTTAGTAGAGATGAGGTTTCACCATGTTGGCCAGGCGAGTCTCGAACTCCTGACCTCAGGTGATCCTCCCACCTCAGCCTCTCAAAGTACTGGCATTGCAGGTGTGAGCCACCATGCCCAGCCCAATAATAATATTATTAATAATAAATCTAAGAAAAAATGACAAAAATAAAAATAATACAAATTTTATTACAGAAAACTCTTTCTTAAACTTTTAAAAATAACCACAGAACAACCAATTGATTTTATTTCAATCTTTTATTTTCCAACTCTCTTATAAAGATCTGTGAGCCAAAAATTAAAAAGATTCAAATGAAGAAAACCTTCATAGAAATGCAGCACTTAAAGGGTTGTTTAAAAGAGGAAGTATGGGCCAGGCACTATGGGGTGGCTCACACCTGCGATCTCAGAACTTTGGGAGGTCAATGTGGGCAAATCGCTTGAGACCAGGAGTTCCAGACCAGCCTGGCCAACATGGCAAAATCTTGTCTCTACTAAAAATACAAAAATTAGCTAGGCCTGGTGGTGCACGCCTGTAATCCCAGCTACTCAGGAGGCTGAGGCATGAAAATCGCTTGAACCTGGGAGGCAGAGGCTTTCATGAGCCAAGGTGGCACACCTGCACTGTAATCTGGGTGACAGAGGGAGATTGTGTCACAAAAAAGAAGTGTGGTTTGTATGTTCTTTCAATATAGAATGGCTTTTTTTTTTTTTAAACTCTACTGCAAGCGTAGTCAATATGATTTTCCTACTACATCTGTCTTCAAGAAGATGACAGTCTTTTGAAACTAACAGCTTACAGTCTTCCCAAGGACCTCTTTTTGATAGTGTAACAATCTTCATAGATCACCAAAGTAGAATTGTACTGGCAAAGTTAAGAGTCTGGATCCAGCTTGTCTAAGTCACAGCCTTTTGTATGTTTGTTCATTTGTCCTACAGTGATTTCTACTTGTGACAGTTACCTAGATGATGGAAATTGTAGGTTTGAGCAAGTCTTTTTCTTCTCAGTATTTCTGTCTTCTTACCTATCAATAGTGAGAATGCTAAAAGCTATAAAAACTTCTTCCCAGGAGTTTACCATGAAATAGTCATCCTTTAAATGTAGAGATTAAATTTTAAGTTCTTTATGTGAGCAGATAAGGCCATTAAGAGATAGTATAGAAAGGTAAAGGGTCTACAAGTGGAAATATAAGAAACAGTTTTTCCACATTTTCAAGAACACTCAGGCAGAGTGAATCGTTTGTGCCTATAACTAAAAAAGGTAATTATCCGTTGCCTTTCCGCACAGTACCTACTTTAAAATGTCCAGCAAAGTTTGCATCTGTTAGAATACTTTCAGCCACTGTCTGTTAAATTAACTTAAGCCATGTCGAAAACCACTGGCTCGTGTAACTATACATCATAGATTCACGGGGCTTCAGGCTCATGGACCCAGATGCTTTTCATCCCCAGACTCCGCTGAACACAAGCTTTATTCTAAGGACAGTTTTCCACAGCTGCCAGCTGCAATCAGGGCTACATGCTTTTACTTCCACTTCCGGTATAGGAAAAACTTGCTTCCTGAAAGGTCCCTCAAATGTAAGAAAACTTTTCCCCTGGAGACCTCTACTTGATTTGGGTCACACATCCACTCCAGAACCGAAAGTGGGAAAAGTTATCACATAACTCTTTGGCCAGTCAGGCTGTTGAGGATATGGGCTGAGTCAGAAAGAAGTGGATACCTGGCCAGAAAGGAGTGGATATCTTCCATTCTGTGGAAAAGGCAGAAAGGGCAATGGATGCTTTAGGCCATGAGTAACAGCCACTCCAGAGTTCCTGGGAGGAGTAAGCCTATACAGTAAGGATAAAAGCCACTGTGAACATTAATACAGAGTAAGATTTGGCAGCCGAAGCTACCCAATGAGGCAGATAAAAATCCTATTTAGAGGGAGAAGACAGAGAGCAAAGAACTGACCAGCAAGTGGGTTGGAAGATCAGAGGCTATGGCTGAGAATTTTACTGCTTTTCAAGGCAAGGAGAGAGGATGGTTTCAAGTTATCTGCAGACAGGGAAGTAATAGAGCAATGATCCTATGACTGACTGCTCTGCTCTTAAGCATACTTTGTGTCAGACCTTCTTGCTCACTGTTACTAGGGAAAATGAGGCTCTGAAAGACAGCATTTTTGTGAGTAATCCAAGATGAAACTAAATTACCTAACGAGACAGATAGGACAAAATCTGTCATAGCGGTGGGACATGTATTTCTTTGGGTTTCATCTTGGGAGAACGGCTGAAACTAAATCTCCACCCGCTCCACCATCTCCCCACACAGGCACACATACTGCAGTGCTCTGCAGGCAGGGAGGCTGGTGAGGTGCATCAGGCCAGTCACAGGGAAAACAAGACACATTTTCTCCATACCTCTCAGTGGTGTGTGAACCTAGCATATATTTCTTCATTATATAATGACCAAGTTATTTGAAAGATCAAAAAATGTGAACACATACTGATTGTGACTGTACAATTGTCTGTAATTTAAGTTTGCTGTGAATTTACCTATATGTAGATGTGAATAGATAAGACTTTGCTAGGTTTGTGAAAATCTGGTAAACTATTTGGTCAGTGTAGAAACCTACAGACTCGTGAGAGGAACTTTATGTAGTCTCTCCTCCGCAGAGCCACTGGCCATTCTAAGAGGACTCGAGATCAGTGATTCGGGGCATTATTCTCCTTAAACACTTGTCATCTACAAATATGAATCCATAATTCAGTGATAAATACCTTTCTACAAGCACCAGGATATGGTGCAACTTTGTTTGAAACTTCTAAGGTGAGTTCATTGAAATGGGATATTATCTGGAAGTCTCTGAATATGACAGAATAAGCTTTTTCTCAGGCATGCTAGTCTGGGGTATATGTAAATTGTTGAACACCTTGTCCCTGTCCCAGCTCTCATTAGTTGAAATTACAGTTCCATTAAGACAAGAACTTTGGTTCAAACTGGAGGAGATGATCAAGGCATTTCCCAACTCCCACTTCTTCCTGGTCCCCTAGGCCTCCAGGCTGGCAGCTACAGGGAAGCTGCCCTGGTTGAGTACCCCAGCATCACCTGGTGGTACCACGTGCTGTTAATGGCACTGCTGTTCCTCCTTTGACCATGTGATGCAGACATCATCTCTGAAGTTCCTTCCAGGAAAGCACATTGCCTAGTGCCTCCAATGCCCTTTCTTTGTTCCCATGCTATTGCTGCATATCTGTTACTTAATGAGCTATATTACAATTATGTGCATGTTTGTTTGTTTGTTTGTTTTCCCCCAGGGCTAAATCTCTTCCAAGGCAGAGATTTTCATGATTTATAGTGCCATATTAATTATACAGTATGTGATCAGTAAATAAAGAAAAGTTCTGGTGGCTTTTGGTATTGGTCCCAAGGAGGGAATTTGGACCAAGGAGGGAAGGTAGGAGTCAGAGAAGAGATCAAATCGTCAGCTTAATTTCCTCTGAAGTCAGGCTTTCTCTTCTGCAACTTGCCCGTGTTTCCTGGAGATTGTAGGAAAGGTGCTGTACTCTGGATTTGTTTTTAGACATTGAATTTTCACTGTAATAGAGAAAATTCCCATCCTTTAAAATGGAGCAAGCAAATTTTAGAAATTTGTGGTGGTCTAAAGACTGCTTAAGGAGATTTTCAATTCTGACAGTTGAGGCTACTTTATATGTTCACTGAAAGCTCCTGAGTTTGCTTGACATTTCCGGAATTGAGAGGAGTCTAAGAGGTGTCTCTTCTACATCTGCCTTTCATTTTTCACAAGGAAAACAGCTTTGTGAATGTTAGCAGAAAAAGTTGTTTTCAGTGTACCGTTATATATATATACATACAGATAGATAGATAGACATAGAGAAGGAAACTTTTTTTTTCTGATGCAAAGTATGAAGGAAATAGAGGAGAGCACCATGTGAGAAACTAATACCTAAATATACTACCTAAGGTTCTGGCATCAGAAAGTGGACTGGAATGGTAATCAGTATAATTATATGTAACCTGGCCTGCTTTTATTTATGGGGCTTGACATATCACCCAAATTTGCCAAATATAGGGTTTCCTGAAAACTGAAATTCAAACTCTTCCTGTAGAAATGTGGTCATGCCTAGTAAAACTGCTACCCCACAGAGGTTTTATATCTTTCCAATACTAAACATTCTTGCCTGCCAGCAGCCTGGAATGAAAATAAAGCCTGAAGCTTCTGACCATTAGACAGCCTGCTGGGCCTCCCCTAGGTTACTGACATTTTCCTAGATAGAGTGGTAAGAGGAACATGTTCAAATAGAACGTTACAAAATGTAACAGCACTTGGCAAGCAATGTCTTATTTTTAGTAGCATTACTTGCTGCTGTGTTCAAGAACAGATGAACTGTCATGGAGCTGGTGATGGTTAATTTTGTGTGTCAACTTGGCTACACCATGGTACCCAGATATTTGGTCAAATGCTAGTCTAGATGTGGCTGTGAAGGTATTTTTTTTTTAAAGATGAGATTAATATTTAAATGAGTGCCTTTAAATAAAGCATATTACCTCCATATCGTGGATGGGTCTCATCCAATCAGTTGGGGTCCTTAAGAGAAAAAACACTAATTTCTCCTCAAAAAGAAAAAAATTTTATCAGCATACTACCTTTGGTCTCAAGCTACAGCATCAAATCTTTCCTGGTATCCAGGCTGCTGGCCTACCCTGCAGATTTTGAGTTTGCTAGCTTCCGTTATCATGTGAGCCAGTTTCTTAAAATAAATCTCTGTCTGTCTGTCTATCCCAGTTCTGTCTCTCATCCACTGACTGTGCTTCTCTGGAGAACCCTGACTAATAAAGACCCATCACATACTCTCCACAGCATGGATTCAGACTCCCTGGCACAGTGCCTTGGGTCTTAAAAGAACAATGAGCCTAGTCTGACCAGAAAAGATATTCAAAATCTGTCATGGCAGTGAGACATATATTTCTTTGGGTTTCATCTTGGGAGAATTGCTGAAAGCAGGCCTGATTCAGCTCAGACTCACACTGGGAGCTCAGAATCACTGGGGACCCTGACATGGAACCCATGTAAGACCTAAAAGGAGACTTCCTGAAGTCTTCAGGAGAGGAGAACGTCAGGGGCTCTTGGAACTAAACCTTGGTTCTGGAATTGCACTCTTCCCAACTAGCACATTTTGGTTGTTGAAGTCTGAAGGCAAAGTCTTGCTTGACTCTGGAATTTATTCTAGTGATATGCTGCTATTTTTATTCTCAAGTGTGTTAATATCCTGACAACTCCTGGTGTTGATAAACTATAGTACTGTCCTTATACTTGGGCTAAGGGACCTCTGCCCTGGGTCTCACAGTTTAGAGAGCCTCATTCTGGCCATGGCCCTCTGGCCCTATCTTCTTTGCTTTACTCCACTTCTTCCCTCTCCTTGTCTTCTTCCTTCTCCTTCTTGACTACAAACTTGAGAATCCAGGTCTGGAAATTCCATGGCCAACTCCCCTCTTCAGGGCCTGTGAAGATCTGTTTTCCCAAAGGTACATATATTTAGATCTGAGAGGTGACCATGGGGCCACTGGTTGTAATAATGTGGGTTGAACTTACAGGTGTGGGCTAGTGTGAGACACAACAAATATGAGACATATGAGATGAAATAAATACAGTGTGAAATGGATCACAAAAGAGATTGAAAAGAGAGGACTTTCAGACAGAGCCAGGACTAACTTTCCTTGCATCACTATAGTGTTTCCACTATAGTACATAGTTCCACTAGAGTAGAATGTCAAGGGGTCTGTGAATTCTAAACTTCAATTTTGTTTTCCAAGAGGTTATCAAGGTATTTTTTAAAATCAAGGTTGGAAGAAAAAATATTTCTTTAACCACTTTGTTTTTAAGTTTGAACTCTTTAGACTCAGAGTATGTGGGCATTCATTTGTACTCTAGATCATTTCTGTCAATCATTACAGCAGTGGAAGAATTTGTGTCTCGAATAAAGGTTTAGATTAGCTGACCACCAAGTCCCCTGCCAATGCTGTGATTCTACATGTAGTAGTTAGAGGCAGAAGAATATGGTCAGACCCTCTCTAGAGAGCTCAAGAAAAACAAAGAGGAACAACCTCAAGCCACTAGGGCAAGGATGGTTTGACCTTAGTCCAAGTTTCCTTTTGGTTAGACTTAGTATGTGAACACTACTATTCTTCAAAGCTTCATGACCACAAAATCCTGCAAGACATTTCATATCATGCCAGATGCGGTTACTAAATGTGGACTTGCCAACCTTGCTTGGTTTCCAACTCAATATTTTATTTGATAAATGTGGATGCATCTTGACAATTAAACTCTCAGATTCCATAGGTATTTGTTTGTCTTTGGGGTAAACAGATAAAAGAAAATTAGAATAAGCCATTTATAGTCTAAAGGACAAATAAGTGAGGTATCTTCTGAAGGAGAAACAACACTGGGGTTGAGATAATAGTGGGTTTGTTTTCTGAGAGGAAGCATAGTATATCCATAGAGAATGTACTCATGATATTTCTAGGACACCCACTTTGGTTTTTTGGGCATTTTATCCAGCTTCTCAAAGTTGTCTGCTGTACAAATTCTCTCAAAAACAAAAAAATGCCTAGAACTTGAAATGAAGCTCTCCTGTACTCATTGTCCCCCATGTGGGAACCAATCAGTGTAGTCAGATATCTCTGGCTCTGCCATGCATTAAAGATGCGGAAAAGTCTTCCATTTCAAATGATTACACTTGAAAAAGACTAAATGGCATTGAATTCAGATGGGTTATCTACCTTGGGTTTTTATGAATTCCCTTCCCAAAATACTGGTTATAATTCTACATGTCTGAAGTCTGGAAGATTTGTATTGTATACTAGGATGGTGCTATGGACTGAATTTTGCACCACAGCCACCCCTCACCCCATTTATATGTGGAAGCTGTAACCCCTAGTCACAGATGGGGCCTTTAGGAGATAAGTAGGTTTAAATGAAGCCACGAGGGTGGACCTCATGATGAAAAGAATGCCCTCATAAAATAGACACCTGAGAGCTCGCACACACACTCTCTCTGCATGTGAGAACACAGTGAGAAGGCAGCTGTCCACTAGTTAGGAAGAGAGTCCTTACCAGATCCTGACCATGCTGGCATTCTAGTCTCAGATTTCTAGGCTCCAAAACTGTGAGAAAATACATTTCTGTTGTTGAAGCCACTCAGTTGATGACATTTTGTTTTGGCAGCCTAAATTGACTAGAACAGATGGACATGAACTTTGGAAGGTGCATTGGAAGGGAAAAACAACAAAATCCATGGAGTGAAACCAACCTTGAGAAAAGGGGGCATCTCAACACACAAGGCTCAAGGGGTTTAGTGATTATTATGGCCCAGCATGGAGCCATTGGCAGAATGTTTTTTAGAATTCAGTACATCTGGACTGGTGTCAGTCTTGTGGAAAATGGTGTAAGAGAGCTGAAATTTTAAAGCCCCATTATTGACTTTGACTCTAGTGCTAGCAAGGCTCTAGCTAGTGAAACCATGACTACAAAGAGCTGTGAGACTTTGCAAGACCCATCTTCAGCTATGACAATGTATGGCATTGTGAAAATATGGCACTAGTGGTCCAGTCAGACTCTTAGAGAGTGGAAGCAGGACTAGCCTACTGGGGATAAAGTCAGTATCTAGAGTTCTTAAACAACTGAGTTAAGTAAAGATTTGAGACTTGAAACCAAAGGCATAAACTGGATTTAGTACTCATAGCCTGTTGGGGGAGAAGGTCAAGCAAGTAACAAAAATGTGACCAATTTTGTGAACATATTTGTGCTGAGTTTAAATAGCTTGTACCTTTTAATAAATACATGGCTTCTAAGAGGATTCCACCTCCTTCACCTCAAAAAAGGGCCATCATCTCTCCATTTCCAAGGCCACTACGTTGCTTTTTGATACTTTACTAAATGGAAAACATGCATACACACACACACACACACACACACACACACACACACACACACAGTTTTTAAAAAATTTCTTTTTAAGCAAGACTGCCTTCTCAAAACCTATCCCTATGTGTCAGCTTATATATAATAGAAACCATAACCTTATATAAAAGGATTTTTTTCAAAATAGATCAATCTCAGAGATGAACACTACTGTATAAAAATGAGAAAAGCATAAACAAATAAAAATAAAGCACCATAGCTCATCAAAGAACAAATAAAGACCAAATGAGCTCTAAATGTTAGCTTATCTTGTACTTATTAACTTAAATAATGTATTAATATTACCAGCCTATCTTTTCCCACAAGAGACATATTGCCTGTAAAGTGAACAAAACTCACTTTCATTTCTATTCAGTCTGAATCAATGCTTATAACATAGTCAGCTAAACTGTGTTATTATTAGTATGTTTACAGAATCAGAGGAGCTGTGGTCCCCAGCACTCTAGATATTCTGAGCCTATTTTCATATGCTGGGCTATGTCTACCTGGGGAACCATGGTCCTAAGTACAATTGGCTATGAGATAAGAGTTTGGAAAGGTATAATAGAAATGCTAGAAAATATGGGAAAATAATTTTGGTTAAGGGATACAAGTTGTCCTTGTGCCTTAATTTGAAGAGTAAAGAATAAAAAGATGGTAGTGTAAAGGATTTAAATGTGACATCTTCAGAAAATGACCTCTGTAATGATTTTCTTCTATTACCAAGAAATGATAAAGACCAGTACTGTACTAATCCTATTCTTTCCCCTTTATACTTTTAAGTCAACTGGTATGGCTCCTCATTCACATCTTATATCCATAAAACATTAGATAAATTTCTTTTCTTGTGCACAAAGCAATACAGGTTGTTGCTATGGGTTTTGGATACTGTTTGTTTATTCTCACCAAAGTGCATGTTGAAATTTGACCCCAGAGTGGTGGTATTGGGAGGTGGGACCTAGTGAGAGGTGTTTGAGTGGATCTCTCATGAATAGCTTGGTGCTGTTTTCCTGGTAGTTGCTTGTATTAGTCTGTTTACATGCTGCTGATAAAGACATACGTGAGACTGGGAAATTTACAAAAGAAAGAGGTTTATTGGACTTACAATTCCACAGGGCTGGGGATGCCTCAGTCTCACAATCATGGTGGAAGGTGAAAGACAAGGAGGAGCACATCAGGTCTTACGTGGATTGCAGCAGGCAAAGAGAAAGCTTGTGCAGGGAAATTCCCATTTTTAAAACCATCAGCTCTCATGAGACTTATTCACTATCACAAGAACAGCATAGGAAAGACCCACCCCATAATTCAATCACCTCCCACAACACATGGGAATTGTGGGAAATACAATTTAAGATGAGATTTGGGTGGGGACACAGCCAAATCACATCATTTCCCACCGTCCCCTCCCAAATCTCATGTCCTCATATTTCAAAATGAATCCTGCATTCCCAACAGTCCCCCAGTCTTAACTCATTTCAACATTAACTCAAAAGTCTACAGTCTGACATCTCATCTGAGACAAGGCAAGGCCCTTCTGCCTATGAGGCTGTAAAATCAAAAGCAAGTTAGTTACTTTCTAGATATAATGCAGGTACAGGCATCAGGTAAATGCAACCATTCCAAATGGGAAAAATTGGCCAAAATGAAGGAGTTATAGGGTCCATGGAAGTCTGAAATCCAGTGGGGCAGTTGAATCTTAAAGCTCCAAAATAATCTCCTTTGACTTTGTGTCTCACATCCACGTCATATTGATGCAAGAGGTGGGTTCCCATAGTCTTGGGAAGCTCCACCCCTATGGCTTTACAGGGTACAGCCTCCCTCCAGGCTGCCGTCACAGGCTGATGTTGAGTGTCTGTGGCTTTTCCAGGTGAATGGTTCAATCTTCCAGTGGTTCTACCATTCTGGGGTCTGGAAGATGGTGGCACTCTTCTCACAGATCCACTAGGCTGTGCCTTAGAAGGGACCCCGGGGGGGGGGTTCTGATCCCAAATTTTCCCTTCTGCACTGCCCTAGTGGCGGTTCTCCATGAGAGCCCCACCCTTGCAGCAAACTTCTGTCTGGGCATCCAGGTGTTTCCATACATCTGAAATCTAAACAGAGGTTCCCAAATCCTAACTCTTGACTTCTGTGCACTTGCAGGCTCAACACCATGTGGAAGCTGCCAAGGCTTGGGGCTTACACCCTCTGAAGTCATGGTCCGAGCTCTATGTTGGCCCCTTGCAGGCATAGCTGGAGCAGCTCAGTTGCAGGGCACCAAGTTCCTAGGCTGCACACAGTTTTGTAGGTTCCTGGGCTCAACCTACAAAACCACTTTTTCCTCGTAGGTCTTTGGGAGGCTGTTGTAAAGACCTTTGACATGCCCTGGAGACATTGTCCCCATTGTCTTGGAGATTAACATTGGACTCCTCATTATCTATGCACATTTCTGCAACCGGCCTGAATTTCTTCTCAGAAAATGAGATTTTCTTTTCTATAGCATTGTCAAGTTGCAAATTTTCTGAAATTTTATGCTCTGCTCCTCTTATGAAACTGAATGCCTTAAACAGCACCCAAGTCACCTCTTGAATGCTTTGCTGCTTAGAAATTTCTTCCATCAGATACCATAAATCATCTCTCAATACCCTAAATCATCTCTTTCAAGTTGAAAGTTCCACAAATCTCTAGGACGGGGCAAAATGCCACCAGTCTTTTTGCTAAAACATAACAAGAGTCACTTTTGCTCCAGTTCCCTACAAGTTCCTCATCTCCTTCTGAGACAATCTCAGCCTGGACTTCATTGTCCATATCATTATCAGCATTTTGTCAAAGTGATTCAACAAGTCTTTAGGGAGTTCAAAACTTTCCCACATTTTCCTGGCTTCTTCTGAGCCATCCAAACTTTTCCACTTCTACTTGTTACCCAATTCAAAAGTCAATTCCATATTTCCAGATATCTTATCAGCAGCACTCCACTGTACTGGTACCAATATATTGTATTAGTTCATTTTTATGCTGCTGATAAAGACATACCTGAGACTGGGCAATTTTAAAAAGAAGGAGGTTTATTGGACTTACTCTTTCACATGGCTGGAGAGGCCTCATAATCATGGTGGAAGGTGAAAGGCAAAGAGGACCAAGTCACATTTTACATGGATGGCAGCAGGCAGAGAGAGCATGTGCAGGGAAACACCCATTTTTAAAACCATCAGCTCTCGTGAGACTCATTCACTATCACAAGAACAGCACAGGAAAGATCTGCCCCCATAATTCAATCACCTCCCACCAGGTTCCTCCCACAACACATGGGAATTGTGGGAATTACAATTCAAGATGAGATTTGAGTGAGGACGCAGCCAAACAGTATCATTGCTTTTGTGAGACTGGACTAGTTCTCTCAAAAATGGTTTTGTTTCTGAGATAGTGGGTTATTATAAAGCCAGGATTCTCCTCAGGTTGCCCCCTTTTTGTGTTTGTAAGCTGCCCCTTTTGCTTTCTGCCATGAGGGTAGCCTGAATCCCTCACTATATACAAATGCCCAGTCTTGAACCTTCCAGCCACCAGAATCATGAGGCAACCCTCACCACTTTATTTTTATTTTTATAAATACCTCGTTTAGTTATAACATTAAATGAACCACACAGATATCTACGTATAAAACTTAACATCATGGGGTACAATAAAATCTGTTTTCCAATCATATTTTAAGAACTGCTTATATATAAAGGAGAGTTTATTGAGTGTTAACTTACATGATCAGAAGGTCTCACAATAGGCTGTCTGCAAGCTCAGGAGTAAGGAGAGCCAGTCTGAGGCCCAAAACTGCAGAACTTGGAGTCTGATGTTTGAGGGCAGGAAGTAAACAGCATGGGAGAAAGGTGTAGTCTGGGAGGCTAAGTCAGTCTCTCTTTTTCGCATTTTTCTGCCTGCTTATATTCTAGCTGCTCTGGCAGCTGATTAGATTGTGTCCACCCAAATTAAGGGCAGGTCTGCCTTCCTAGCCCACTGACTCTAATGTTAATCTTTTTTGGCAACACCCTCACAGACACACCCAGGATCAATACTTTGTATCCTTCAATCCACTCAGTATTAACATCACAGTGGTGTATTTCATATTTTGGACCAAGACCTCGCAGCTCAGCTACAATTGGGTATTTAAAACACTTAGATTTACCTCAGCCTGGCACACTGTGAGACTTGAATTAAGATCTCCCTTTGAGCAAATATTGAGCATTTTGAACAAATGACATAGAATAAAAAGAAGCCCCTTAAGTGGATGAAGAGCACAGCAACCACATATCTTGGATTGTTTGAAACAGGCCTGGTTTAGTGTCCCTTTTCACTCACAAAAGCATCTCCAGTTTTTTTAAATAAAACGATGTGTTTGCTCTAATTAAGTGGCTTAAATATCACACAATGAATCGTATGCATCAGAATACATTACTTCTTTGCTCAGCTCAAGAACAGGTGGCAAAGAAGAGAAAGTCTGAATCAGATTGCGGCCTAAAATATATTTTGTAGTTTTTACAATTGGTTTATTATTATTAGCAATTTTTGGCACTATTCCATTTTCCTTTTCTTTTAGTCATTGTTTCCACTAAGAATTCCAAAGATTTGTATAATTTTGAGTTTTGTGTACCATGCTATGTTTTAGACTTTCAGTCATAACATTTACATTCTGATAGAAGGGAAACTTTGTCATAAAAGCCCAAAGCCTTGTAGGTTTGCTTTAGCCTTAAGCCATGAAATTTTCAACTCTCAATTATTTCACATGTTAAGGATTAACTAAAGACCAAAAGAAGGGGACACTAAATATACTAAAAATATCCTTTCCTTCCCCTGTTTTGAAAATTTCTAAGCCTCCAAAATGCCAAAATACATTGTACATGGATTGATTTACTTATTTATTTTAATGGACAAATAAAAATTGCATATGTATTATACAAGAACACAATACATTGCTATTAACTGTAGTAATCACACTGTACAACAGATCTCTTGAACTTGTTTCTCCAAGGTGAAATTGTGTCTCCTTTTACATCTGCCCAACCCTGCCTACACTTTTTTATACTTGAAAGTGTCCATTCAGCAGGAGTCTTTTAAGTTAAACATGCTACAAACTACCACTATGTGCTAAAGCATTATGCTAGATTTAGATTATTGAAGGTTTGGTCTCTTCTTTAGGGAAGCTCCTAGTCTGAGAAAGGATAGCTATTAAACACCAGACACAAAGCAATGTGATAAGACTATGGGAGAAGCATCCTGCCAGTGTCTGTAATGCTTTCTCCACACTTCCTTTCTAGGTCCACCTTACCTTAACCCTGGATTTTGTCTGTGAAAGCCCGATTGTTCCGTCTCCAATCTCGCTACGCTTTTGGAACAAGAGTCAAAAGTAAACAGAAAAGGTAAAAAGTTAATTTGGCTCCAAGTTATATTCATTAACTTTTTCTGTAGAAAGTCAAAGGCTAGTGGTGTTTGATGAAGCTTCAATCTGAGTTGTTCTCTCAGGGAAGAAACCTTCATGAAGCTGATTTGAACAATGGGGGAAAAGCAAGACAATGAAGGGACTGTCCTAAGATGATCATATTAAGTGAACTCATCCTAAGCCTGGAGGAGATCTCATAGAGTAGAAGAAGCCAACTGACAATGTCCTAATGAGGTCATTAATTCATCCTTCTTCACTGATTCCTTACAAAGCTGAGAAACTCCATGAAAATATTCAGTTACCTGGTCCTTCCATTGTATCATCACGTAAACTTATGTTTCATTTGTTAATTCAGACATCGTATGTTTATGCTGTCCTCTCTGTTTCCCCTTGCCGAGTACTGTTCTTACAAAGTGTTAGCTTTTGCATTCACTGTAACTTTTCACAGAGGCACATTTCATGCACAGCATTCCTGCCATCAAGGAAACTGTCTTAAGCTCCATTCATATCAACTGAAAACAAATGGTGGTCACAGAAAGATGCCCTGGACATATGGATGATGTTCTAAGTGATTGGGAACATCCTAGAAAAAGAAGTAGTGTGTAAAAAAATTCTGTCTGCCTGAAATGTATCAATGACCTTGGAAATGAATCAGATAAGAGAAAGTAGAGAAGCCCCTTTTCTTTACTCTGAATACTGGAATTCAGGTTCTGAGATTTCACAGAGACAGAACTGGTAGCAGGGCTAGAAGAAAAAGAGCAGAGAGTGATGAAGGAACATTCCAAGCAATTTTCTCTCGCCTTGGGGGATTGTTTTGAACATATGCAGTTAAGGTAGAAAGCAGCTTATATAGGATGAAGGTCACAAACGTGAATATAGCTTAGACATCATGATTTCATCTCTCTCTCCTTGACTTTATCACAATGGCATCATCCAGTGTGCTTAGAGTTAGCAAAAGATGTTTGTTTTTAATAAGTCTGCTGCAGATAGGTCAGAATGTAGGCCTGATAAATATCCTGCTTTGCTTGTAGGAAACTTAAAAACATAGAATTATAAAATCTGAAAAGCAGAAGGAGTTTAAAGATCATCTGTTTCAATGTGTGTGTGTGTGTGTGTGTGTGTGTGTGTGTGTGTGTAGTGAGGAATCTATTGATTACCTGTATCACAATCAATACGGTACCAGTAAATAATGAAGGTTCCTGGATCTTGTCACAGAACAAGTAAATAAAAATTTTTGTGGGAGCTACAGGTTAAAAAAACTGTTTATTATTAATAAATAAACTGCCTAGCAATTTATTTCGTACATTAAATCTTGAGACTCACTGGCCTAATCCACCCTTTCATTTGCTAATGAGAAAACTGGGCCATTTCTTCACCAAGACTAATTGGTAGCAAAATACGCATGATGCAAGAGTCGTCCTGACCCCAGTTGAATACATTTTTAAAAATGATTTCATGAAGAGACTTGGACCCTCCTATAGCAACGATTACTTTGTTTGCTGCAAACACCAAGTCCTGAAAATTTCCTTAATGAGATAAAGCTTCTAGTTTTGTAGGTACTTAGTTTTATCAGTTAAATGCTAAACGGAGTGCATTTTTACAAGAGGCTTTAACCAGTTACTTAAATCCTCAGAGAAATAGCCTGATGACTCAGGATGAGACATCCCCTGGTCTCTACTTGCATCCAAAGTCATGTTTGGCTCCATTTACAGATTATCCTGTTTGATAGCAAAGATGTTTCCCCTAGGGGTTTCATGGAGCATGTATCTGGGTCATTTACCTAAGATGACAGCTCTTTGAAATCTCCTATGTATCCTCTTGCAGAGCTAGTTTGGGGCAGATACAACTGTGCATCCCTACATAGGTCAAACACATTTCCCAACCTTACTGTCCAGTGTATTTATTTATTATATTGCATACTGAGTGTTTTTGTAAAATTTATTTTGGACAAAGGATTCTGTTGTCAAAAATAAGGCATATACCTATATATAGAGATATAGATAGATGGATTCTTTTTTTTTTTTTTTTAGATGGAGTCTCACTCTGTCACCCAGGTAAGAGTGGCGATTTCGACTCACTGCAACCTCAACCTCCTGGGTTCAAGCAATTCTTCTGCCTCAGCCTCCTGAGTAGCTGAGATTACAGTTATGCACTTCCACACCTAGCTAATTTTTGTATTTTTTGTAGAGACAGGTTTCACCATGTTGGTCAGGCTGGTCTCAATCTCTTGACCCCCTGACTCCCACCTCAGCCTCCCAAAGTGCTGGGATTATAGATGTGGGCCACCATGTCTGGCTGGAAGATAGATTAAAAAAAAAATGTGTTGCTTTGAAGAGTAACACTGATTTCTGCATTTAGGGATAGTCTGTGTGGGTTGCTATTTAAGGATATATATATGAACCGAATAGTGTCCTTGCTAAATTTATATGTTGAAGCCCTAACCCTCAATACAACTGTATTTAAAGAGAGCTTTTAGGAGGTAATTAAGGTTAAATGAGGTCATAAGAGTGGGGCCCTAATCTGATAGGATTGGTGGCCTTATAAGAAGAAGAAGACAGAGAAAGCCCTCTGTTCACATACATGCACCAAGGAAAAATCATGTGAGCACACGACAAAGTGGGGGCTGTCTGCAAGCCAAGAAGAGGGCCCCCACCAGAAACTGAGCATGCTGGCACCCTGTGCTTGAACTTTCCGGCTTCCAGAACTGTGAGAAATAAAATTCTGTTGTTTAAGCCACCCAATCTATACTATTTGCTATGGCAGCCTGAGCAGATTAAGATAGTCATGAAGCATAGGCCTGGTTTCAGAAGTGCACGTGAAAACACACAGTAGTATGGTCCCAGATAGGCCCCTTCCTGGAACACGTATTTCCTATCTCAGATGCTCTCAGGTTTTGTTTCGTGTGTGTGGCCTCTGTTTGAGTAACCTTGCTTGGCTTTTTAGCCTCTAGCTTCTTTCAGATAGCTCCATGGCAGTGTTAGAGTGATGTCCTACTGGTGTTTCCTTGGGATTGTTAACCGTAACGTGATGTACCAACCCTCTTAAACCAGCCTGGATAGCATAATGAGAGCCCGTTTCTACAAAAAAGTTTAAACAATTAGCTGGGTGCCATGATGTGTGCCTGTAGTCCCAGCTACTTGGGAGGCTAAGGCAGGAGGATTGCTAACCATAGGTTGTACAACAGGACTCTAGAACGTCTTCATCTTGCATAACTGGAATTTGTTACTATATGATATTCTTGAGATACATCTAAACTCTTGAGTTTGTATACTCTCCTGTTACATCATGACAATTGTCTTCAAACCTTCACATGTGACTGGGCTGATAAACTTAATTTAAAGTGATTCTTCAGATAAGTTATTTCATTGATTCATATTGCTTCTAACCTTAGCACCACCAGAAATCAGAGCTTCTTGATGGTGGCCTGTACATCTGCCAGGCCTTGCCTTAGAAATGAAGAAAAGTAATCTTATTAAAGGTATTTCAGGGTCAAAGGCCCATATATAGTGGTACGTTAACATTAGAGAAACAGAATCCATTTTAAGAAATGAGGGAGCTAATAAGTATGTGGGTGTTTGTGGAGAAAAGAAGAGGAAATCAGGTTTGTGAGGCTGGGCAGTGGCCCATTACTGGATTTCGGTTAGACTTTTCAGATGACTGACATGCCACAAAACCACAGGCTTGGAGACAGCATTCTCCTAAGGGACAGGGTTGAGCATAAGGTCACCCAAAGGCAGAAGAAAATATTTATTTTGCTATTTAGAGTTGTTTTCCTTTCTTTAAACAAACTCTCCATCAATTCCACAGCAAGAGCTTTCTTCTGGCACATCTGGTTTATGTGAATATATTAGTGACTTTACCAGAAAGCCACAGCATCACACCAAGGCCCATGATCGTTTCACTGGGTAATGATTAACGTCATGTTACAATTTCACAATATTGTAGTTGAATAACTAATCAATTAACTAACGTTTTGTGAGTACCTTATGTGTGGAGGACAATAATTTACTTATGTGACTATTCCTTGATGACAGCAGTCAGTTCCTTCTGGAAAGTATGGATTAAGCCATTGTATTTCTTGGTAAATAAATATACTAGTCAAAGACCAAGATATTATGTATGTGTATATACTAATGACTTTAACAGAGATATAAACCCTTATTTTAGGAATTGTTTAGTACTAGTCGTAGAGTTCTAAATTGATGCTACGTAAAGAATTTGCTCTTTATTATATTAGTCTTGAGAATTACAACCAGTGAATCCCAGTAACTAGAAAATACCTTAGGGTTTATACAAGGAAATCCATTAATTCTACAAATTAAATATTTGAAGACCAAGGAGGGTAGGAGACTTGTCCAGGCCTCCTGAGTCTTAAGAGTTTTTAATTAGAGCACTAGTCCATGCAGATTGTATTTGTCTTCTTAAAGTTGTGACTCATGGGGTATGCATGCATTGCTTAAGAATGCACATTTACTGTTTCTCAACTACCTGAGTGACAAGATCATCCATGTCCCAGACCCCAGCACCACGCAGTATACCCATGTAACAAACTTGCATGTGCATCCTCTGAATCCAAAATAAAAGATTTAAAAAAAAGAATATATGTTTAAACACCCAGCTCTGACTGAGTATTCAAAAGAAAGTGGCAGCACAGGATGTGGAGGTGAAGGACAGCCTCCTTTTTCTGAGCCGCCGTAAGTAGGTAATGTCATTCATGCAAAGCCCTTATGCTTGATTGCATAAACATCCAACACCATGTAGAAAAATAAAAGGTCATCTGTGGCTGGAACATCTGGATGGGTACAGCCAGTCTCTGTGGTTTGCCTCTTTCTAAGATGTCAGAAGTGGCATACTCTAAAAGGTAGTTCAGTCTACGATTTTGAACATGTTCCTGAAACCCAGAGAATAAAATTGTTAATGCTGCCATGAGTTCTTTACAATGGTTTTACATTAATATTGCCAGGAGAAACTTTAAAATCACCAATGCACCAGGCCGTTTCCCAGACCAATGAAATCAGAATTTCTGGGCTGCGACCCAGGCATTGGTAATTTTTAACACTCCCCAGGTGACTCTAACGTGCAGCCTGGCCTGAGACCTATTGAGTTACTCATAAAATCTGGCAAAAAAAAACAAAACAAAACAAAATAAACACACACCCAGATTATTTATAAAATGTGCTTCTTATCAAGGAAATAAAGCAATGTTCAGTTAACTACATTTAGCAAACAATTCCCAATTTAGCTGGCACTGTCTTTAATCTGTGAGATCCTCCTCCTCCTCCTCTTCTTCCTCCTCCTCCTTCTTCCTTCTTCTCCCTCTTCCTTCTTCTTCTTTTTTGAGACAGGGTCTCACTCTGTTGTCCAGGCTGGAGTTCAGTGGCTCCATCATAGCTGACTGCAGCCTTGAATTCCTGGATTTTAGCAGTTTTTCGGCCTCAGCCACCTGAGTAGTCAGGACTACAAGTGGGACTACAAGACGACGAGCGTGTAAATTAAAAAATCACAGTCCTGGCTTTTTTTTTTTTTTTTTCGATAGAGATGGGGTCTTCCTATGTGGCCCAGGCCTCCTGGGCAAACTGGCACCAAGCAATCTTCACAACTCAGCTTCCCAGAGGTGCTGGGATTTCAGGTATGCGCCATTATGCCTGGCAGGGATTCATCCTTCTTTTGAGATTTAAAGATATAGATGATGGGGGAATGGAGGGAGCAAACCACCTTGCCGTGTATATACCTATGCAACAACCCTGCATGATCTGCACGTGTACCCCAGAACCTAAAGTACAATAAAAAAAATAAGTCCATGTTTAAACCCTAATCTTCAATTTCTGACATTTATGACTTTCCCTCCTTACGTTCTTCATCTCAAGATAAACATTTGTACTTTAACCGATTTTCTAGTCAACAATGATCATTTATTAAATTCCTAATGTTTTCCTGAGTCTGTGTTAGGTACTTTGTACACTTAATTTATTCCTCACAACAGAGCTATGCATTAGACATTATTATCCTCATTTTGTATAAAGGAAAATGGAATCTCAGAGAAGCTGAGTTGGACGGCAGAAATAGCTATTTTGATCCCCTCAACCAGTTTTTTTTTTTTTTTTTTTCCTATTCTAGTATACTGTATCCTGACAATAGCATGGTGTCACAGCTAAGTCCCAGATTGAGAATCCGCAAATGTGTGCTCTTGCCTGGATCTGCTACTAATGTCCCTTACAAGTCCCATAACTTGAACTTCTTTGTCTTAAGAAAACAAGAAGGGGCTGGGCATGGTAGCTTATGCTTGTAATCCAGCACTTTGGGAGGCTGAGGCGGGAGGATTGCTTGAGCCTAGGAAGGAGTTCAAGACCAGTAAAACCCTGTTTCAAAAAGAAGGTATTAAAAAAAAAAACAAAAGAAGAAGGGCTGGGGGCAGTGGCTCATGCCTTAATCCCACCACTCTGGGAGGCTGAGGTAGGCAGATCCCTGAGGTCAGGAGTTCAAGACTAGCCTGGCCAACATGGTGAAACCCTATCTCTACTAAAAATACAAAAATTAGCTCGGCGTGGTGGCTCACGCCTGTAGTCTCAGCTATTTGGGAGGCTGAGGCGTAAGAATCCCTTGAACAGGGAAGGCAGATGTTGCAGTGAGCCAAGATCAAGCCACTGTATTCCAGCCTGGGTGACAGAGTGAGACTCTGTCTAAAAAAAAAAAAAAGAAAAAACCAAGAAGAAAAAAGATGCAAGAAGGCAAGAAAGAAATCAGTCACAGAAGATTAAATTTTATATTGTATAAATTTCCATTCGTACGAAATTTATAGAAAGGCAAAACCATAGAGACAGAGAATTCGTTCAGTGGTTGGCTAGGGTGGGAGAGGGGATTGTCCACCACAGGTTTGGGGAAACTTTGTGGAGTGATGGGTATGTTTTAAACTGGACTGTGGTGTTAGTTGTATAATCATACATAGTCACCAAATGTTCTATAACTGGACTCTTACAATGGGAGAATTTTATGATCTGTAAACTATTCCTCAATAGGACTGGTAAAAATGATATTAGCACTTGCACTAGAAGATGACTGCTCTAATAATTCTAGAAATACTATTTATGGCATTTTCACAGTAGATAAAGTGTTATATCTTTAACAACATGTTGAACCTTTTATGCACCCATTTTAAGTATACAGTTGATAACTCTTGAAAAGTATATACATTTATGCAGCTACCATCACGATCAAGATATAGACATTTCCATCACCCCAGAATTTCCCTGTGTCCTTCCCAGCCAACACTCCCACCCACAACCCCGGGCCCAAGGCACCACTACCTGCTTTCTGTCACTATAGATTAGATTTATCTTTACTAGCATTCCATAAAAATGGAAACAGGCAGTATGTACTCTTTTGTGTCTGGCTTCCTTCACTAAGCTTGCCGTTTGTGAGACTCATCTGTGTTGTTGCATTTATCCAGTAATTTTTTTCTGTTGTTGAGTAGTATTAGATGGTATGGATATATCATAATTTGTGCTTGGCTATAATGAATAAAGCTGCTATAAACATTTATGTACCAGTCTTTTGTAGACGTATGTTTTGTTTCTCTTGGGTCAATTCCTATACCTAGGAGTAGACTTGTTGGGTTATAAGGCATGCGTATATTTAATGTGTTAAGAAATTGCCAAACTGTTCTCCAAAGTGACTGTATCATTCTATATCATTGCCAGCAGTGTGTAGAATTTCTGATTGCTTCACATCCTCCCCAGCACCTAGTATTGTTCTATTATTTTGTTTTTCACATGAACTAACTTTTCATTTCACCAAAAACTTGATACTGCTTTATTGTTATTTATTTCAATATTTCATTTCTCAATGAAATTTATTATATAATTTTGAAGTTTTTCTCAAAATAATAAGTGGCCCATTTTTTAGAAGCCCTGTGAGCAAATTAAATCTTATGTTCATCATCACAGTTATTTAAAAATTCAAATAAACACTGCAGTTTAGCAAAGGTTTTCCTCCAAAATTTCAATTATAAGTACTAGTTGTAATTTTAAATAAGAAATGAGAATTAAATTGGGTAAAATCTGGACATCCACAGACAGTAAAGTAGAAACCTATTAGTCAAGTGATATGGAACTAATTTTTGGAGTTTAGCTCCATTATTACTGTACGTTTGCTACAGATAGTATATCATGTATTCTGAGCAGAAAACACATCAGTAGGTTGAGGCCTAGTGTCATCATTCACTGTTTTGCATCCGAGGCTTCTTTCTTTGTTTCTAATAGGTTGACTTGAACATCATTGGCTAAGCATAGAAAATCAAGAAATTGTTAAAACTTGGCCAAAGTTTTCTACCTCTCATAGTTATGAGATGATGAATGGAAGACTTCTGAAAAAGAATTCAATAGTGTCTTCTTTCACAAGCTTTAAAACATTATCTCTTCACAAATTCTTCAAACTTTTTGTTTGTTTTTAGACTGTGTGTTCTCAATAGGAGCAACATTGCCCCCCAAAGGGTGAAAATTGGTTCTTGAGGGGTTTAATATTTTCTTACTATTTTAATGTATAAAGCACAGATATACCTGTATACAGTTCATAGACAAAAATACTAGTGTCTCTGTGGCATTAAATTTTATGGAAGAGAGGATGATCAGAAAAAATGTTTAAAAAGGCTTCTTTAGGGATGTGATACTGAGCACAAGTTTAGAAACTGAAATAGAGGACAGAAAAGGCCACATGAAGAATTTAAGGGGACTAATCAAACAGGACATTTTCAACTGATTACATGAATTTGGCCTAAGTCTGATCCCTCAGAATCTCACCGCTCTCAAGATACTGTTTGGTTTAAAGTCATTAGCCTTGGAATAGAAAGGAAGAAATCTCAACTTTGTTAAGAAACGTTTGTAAATAGGAAATTTTCATTCTTTATCACACTTTGTTTTAAAGCAATGCTTGAGGAAAAAAATATTGTTATATCCATTGTTTCATAGCTGAAGGAACTAAGGCTCAATGAGATTAACACTTTCAAATTCTACAAAGAACACCCAGTTTCTGAGTGTCATTAGTGAATGTAAGAACCTGAGTTTGTTTGATTTAAAAGCCCATGATTTCCTCCCCCTTGTACGCTAGCCAGGGATTTCTGGTGGGTGAGATGGTGTTTCGTTCAATTATCCTGAATTCACTGAAAATGGACTCAAATGCCTGAGTCAGGAATTGATGTGTTCTCACAGCTCCAGTTCCGGAAAGGCTAGTGGTGGGGGTGGGGCTGTCACTAAGATGTCCAGGAGTTCTGCATGGGGCGGGGAGGGCACAGTCTCCCCGGAAGTCTCAGTTGGACTGGGGCTTACAGGAATTCAAGAGCTTTGGCTAGAACAGAACCAATCTCAGGCTTGCAGAAAACCCTGTTAGAGTAGCAACGTTACATTCCATTCCATATTTGTCAGTGAGGGAGAGGCACTCTGATCCCCATCAGAAGTTTGAAGAACCACATAAGTTTTGGCTAGCTTCCTGTTCTCTCTGCTTCATAGCTTAAAGATGAAACTTCTGTTTTCTGTGCTCTTCCAGCCTCTGCTCCCAAGTAGCACATGTCAGCCGAGGAATGATTGCTGATTTCAAAATTAGAGAGATGGCCATATAGACTATGAACATATAGATCATTTCTGCTTTTTCTTTTGTTTCTGGAGATAAGTATACAACTTTTTGTACAACATCCCCTATATTCATTAAATTTGTGATGTCCTTGTTGCTACCTGATATCATATATCCACTTTATTTTATATTTCTGCTTTTCCTTTTCCAGTGACAGGTTGCCATTTGAATGATGATTGATTATCATTTGGGAGCAGGACCTTAACTTTTAACTTTTCCTGACAGGACAAAAAACAGTAACGTGTATTCACACCACCCACCTTTATTGATTCTGTTGGTAAGGAATAAGAGAGGATCATAAACTAGAAGTAAGAAAATGGAGGTTTTAGTGCTATGGTCATTCTTTTTCTTTAAAAGAGAGTGCACGATGCTTGCCTCACTCTGCTGTAACAAATGAATGTATGTTAAAACTAAAATACAGTTTAGAAAACTTTCACATATTACAAGAACAAGCTAGGAGTGTTGTTATTTTATTATTAGCAAAATTCATAGTCCTAATGTCTGTCCTAAGGGAAAAACATCAAGCATTTTAGAAGAGGTCACATGTCATCTTGCTCTGTGCTAGCATGGAAATAAATGAGAGTTGGAAAATAGGAAATAAATATCCTAAGTTATCAGGGAATACTGCTGAGGCATCACAGGAGTGTCGCTAGTTATTTTGGTTTCTCAGCCAGGACCTGAGGTGCAAGGCCAGTGGGTGGTGTCTGGGACAGCAGAGAGAAAATGAAGAACCTCTTGGAAAGTGCTCTCCCCTTGCTCTGTCTCTCTTTTATTCTTCACTCCTTAGGCCAGATTCTCTGGAGGCAGAGTTCAGCCACCACTGTGTTTACACTTTGGTACAAGAGAGGTTTCTTGTATGTAACACCGTGCTCCATGGAGCCATAGAGAGAGCTGGTGGCACTTCGCAATTTTCTGGGCAGTAGCTTGTTAGACTGGAGAAAGCCCCAACTAGGAGCCAGAAGTTTCGATGTTATTAGATGCATAATCATCACATGTAACAGCAAATCAATTTCTAGCAAGTTACTTAAATCTTTCTATCATGGTTTATTTATTGTTTTACCTTCTAAAAATTGAGATGTAATTCATATACTATAATATCCACCCTTTATAAAGTATAGAATTTGATGATATTTAGTACATTCACAAAGTTGTGCAACCATCACCACTATCTCATTCCAGAACATTGTCATCATTTCAGAACAACGAAACAAAACAAAATACTCATATCCATGAGCAGCCACTCCTTACCCTTCCCTCCCCCCAGTCTTCAGCAACCACTAATGTATGTTCTGTCTCTATAGACTAGACTATTCCTCACATTTCATATAAATGTAATTATATGATATGTGACCTCTTGTGTCTGTCTCCTTTCACTTAGCATAATGTTTTCAAGGTTCTTTCATGATGTTACATGTATCAAAATTTTATTTCTTTTTATGGGCAGTAGTACTCAGTGCTGGCTTATTGTTTAGTTACTCATCCACCCACTCTTCACTGAATACCTGTTGTGAACCAGCCTTGTACTAGGCTCTTAGGACACATTTATTCATATTTGTGACATGAATGAAGGCACAAATTTATTAATTAATATATAAAGATAAATAAGAGATCGTCATATCCCCTCAGTTAAAAATATTAGGTGAACAGATTATTTATGAGCTTTTTAAATTTTGAGGTCTTTGTGTCCATATAAGTAAAGAAAAGCTGATTATATAGTAGCCTTGTTAAAAGCATGCTTTGACCAGGTGCAGTGGCTCACACCTGTAATCCCAGCACTTTGGGAGGCAGAGGCGGATGGGTAGCTTGAGCCCAGGAGTTCGTCAAGACCAGAAAAAAAAAGTTACCTGGATGTGGCAATGTGTGCCTGTAGTCCCAGCTACTCAGGAGGCTGAGGCAGGAGGATCACCTGAGCCAGAGAAGTCAAGGCTGCAGTGAGCTGTGATTATGCCCCTGCACTCCACCCTGGATAACAGAGTGAGACCCTGTCTCACAAAAAGAAAAAAGCATGCTTTTCTTTAGAGTTTTTACTTATTGTATTAATTTTTTAAAATAAAGAAATTCTAAGTTGATCTTTTAAAAATTAATATGCACAAATGGAAAAGAGAGAGGCAGAATTTATGACCTAGTCCATTACTTAAAGGCCTGGCTAATTTAGCTATTTGAGCATTTGAGCAACTGCTACAATGCAATTTCGCATGTTTCTTAAGGAAGCATAATTACATGATAGTGTGTGGAAAAAATTAGAGACATTCACCTGCATACATGGCATCTGAATAGTACATACAGGGCATAAGGAGACCTGAGTTCTTGTTTAGTTCTGCCTCTACTCACCCCTTGGAAGTTAGGCTAGAGGAGGGAGGGAGGCCTGCTTCACGGACCCCAGAACGGTGGGTTATTTACATGCTGCCCTGGGCTCAGAAGGACCTATGCTTGTTTTAACACTTGGTTGTGACTGTCTTGAAATTCTTAATAACTTTTGAACAAGGGGCCTTGTATTTCATTTTCCACTGGGTCCTGTAATTTATGTAGCCAGTTCTGAAGGGAACAAATATTTATTAAGTGTCTACTCTGGATTGACCATTTAATTTGATTCCACAGCTCATGTTGTTTAACAAGTCATGTTTCTCTATTGTTAAAATGAGAATATTACATTTAATATTATTTAAGGTCTCTTCTATGTCAAAATGTCACTAATTCTAAGTCATGCAAAATGATCTATGAAGGCAATGTACCAGCTGATTCATCTTTTCAAGATTTATCTTAATTGTCATAACTTCCTGGAAATCTTGATTTCTTTCCCCAGCCAAATTTAGTAAGCTTTCTTTTGTGTTCCCATACCCTTTCAGTGTTATTATCAGAGCTTTTTATAAAACTGGATTTTATGGAGTAAAAATAGTTTCTGTCTCTCCCACTGTTTTTTATGCCCTCTTTAAATCAGGTACTGTGTCTTAATTAACTTGTAACTTGCAAAATGCCTCTTAAAACAAGCAGAATGAAAGAATTCAACAGTAAAAATGAAAATTCAAAAATGTGAGTTCATGACTTATTAGAGATGGGAAAAACTAAGGCAAATACATAGCCCACAAAAGAGTCACTGGAATATAGAAACTAAAGACATACAATGAGAAAATAAATTAGGGCATTATCCTAAGTAACTTTAACTTAAAAAAACTATAATTTTAAAATGATATATGCATAAGTATATAGAAATTTAATAAACAAAAAGTAATACCTCTCCTTGATTTTAAAATAATCAAAAGGCACAGGAGGTATAAAATAAAAATTTCTTTTCACCTAATTTCCCAGTCTCATTTTCCAAAGATACACTCAATAAGAGTTTCTTAGCCAGGCATGGTGGCTCTCATCTGTAACCCCAGCACTTTGGGAAGCTGAGGCAGGCAGAAACTTGAGCCCAGGAATTTGGCACTAGCCTGGGAAACATGGCAAAACCCCATCCCTATAAAAAATTGTAAAAACTAAGTGGGCATGGTGGCGCATCCCTTTAGTCCCAGCTATTCAAGGAGTTGAAGTGGGAGGGTCACCTGTGCCTGGGGAGGTAGAGGCTGCAGTGAGCTGTGATTGTGCCACTGTGCGCCAGCCTGGGTTGCAGAGTAAGACCCTATCTCAAAAACAAAACAACAAAAAAAGAAGTTTCTTGAGTATCCTTCTAGAAATGCTTTATGAGGAATATATTTATATAATCTTATCACACAAATAGGATTATAGAACTCGATTTCTATTTCTATATAGTTCGAATTTTCTTTACATTTTGCTTAGGATATTTCTTAGACCTCCTCCCATATTGGAACCTATAGATCCCCCTCATTCATTTTCAGGAGGGCATAGTACTCTCTGACATGTGTTGAACACAGTTAATTAAGCCAGTCCTTTCTGATGAATACTTAACATTGTTTTCAATTTCTCTAAATTACAGAAAAGCACAATAGCTATCTTCACATAGGAATATATCCACAGTATAAATTCCTAGCAGTGAAATGCTGGAAGTCTTTTTAACTTGACTTTAAGAAAAGCTTAATACAGTACTCAACCTGATGTCTTTGAGACAATTTTTCATTTACTTGTTTATTCTTGTCCCTCACCTTCTTTTAGAATTTTTTTTCCAATTGGTATGACTAATTCTAGAATATTTCTAGCTTTCACAAAATAATTTATAGAAAATCAGTCTATATTTTGAAAGACCAATTAAAGATGTCTACCTCACCAATGTGAAGAAGTAGAATTTAAGTTTCTTTCCTAATACATTTTTCTAGTATTAAATTCAAAGACTACTATTTTTCTTTTATTTACAGCAGTCTGCGTTCAAATTGTATGATGATAGATTTCAGGGTAATATTTTTGGCTGTGTGAGCTTCTCCCATTATAATAGAGTACCAGCTTCTTAATGCCTGTGACACGGTTTGGCTGTGTCTCCACCCAAATCGCATCTTGAATTGTACTTCCCATCATCCCCATGTGTCACGGGAGGGACATAGTGATTGAATCATAGGAGTAGTTTCCTCCATGCTATTCTTGTGATAATGAGTTCTCACAAGGTCTGATGGTTTTATAAGGGGCTTCCTGCTTCCCTTGGCTCTCATTTTTCTCCTTGCTGTTGCCATGTGAAGAAGGATGTTTACTTCCCCTTCTGCCATGATTGTAAGTTTCCCGGGGCCTCCATAGCCATACTGAACTTTGAGTCAATTAAACCTCTTTATTTTATGAATTTCCCAGTCTTGAGAGTGGACTCAGATAGCCTGTCTCCATGTGAGCTCACATTCCTGGCCCTCATATAGGCCCAAATAACACTCCTTTGCTTAGTAGAAATTCAGCACATGTTTTGAAATTGATTGTGTTGGAAACATCAAAGATGCCAGATCCTAGAATTGTTCAGATTAAAGAAAAAATAACATTTTATTTTGTTTTTATTAGAGACAGGCTCTGGCTCTGTCACCCTGGCTTGAACACAGTGGCATGATCATAGCTCACTGCAGCCTTGACCTCCTGGGCTCCAAGTGATCCTCCTGCTTTACCTTCCAAAGTGTTGGGATTACAGGTATGAGCCACTGCACCTGACTGAAAATATTTTAAATACATTCTTTAATAATTTCATTGCAGTTTTGTGACCCAGGTAATTTTCACTTAATCTTACTTAATTACAAAAAGCAGTATGAAAAGTAAACACAAGGAAGCCTAGAACATACCAAAATTTTCCTGTATAGAATGATTTGATTTTTAAATATTTTAAGGTCTTATTTCCTTGCTTTCCTTATAATGATGGTAAAAAATGACTTTTTAAACATCTTTTGAAAAATTAGAACACTCTCAGATTTAGAATGCTCCCTGATTCTTCTTCTTCCTTTTTTTTTTAAGATAGAAAATTTGGGAGCAAATCATTAGGGCCAAGGTTTTAGAAGTTCACCTTGTTTTCTATTCCTCTACAGTCATTTTTCAAATTTTTCAAATTTTAATTTTTTGAGGCAAGTTCTCACTGTGTCACCAGGATGGAGTACAGTGGCATGATCTTGGCTTACTGCAGCCTCAACCTCCTGAGCTTAAGGGATCCTCCCACCTCAGCTTCCCAGGTAGCTGGGACTACTAGTGTGCACCATTACATTTAGCTAATGTTTTCATGTTTTTGTAGAGATGGGTGTCTCATTACATTGCCAAGGCTGGTCTCAAACTCTTGAGCTCAAGTGATTCTTCCACACTGGCTTCCCAAAGGGCTGTGGTTACAGTCGCAAACCACTGCACCCTGCCTATACAATTGAGTAATCACAACTGAGGCATTTTCGGCAAATCATTTCATTTCTCTGAGGCTTGTTTGTTCTATTGTCTGCAAAGTTAGGAGAATCTTAAATATCTATCCAGTTCTAAAATGATACGACATCAAAGTGGGAGTGATGGTGGAGAAGGGTTGTGGGAATTGCTTGTAAACATATTTAGCAGATTTACAGAAGTCAAATAAAGCGATGAAAAAGTGCCACATATCGAAAGAATTTAAAAAGTCACAGATGGCAGCAAAAACAGAACCAAGGCATTTTTCCCTTTGTCTCATGACAGACTGTCTTAGGGAATCCTGACACATGGATTGAATTGCTTTCAATATGGCAGTCAATAACACTATGAAGCAAAAATTCTGTGACAATGGCTGGGCCTCTAGTTACTCAGTGTCTGAGGTGAGAATTAGGAAAGTGAGAAGTTCTATAACCCATAATACTGTGTGTGTGTGTGTGTGTGTGTGTGTGTGTGTGTGTGTGTGTGTGTGTGTGTCTGGCTAAATAGAACTTAAACCATTCAAAGTTCTACATCTTCCTTTTTCATTTGTTAATTTCTTTGGCATCCTATTCATTAGGCACTGGTGATATGTGGTCAGTGGGGGAAACAGATACTGAGTAAATAATCATATCAACACATAGATAATGACATTTTGTGGCATTGCTAAGAATGACAATAAATATAATAATGAGAAATGAAAGCAGGGTCACTTATTTAGATTATGGAATCAGTGAAAGTCTTCTTTGAGGAAATCACATTTAGCTGACATAAGACATGACCAGAATGTAGTCAGGAAAAGAAGATTTTAGATAAAGGAGTTAGACTAAGCCTGAGGTAGAAAAGAGTTAGGGGAACTTTAAAAACTGACAGAACTGGTTGTGCCAATAACCTTGAGAATAGCAATATGGAATAATGCTAGAAGGCTTATAGGCCTTGTAAATCTTGATAAGGATTTCGTATTTTATTATTGTATATCTTACTATTGAGGATGTTACACAATCTGATTTGTGTTTTTAAAGTCTCCTGCTTGGGCCCGGTACAGTGTTTCATGCCTGTAATCCCAGCACTTTGAGGGGTTGATGCGGGTGGATTACTTGAGGTCAGGAGTTTGAGACCAGTCTTGCTAACATGGCAAGACCGTATCTCTGCTAAAAATACAAAAAAAAAAATTAACCAGATGCATGCCTGTAATCCCAGCTACCCAGGTAGCTGAGGCATAGAATCACTTGAACCCCAGAGGCAGAGGTTGCAGTGAGCCAAGATCACACCACTGCACTTCAGTGTGGACAATAGAGCAAGACCCTGTCTCAAAAACAATAAAAAATAAAATGAAATAAAATAAAATCTCCGCTGGCTATTCTGTGGAGAATCCATGAGAAGTGAACAAATGTGGATTCAGAGATTGGTTTAAGGAAATATAGAGAATTACCAGAATTAGGAAAGAGATAATATCAGGATGATAGTGGCTTGAACTAGGTAATAGCAAAGGAGCTGGAGAGAAGTGGATAGATTTTGGACATATTTTGAGGGCAGAATCAATAAGACAGTGTCTGAACACTTCTGGAATTTTGTTTGCTTGTCTCTTTTTAGGTTTTATGTACTTTGTCTTCACTACGTCTAGTAAAAATGAAAAGGCATTTTTCTCTCCCTCTAAAGAAAACAGGCCTTGGCTGAGGGTGGTAGTTCACACCTGTAATCCCAGCACTTTGGGAAGCTGAGTCAGGTGGATCACCTGAGGCCAGGAGTTTGGGACCAGCCTGGCCAACATGGTGAAACCCCATCTCTACTAAAAATACAAAAATTAGCTGGGTGGGGTGGTGCACACCTATAATCCAAGCTGCTGGGGAGGCTGAGGCAGGAGACTCACTTGAACCCAGGAGGTGGAGGTTGCAGTGAGCCGAGATCATGCCATTGTACTCCAGCCTGGGTGACAGAGAAAGACTCTGTCTCAAAAACAAAAAACAAACAAACAAACCCTCCCAGGTCTTTACTTATGAAAACTAGGTAAACTGAGGCATGCTGAATGATTATCCAAAAGGAGAAGGAGCTCCAAGGTTTGGAGGAGGCAGTGTGGGTGAGAGAGTGGGATTTCCCATGACTTGAAGATGTATGGAAGTGAGATTTTTTTTTAATCAAATGCACATTCTACTTACTTTCAAATAAATATTGTAGGGATCTAGTTCTGCTCTCATATGACACATTGCAGATGGCAAGATTGTTGATGGAGGCAGCATTGTGGAGGATGGTGTGAAGACTCTTAATGAAAGATCCTCAGCTCAGGCTTACCAC
Source organism: Cebus imitator (assembly GCF_001604975.1). Taxonomy (NCBI): domain Eukaryota; kingdom Metazoa; phylum Chordata; class Mammalia; order Primates; family Cebidae; genus Cebus; species Cebus imitator. Next base: position 2,150,757 of record NW_016107516.1, read on the forward strand.
AGACAGGACATAAGCAACTGTGTTCAATTGGACTATGGGGCTTGGACAACATGCACTTTGGTGATGTCTGAAATTTCTGGTTAGGGTACATCCTCTCCTCGGCCATCTCCACTCTCATAGCATTTTCGGGAGGAAAAGCAGCTCTTAAACATTACTGAAATGCAGTTTCCCATGACTGAAGAGTAGAGACCTAAACATACCTATCTGATTTCTTAAAGAAATATAACTAACTGAGGATTGAGGAACTTCTTTTATTTACATACCTTTTAATTATGGCCCCTTAAACAAAAACTAGACATTAGTTGTTACCATTCATGATGATAGTGGTGGAGAACTGGTAGATTTTAGAATATTTTGAAGTCAGAATGCTCTACCACTGAACTATACCCCTGGTTTTAGAATATTTTGGAAATTTTGAGACAATGCTACTGGAGTGAACACAAAAACAGAGAGCATATGATCCTCTTCACATCTGAAAGCCATTAAAGACAACAGTGGCAGAGGCATTTCAGACGGTTCCACCCCTCAGCCAAACGCTGTAGCCCCGGCTTTGCATGCTAGCTCCAATACCAGACCAAAGTGAGCAGCCCTCGGGCAAAGACGAGAATGCTAAGGGTTGATCAAATGCCTTACAATTCACGAATCAGGGACTGAAGTTCCACAGCTCAGGTGTCTATCATGGCCCAGGTGAATCCAATCCAATCACTTTAGCCTTATCGAGCAATTTAGGACATAGTGAAATTTTCACTCTTACAGATTTTTGTGAGAATATGACTTGTTTAACATTTCTTGAGGGCAGATCTAGTGGTATCTATAAATAACCTTCAGGAAGCAAGATGGCCAGATAGAACCCTCCAGCAATTGTCCCCCCTGTAGGGACACCAAATTTGAACAACTATCCACATAAGAAGGCATCTATAAGACCTCCAAATCAGGTGAGTGATCACAGTACATGGTTTTAACTTCATATAACTGAAAGAGGCACTGAAGAAGATAGGAAAGACAGTCTTGAATTGCCACCACCACCCTTCCGCCATGCCACAGCAGCAGCCACATGGTCCAGAGAAGGAATCTGTGTGTTGCGGGAGGGAGAGTGTGGTGACTGTGGAACTTTGCAATGGAACTCAGTGCTGCCTTTAACAGTGGAAAGTAAAGCAGGGTGGAAATCAGCAAGTGTCCATGGAGAGAGCATTTAGATCTGCCCGAGTCAGGGGGGAACCACGCATCCCAGTGATTGGAGCCTGAGTTCTGGAAAGCATTGCCACTCCAGGCTAAAGTGGTCTGGAGGGGTAATGCTTGGGTGATAAACTTGAAAGGCAATTTAGGCCCAAGGATTTCAATTCCTGGGCAAGTCCCAGGGCTGTACTTGCCAGTAGACTTGGGGTGCACCTAGTGAGACACCCGCTGGGATGACAAGGGAGTGCTTGAGTCACCCCTTCCCCAATTCCAGGCAGCACAGCTCACAGCTCTGAGACAGATTCCTTTCTTCTGCTTGAGGAATGAAAGGGGAGACTAAGAGGACGTTATCTTGAAACTTGGATACCTGCCCAGCCACTGCAGGATAGAGTACCAGGCAGAGTCCAGCGCCTCCATTCCAGGTTCTAGCTCCCAGATGACATGTCTAGACATACCCGGGGACAGAAGGGAATCCACTGCCTTGAGGGAAGGATCCAGTTCTGGAAGCATTAATCACCTGCTGCCTAAAGCGCCCTTGGGCCTTGAATAAACACCAGTGGGAGCCAGGGAGTATTTACTGCAGGCCTTGGATGAGTCCTAGTGCTATGCTGACTTCAGGCGAGACTCAGCACATTCCCGGCTGCGGGGCCTATGGGGAGGGACTCTTTCTGCTGAGAAAAGGAGAGGAGAGTGTCAATGGAACTTTGTCTTGCACTTGGTTATCAGCTCTGCCACAGTGGGTAGAGCACCAAGTGGGCTTTTAGGGTCACTAATTCCAGGCCTTGGCTCCCTGGACCAGAGGGGAGCCCACTGCTCTGAACAGAGGGACCCAGGTCTAACAGTGTTCACCATAAGCTGACTAAAGAGCTCTTGGGCCTTGCGTGGACATCAGTAGTAGCCAGGCAGTATTTCCTGGCAGCCTGGGGCGGTGGTGGCCATGGGGAGAGTCTCCTCTGCTTGAGGAAAGGGGAGGGAAGAGTAGGAAAGACTTTGTCTTGTGGCTTGGGAGCCAGCTTAGCTGCAGTAGAATAGAGCACCAGGTAGATTCCTAAGGTTCCTGATCTTGGGCCCTTGCTCAAAGATAGCGTTTCTGGACCTGCCCTGGGTGGGGCAGAGGAAGCTTTCCCCCTGAAGGCAAGGCCACAAGCCCAGCTGGATTCCACACCTGCAGATTATAGAGCCCTTGGGCTTTGAGGGGAATATACTAGGCAGTGGTCGCCATGGGTCTTGGGCAAGACCCAGCGCTGTCCTGGCTTTGGGTCTGACTCAGTGCAGTCCCGGTGTTGGTGGCCACAGGGGTGCTTGTGTCACCCTACCCTCAGCCATAAATAACCTTCAAATATTCACATCCTTCCTTCTTTTCATTGGATTTCTGGTACACAGAAATAAATTAATAATAATCTTGGTTCACTACATACCCATGCCATGCGTTTGTTTGCTTACTTGTTTTTGATAAATCCTTAGAAAATACCAACCAGAGTGAATGCTCAGATCTTTTTGTTTATTTGGTTTTTTCTTTTACTTTTTTTTTTAATTTGAGACAGGGTCTTGTTTGGTCACCCAGGATGGAGTGTAGTGGCGCAATCATGGCTCACTGAAATCTCAAATTCCTGGGCTCAACCGATCCTCCCACCTTAGCCTCCTGATTAATTGGGACCACACAAATGCGTGCCACCACACTCAGCTAATTAAAAAAATTTTTTTTTTTTTATGGACGGAGGTTCCCTTATGTTGCCCAGGCTGGTCTTGAACTCCTGGGCTCAAGCGATCCTCCCACCTTGGCCTCCCAAAGTGCTGGGATTATAGACATGAGCCATCATGCCTGGTGCTCAGCTCCTGTTGATAACTGATATCTAACTGTAAGTTCTCCACATTGCATCCCTATGCCTCCCTCCTATCTGAGCTAGTGTGAATCTCATATTCATTTTCGCATGCTTTCCCTTTTATATAAGAAAGGATATATATATATTTATATCAGAAGTATGAAATGATTCTTTCAGAAATGAGGGAGAAGTAAAGTATAAGACAAGCAAAAACTGAAGATATTTGTCACCGCTAGACTGGTTTTATAGGACATACTGAAGGGAGTCCTGCATCTAGAAGCAAAAAGACAATAATCATCATTGTGAAAACATGTAAAAGTATAAAAATCATTAGTAGAGCATATATACAAACATTATATGTTTACTCGTATGTGAAAGCTAAACCAGCTGATCTCACGGAATTAGAGAGGAGAATGATGGTTACCAGAGGCTGGGAAGGCTGGTTAGGGGGTGGAAGGGATGAAGAGGGGTTAGTTAATGGGTACAAAAACATAGTTAAATAGAAAGAGTAAATTGTAGCATTTGAGAACATAGTAGGGTGACTATAGTGAACAATAATTTATTGTATATTTCAAAGTAGCTAGAAAAGAACACTTGAAATGTTCCCAACACAAAGAAATGACAAATCTTTGAGGTGATGGATATCCTAATTACCATGATTTGATCATTACCATGGTATGCATGTATCAAAATATCACATGTACCCCATAAATATGTACAATTATAATGTATCTTTGATGAAATTTAGAATGTAAAACAAGATGAAGTATATTTAACATATGGTTATAAAATAGCATTTTATAACTGTTTCATTAAAAGCAAAAAGTCTGACAACAGATCCGTGGCATTGCTTACACACTGTTGGCGAGATTTGAGTTGGTACAACAACTCTGGAAAACAGTTTTTCTTTATCTCTTAAAGGTAAGCATTCATTTACCCAGGAGGAGATGCCTATACAGTGCTGCCTCAACCAAAATACTTTTGAGAATAAAATGGGGGTACTATTTTATCTAGGGTGAGTCCTTAGAAAAGAAAGTCCCAGTAAACTGGGACTGAAATGGGAAAACTGAATCATCTGGTCATTTACCTAAGACCCAGAAAGCCCACTCACAGGAGGCAAACCATTGCATCTGCTCACAGGAGTCCTGTATAGGAATGTTCATAGCAGCACATGTGAACACAGTTCTGCACGTAGCCTTTCACCCAGCGGGTATCATATCTAGGAGTTTATTATAACAAATGGATATTGGTTAAGAACAAACATTTACCTACAGTGTAATTCAAACTATTTTTATAATTCCGAAAATCTAGACACTATCTAAATATTGACAATTCATCCTTGGTGAAATCATTGTGACACAATAATAAAACATTACCAAAAGTTAGTAAAGATAATATTATGAGAAATATTTATGGAAAATGTCCACAGAATACTAGGTAAAAAGCAGATTACATATCAGAATGCTTACCATGGCATCATTTTTATAAAGTGAATATGTACATTAAAAAGAGACTAGGAGGATCTATTTTACAGCATTAATACTAGATAGTGATGGCTTTCTGGGAAAAGTTTAATTTTTTAATTTACTTCTCTATATTATGATATTTTTCTTCAATAACCATGTTATTTTAAAAAAAAAGTTTTAAAAGTGGAAAATAAATCCTATTGCACCAGAACACTGTTTAGGTTGGAGGCTGTTCTGTCATGATTGCCCTCATGACATGTCATTTTATGTTCAGAGTATCCTAAACAGGCAGCTTCCCTCGCACTGTGCTCACCTCATCAAACACAAGTCCCTGCTGCATCTGTGAAAGCTTCCTTTCCTTCATCAAAACACAGTGTTTAGGTGCCACAAGCACAAGCCAGTTCACTGTCATAGTCTGGCTCCCGAGTTGCAATAACTCCGCAACTACTGAGCAACTCCTAATGCCTCAAGTTCTGTGAAGAGAGTATGAAGAGACGACTAGTTGCGTGGATAAAAACTTCTGGAAGGTGAATATTAAACCTTTGAAGATCTTTGGAGCTTGATTCCTTATCAGAAGAGAGACATTTACCCGAGGAGTTGGAGTAAATCTTTTGTGGTCAGAGAGGAGGCACAGTGAAATTCCTGGGGTCAAAGGGCAACCGTATTAGTACAACAGCGGGAGTCTCTTTGGCCAGTCTCTAAATGGAGAGTGGTCTTTATTTCTGATAAGGGAAGCTGAGTATCAGGGCTACGCTATGAGATTTTCGGGGTTATAAAAACTCAGAGGTTTCCTATTTCCATGCAGGAACAAATTTAAGAGGCTAGACTTCCACTTCCTGGTAGCTGACCCTAGCTGTAACGTTTCTGAGGTGCTGATAAGATCCAAGGACAATTTGAACCCCCTGCTTCCAGTCAGGCTCCCCGGGTCCAGGGAGTCACTATAAAAATTCCATTCCAAAGTTCTGAGGGGTCTTTGGTTGGATAGAATCTGACATGTGAAGATCAGGGACTTCCCAATATGGTGGTGGTGAGAACCAAAGCATCATTGTTTCCGAGATTTTTCAGGAACTCAGTTTTGTATTACTCAGTTAAAGATAAGGCCAGACGAAAATACTTAGGGCCTCACATAGCCTCAGTGATGATAGTTTGTCCAGTTTTGACATGGCAGTAACTGGTATTGGTCATTCTTTGTAGGGTTAGACACCGTATGAACTAAGCACATAATATGTATTGTTATCTCATGTAATTCTGTACAACCCTGCAAGGCAAGCTATTACCATTACTATTTTACAGGTGAGAAAATGGCATTGCAGAAAAGTCAAATAACTTTCCTAGGTTCACAGACTTAGTAAAGAAATTTGAACTGAGGACCATTTGAATCCAAAGGCTGCACTCTCATTCACTATATATATATATATATATATATATATGGCTTCCCATATATATATGTTCGAACATTTAAATCTTTCCTCTTCTTCTTTTTTTTAATGGAGAATGTGCTTATAGCAAAACCATTTTGTTCTTATGGCCTCTAACATAATACTGACTGGAAGATGTCTGCCAATTATGTAACTATGAGTGGGGCTTCCTTAATTGTTGGTTGAACAAATGACTACCTAGATCCCACAGAGAGCATATTATTACACCTTCTCAGAAATCAGACTACTAAGGCGTTCTATTGGAGTCTGTAGTCTTTTCTTCAAAGGGACCCCAATCTGATGCCAGGAATCTGATAGAGCCTTGAGCTACAGGCATAATTTGTTGTTTAGCAAAGACCTCTTTGACCAGGAGTGGGGAGCACTGCTTTTTCCATTGCCTTGATAAAAAAAAAAAACAAACTTGCAGTGATGATCGGAAAAGGTAAAACTCAGGGATTTGATGTGTGAATCTGGCATTCCTTTCTCAACAATATGATTCCAACAAGGAGAAGAACATAACATAGCACTTATTATTTCACTTCTCTACCCGTGATCTTGCAATGTTTTCCCTCTGCCAATAAGGAAAAAAGGTAGAGCTATTCCTTTGCTGAGCACCCGCTATGTGTCTGATGGATACTTTCCTGTAAGTTATTCTTTTACTCTTTAAAGCAGGGTGTGCAATCTTTTGTCTTCCCTAGGCTACATTGGAAGAAGAAGAATTGTCTTGGGGCACACATGAAATATACTAATACTAATGAAAGCTGATGAACTAAAAAATTGCAAAAAAAAAAAAATCTCACAATGTTTTAAGAAAGTTTATGAATTGTGTTGGGCTGCATTCAAAGCTGTCCTGGGCCTCATGTGGCCTGCAGGCTACAGGTTGGACAAGCTTGCTTTAAAGCATCCCGGTGTGGTAGATTTAGCTATTCCAATCTTACATCATCTTAGGCTCTTTTCAGAGACAAAGAAAAAAAGGTAGATAGACAGAAGAAGCAAACAGGAGAAGAATCAACAGGTCTTTATAAGGGTCTTCTTTTCATTTAGGAAATATCAAATTAATGTCATTTAAAATAATAGTGATGCATGCTTTCTCTTCTTGCACTTTTCCACCTTTAGAGGACAAAGGCCTTGCTGTTAAACAGCAGAGTGACACATACAAGTTCCAGACTCTACTTCTGACTTGGGTGAATCTATCACTATGTGACTCTTAGTTTTTGGTCATAGGAAGGTAATCATACAGGTATACACCCACGGCATTCATAGGAAACAACATGACAGCTATCCACACTACTGCTTCAAAATGACATTAAAAAGAAAATAGCATAATGTTTTTTTTTCCATCCACTAGTTTCTGTGACTGAGTTTCTTTCCTTTGTCCTTTAAGCACATTTAGGGCTGAAAATTCCCACCAATTCTCCTCCTGGAAACTAGTGACCCTATTGGGTCAGAGTGTATGAGGTGATCATCTTGGTTAAAGTGAGGAGCCTATTTATGGCCAGGAGTCTTGACTTTTTCCAATTCATGCTCCCATTCCAGTCTTTGCCAGATTGGAGGATTTCTTACCATCTATTTCTAATATATTTACTGAAAAATTCACTGCTTTATTCTTAAAGGTTTCTTTTGGGGGACTACAAAGTCTATGTTTATCTAAAAACTGTAGAAAAAAAATTGGTGTATCTTCAATTTGGTGTTCTATTTTAGGGAAACACGCAATCGGGTTGGATTCACCCCAGAATAGACTGGGCAGGGTGCCATAGACTCAGCCCTGAGGTGGTCCTTTCTTCTTGGCTGTGGCTGTGGAATGCCTGCCCTATCTCCCATGTGTCCTCTTTGAGGTGAGGTGGACCAGAAGGAAAAAGAGGAAAAAGGCAGGTCAGAAGCAGAGCCACAGAGAATGCAGCAGAGAAAGCCTAGAGTAGCCCAAGCTACCAGCCATGTCTTTGAAAATGGCTACAAGCAAATTGAGCCCTTCAATTCTGGATTGAAAGAGTTCTCATCTGTAGCAAGTGTCAGGCCATAGTCATATACCGTGAAAAGTCAGGAAAAGCATCTGTGAATGCCATGATGGAGAGAGCATTCATTTTCAGCATTTGAAACTCAAGTGCAAAAAAATCCAAAGAGAAATGAGAATCTCTCACTTATAAGTTCCATTTGATTTAAAGTTAACTGATCTCTGAAGAAATTCTGATCGAATAGCATGCTGTAGAGCATACAGAAAATACTCCCGAATGGTGAATTCACCGAATGGTGAATTATTAAACTTTTTAAACAGGGAACACATTCACCTTCAGTAACTTGAAAGCATAGGACAGAAATTATAAACTAGAGTCTCTTGGGGTATATTTGAGATATCTAAAGGCCAAGTAGGCTGTCAGTCTCTGACACTATGGCAGTTAAAGACGTCCAATGCAATTGTTATGTAGTAACATAATTGTTGGTCTACTGGGCTGTCATCACTGCTAGCCTGTGAGATCTTTGAGAGTACAGCCTTTACTTTAATTGCCCTTGAATCTGTCAGTGGTACCTAGCATTGCGCCTCATGCAAAATAAGTTCTTAAACTTTTTTTAGATGAATGATGAATGTGTGAACCTTGGATTTAACCTCTTTTTTTGCATCCAAGGCTCTCAGTAGGACAAGGCACTGAGACAGCCAGAGTTTATTAAAATAGGCATAAGAATTTCTATTTGAAAACCTGATTATATCACTTTTTCACCTGTTTATGTAACATACAATTACAGGATTTTAGGCTTTGAGGGGACTCTTAGGTCATCTAGTAATGATATTTTAGTTCAGCTCTCTCATTTTAGAATGACAAACTGTGTCCCAGGTGAGATACGTGATCTGCCTAAGGTTCTACTGCTTATCGCTTGGTGGGAGGACCTGGGCTGGTATACCAGTCCCCAAAGTTAATGTTCCTTCCCCTATACTGATGCTCTGTCTTATCCTCCGACTTTAAGCATTTTTCAGAACTCAGGCCTGAATTTTTGAAAGTAACAATAGTTATTTACTAGATTATTTTCTTCTGCTAAGTCAAACAATCCAGAATCATAAAATCTTAGATTTTGGAAGAGGCCTTAGGGGCCATCAGTTAACATCCCAACCCAAGCAAAGATCTCCTGTACAAACTTCCTGATAGAATGGCATTTAGTTATTGTTTGAATTCCTCCAGCAGTGGGGTGTCAGTACAGTCAGCCCTCTGTATCTGTGGGTTCTGCATCAATGGAGTCAACCAACCACGAATGAAAAATATTTGAGGAAAAAAACTGCCTATGTACTAAACATGTATAGAATATTTTCTTGTCATTATCCTTAAACAATACAGCATAACAACTACTTTTTTTTTTTTTTTTTTTGAGATGGCATCTTGCTCTGTCACCAGGCTGGAGTGCAGTGGCACCATCTCGGCTCACTGCAACCTCTGCCTCCTGGGCTCAAGCGATTTGCCTGCCTCAACCTCACGAGTAGCTGGAACTACAGACGTGTGCTACCACGCCCAGCTAATTTTTGTATTTTTAGTAGAGACAGGGTTTCACCATCTTGGCCAGGATGGACTCGATCTCTTGACCTCATGATCTACCTGCCTAGGCCTCCCAAAGTGCTGGGATTACAGGTGTGAGCCACCTGGCCGGCCACATAACAACTATTTACATTGCATTTACATTGTATTAGGTTTAGAAGTAATCCGGAGATGATTTAAAGGAGAATGTCTATAGGTGCAGTGCAAATGCTATGCCATTTTGTATCAGAGACTTGAGCATCTGCGGATTTTGCTATCCGTGGGAGGTCCTAGATCCAATCCTCTATAGATACTGAGGAATAACTGTACCTTATTTTTGAACAGCTCTAATTGACGTACAGTTCTTCTTTTTATTTAAATAAGATTTGCTATAAATTTTAATGTGCCAAATGCTAATATCTAGAACTACACAGAATGAATCTACCACTTTTTCATGCCAGTTCTTCCTAATTCTGAATACAATTTTCATTGTCAAGATAAATATCTTCTCCAAGCAAACCGTGTCTTCTTTTTTTTTTTTTTTTTTTTTTTGATAAAATTCTCACTCTGTTGCTTAGGCTGGAGTGCAGTGGTTCGATCTTGGCTCACTGCAACCTCCGCCTCCTGGGTTCAAGCCATTCTCCTGCTTCAGTCTCTTGAGTAGCTGAGATTACAGGCACATTCTACCACATCCAGCTAATTTTTGTATTTTTAGTAAAGACAGGGTTTTGCCATGTTGGTCAGGCTGGTCTCGAACTCCTGACCTCGTGATCTGTCCACCTTGGCTTCCCAAATTTCTGGGATTATCAGCATGAGCCACCACACCTGGCCGCAAAACATTTCATGAATTGTTCTTCAAAAGATGTGGTTTTCTGAACCACCACCATTCTGGTTGCCCTTCTCTGACTATCCTCCTATTTATCAATGTAAATTGAATTTTAGAAGTGGTCTAACAGATGGAAAATGTAGTAGAATTATGATTTCCTTCTCTATGTGTCTTAGACTTTTGTTGAAGAAGTTTAAAATTGCATTCATGTGTTTGTTTGCCTCACTAATGCTTCTTGTTGAGTTTAAGATCAGTGAAAAACACCAGCTATTTTTTAGGGGAGGGGAAAAATCCTGTTATATTTAATATTCAGAAACAAATCCTAGATGGATTAAAAATATATTTGTAAAAATAAAATAGTTAAAGAACTAGAGGAAGATATTATATTTGAAAATGTTTATTTTACTTGAATATTTGAGAATTCTAAGTGTATCCTTCAAAGATATAAGTCACATAAGACAGACTGCTATATTTTGCCAACTAAAATTTAAAGCTCTAATGTAGAAGAATAATAAAAATATCAAAAAGTAAACTGAATACAGAAATATGGTAGCAAAATATATGGTAGGGGTTAACAGACTTAATATCTCAAGATCCCTTGAGAATCAACTAAAATAGACTCATATCAGTAGAGCAATGAGTAAAGAACATGATCAAGTGAGTCAGAAATGAAGAAATAAAATGGCCCACAAACATGTGTTGAAATATTCAAACAAGCTAGATGCCAAAGGTGCTGGCAAAATTAAACTGCTAAAAATGAAATTAATAGCCAATATTCCATGGAGACAAGTATTTGGAAAAACAGGCTTTCACACACACAGCTGATGGAACTATATATTTTTATTACTTATTTAGTATAATTTGGAAATACATGATGAAAGCTTAAGAAAACAATTAATTTTGTTCTCAAAATATCACTTTCTAATTCTAAGTGAAATACTAAACGTGTGCAAAGAGTCTTATCATAGCATTACTTATAAAAATAGAAAAAATAAGTTTTCACAATAGAGAATTCTTTGGGTAATGTGTGACATGTTCAAGTAATGGACCATTATTATTATTTAGTTAAAAAAATTGATTTAGAAATATACTTACTTCACAACATAATGAAGTAAACCAGTATGTTACAAGATAGTTTACATTTTTATAATTTATGTGTATATTACATGTGTGCTAAAAATCATGGAATTAACCCACCACAAACACACTTTTTCTTATCTTTATGCTCTGAAATACTAGTTTCATCACTCAGAATATGTTGGATTATACTGCAGTAAGAAATAATCCCCAAATCTCAGTGACTTAACCCAACAAAAAATTAGTTCTTGCTTATGCTATTTACCAGCATGGTTTATGAGACAGGGGCCTACTGATTACACCCACTCAGAGACACAGACAGATGGCTGTGTCACAGAAGCTTCCATTACCACTGAGGCAGGAAAAAAGGATGAGGCAACTTGCACACGCTGCATGACGCTTCTGGTATTTTGTTATTTAAGGAAAATCTCATGTTTCACTTCAAAGGAGCAAAGAAATGCAAGCTTCCAATGAGCTCAGAAGGACGCTTTTTGCAGAGCGTCCTAAAGACTATCACATTTACAGTTTTTTCTCCTATTTGCTTGTGTTTTCTGATTTTTCTAATACACCATATGTAATATTTGATTAAGAGAAATTCCTGTTCAGACATATGTCCTTAATCATGAGTTTGTGGAATTCTGGCACTGATATTTATTATCTGTTATAATATTTCTCAGTCTTGATCTTGATCCTATTAAAGAACGTATTTTCCCTCCCAGTTTGGTTATTTGGCAGTTCTGAAAATATCCTTTAAATCGTCATGAACATGACACCAGGAAGGGTGATCATTCCGGAGAGACTATTTCTCTCAAAGGACATGGATCCTCTAAACAATTGCCCTTAGTACACTTGTTCAGTTGACTCTGAGTTTACCCAACTGTATTTTTATATAGCCCTCAGTTTACCATCTGGTTTTTAAAGATAACAAACTTTGTCAAGACCCTTACTGTCACTGAATTTCTCTTTGGTATTCATCTGATGTAGTGTTTGAAGTTTGGCATAACTTGATCTTAAAAAACTCCTTTAGGATTCAGGTAAGATTTTCTGGCCCACATGTTCACAAACTGGCTATTTAATATTTATTCAAGAATTTTGTTAGTGATCAACAGCAAGCTGATCAATCTCTAAATCAGAAGGTAATTTTTCTATCTCTGGAATACAAGTACCTTTATAGTTATTAATGTTTATCTTAAACCTGTTTCTCTCCCGGGGTGCATGCCCCCTTATTGATCTGCAAATTTGTTCTGAATAATCTGGACCTGGAGACTTGAATACATTTAAAGGAGATGAGTTTTTTGTTTTGTCTTGTTTTCATCTCCTTACCTTGCTGATGTTTCCCTTTCTTCCTAGTAATGCTTATTCAATTATTTTATTTTTTCTCCAAGCCTCAGTCTTGCAAAATAATTCTATTATTTTAAATAACTTGTCACTATGAAGGTAAACAGAAGTTAATTCTAAAACAAAGTGGACGTTTTAGATGTAAATTGCCAGTTGAGGCTACCCACTTCGGAAAGAAGATCATAAGCAAAGGTAATTACGTGGTGGTGCTTCTGCTATTGCCCAAGAAAAGATTTGTATATATTCATTGGAGGGCTCTAAAAATCTCTCTCTGAATAGTGAAGATTTTCCCATGACCTTGATGCTGAAGCCATGGACTTTGGAACTTCTGCAAGCACCGTTTCTATAAATAGTCATGTTGAGCAAGAATTCTCAAAATTCTGAAGCACAGAGAGGTTTAGAATATTAGAAGATGCTGTCCTGGAATAGCAACTGGGGACCAAGAAGGGCAAAACACATAGGAACTAAGATAAAACAGGAAAACAGATAGGAAGACAAAATTATATGTGACATAAAGTTCATATGTAAGACCAATTAAAGCTATGCAAGAATATAAAAATGTACATATAGATAATCCTAAAAAAGAAGATACTATGTCTAAAAATATTTCAAAACTTTTTCTCTTTGAATAGTCTGAGAACAAAAATAAATCTCTATTTATCACACTATATGTGCTAAGAACTTGTTCAAAATAATAAGAAAAGTAGGGAGGGTTGTTGGCTTCATGGAGTTTATTGTTGAGAAAGACAGTTCCTACACTGTGCCTGCTAAGTGCCCAGCAGGGTCAGTACTTGGTACTACAGAAAGAAGCTCTAGCAGGAGTCTCATCTAGCTTAAAGGAGAATAGGAAGGGCCAGGGAATGCTCTCTGGCCTAAGTAATGTTAAACTGAAACCAAAACAGATAAGAAAGAATTTGCCAAGCTGATGGGGAGAGTGGAGAGCATTCTGGACCAAGGGGATAGTAAGAACAAAAACTCAATAAATTGATTGAGTGTAAATGGCTCAAGTGTGAGCTCTTGAGCTCAAAGAGTGGTCATTTTGAGGCGCTCATGGTAGGCACAGAGCACTTCTCCTTTTTTACTATCCTCGCTTTATATTTTGCAACTGAGAGCACTGAGCTCTCATAAGACTAGCTGAAGCCTTGGCATAATTGCTAGGAACCTAGTGTCCTTTTCAAGACTGACCATTGGACTCAAAATAGGAAGTTCTGTGTATAACTTAGTTTGTTCCCAGTAGAAACCTGAACATTTGCTACCAATTTTAAGGGCAGTCATTATCCATCTCTAGATTCTATTATTTTTTATCACTTGGATGCAAATAATGAAGTTTAGCTTCGAAATTAGTCTTTCTCTATTACATCCTGTCTCCATATCTTTTTTTTTTTTTTGGAGACGGAGTTTCGCTCTTGTTACCCAGGCTGGAGTGCAATGGTGCGATCTCGGCTCACCGCAACCTCCGCCTCCTGGGTTCAGGCAATTCTCTTGCCTCAGCCTCCTGAGTAGCTGGGATTACAGGCACGCACCACCATGCCCAGCTAATTTTTTGTATTTTTAGTAGAGACGGGGTTTCACCGTGTTGACCAGGGTGGTCTCGATCTCTTGACCTCGTGATCCACCCGCCTCGGCCTCCCAAAGTGCTGGGATTACAGGCTTGAGCCACCGCGCCCAGCCCTGTCTCCATATCTTGATCCTGTCTTATTCCTGAGATAGTATATGAGTAAACAGAGTTTTGCCTGAGGGAAATAGAACTAATGCATTCTTTCCATGCTTAATCAGATTCAAAATAGGCAGGTTGCACTCTGGCCCTATGACTGAGGTAGTTTTGTGCCGTAGCAATACTGCCTCTGTCTACAGCTGCCATCCATCATTTAAAGGACTGTATTTAATCTGCACTAAAGGGAGTGTTAGAATCACTTGAGAAAATCTTGTTAAGTTCTCTGGATTCTTTTCCAGATTCTTTTACCCAAACTGTACTTACTATGCTTAAGAATTTGAGAGTTGAGAGCGTGGGGAGAAAGGAATGTATCTGCATAACAGAAGGCGGAAGAAAATTCTTGCTCTTAAATGGAATCATATTTGAAAAACTAATGATCATTTCTGTTATCTATGTGAGCCTGTTCTTGTTGTGGATGTCCACAAAGGAGAAATTAATTGTACTTTGACACAAATATTTAGAAGGTAGAACAAAGACTCCTGGAGGAATAAGGCTCTTGTGATAAAGCCATTGTTACTGCGGAGAGGCTGATAAAAAGCCCTCAAATTAAGTTTGGTATTGGTATTGGAGCATTACATGAGTAATCCAAGCTTTTCTGGCAATCCTGACTTAGGAGGACTCCGGATACAGAATGTGATACAGAATCTGGGGAAAAGGGAGAGGGATAAAAAAGGATGACAGTTTAAAAATAGGCTTGGGAGCAGCTCCAGAGCATAAGGAAAGCAGGTGGAGAGAGATAGGAGATTTTAAAGAGTCACTGTGGTCAGTAGAGTTCATTAGACGTAAGTGAAGAAGTTATGTTCTTAAAATTTTAAAGCATTTAGTTATTCCTGATGATGACATCACTCCATGACTGGCCCATTATGATGCCAATTTGAAACATAAAAGCTAAAAAATGACCTTAGAGAAAATTCCATACATTTTAATGTTGAGGAAGATAATGCAAAAGAAATATTCTAAGTAAATTCACGAACATAATGGATGATAATCATTCACTCAATGATCAAATATTTATTAATCATCTATAAAGGTAGTGCTATGCTTGATTTTGGGGGAAAACCAAGATTCAGTGTGCTATAGAGGAACAGGCAATATACTCGTGAAGACACACAGAGAGTCCTTCACAAATATTCAATTAATGCACTCACACAGGAAAACACCTATGAACATCTGTTGTAAGATCCTGTGTTTCCTTCTGCTGGTATTGATGCATTTGAGTCCATCCATCGGGGCATCAAAGCTGCAAGTCTGCCATAGCCCTTCATAATTTTGCCTGAATAATTTCTGATATGAGAGTTCCGGACAACATGAATTAGAATTCTAAATGTGCTTTTCTATTAGCATAAAACTCTTATGATTCTGAGATGCTGTCTTAGTCTTGTCAGGTTTCTGCCACCATAACAGAATACCACAGGCTCCATCATTTATAAAGAAAGCAGATTTATTTTGGGTCATGGTTCTGGAGGCTGAGAAGTCTAAGAGCATGTCACTGGCACCAGTGAGGGTTTTATTGCTATGTTGTTTCATAGTGGAAAATAAAGCTAGCATGTGAGACAGAGAGAAAGTTGGGCCAAACTCATTTTATTGTTTTTAATCAGGAGCTCACTCCTGTGATAGCTAATCCTCTCCTACAATAACAACTCCACTCTTATTGCTGAATCTTCTCTTTAAGGTCACCTCTCAACACAGTTGCAATGGTAATTAAATTCCAGCATGAGTTTTGGTCGGGGCATTCCAAACCCCAGAATAGTGATACTTTAGTCTTTCTAATAATGTACAGAATGAAGCCAACATCTGACAACTTACTGTGACAAATAACTGACTTGTAAATGGATGTTTGGCTCACATTTTGTGAATAGACACATGTCAGAGCCTTGACTCTCCTCTCCCTAAAAATCTGAATGTGTGGGGTGATAAATAGCCAAGTGTTGGGGCATATGACCCAACCCTTCATTGGCCATGGCTGATTGGCTACTTACTCCAAGTATTTCAATATATAGTCCTTCATAAATGGATGGCCAGAGACCTGTGTAGTACAAGCAAACAGAGGATGTAGGTCAGAGTCCTCTTAAGAGTATAGATTTTTGTATTCTACCAAAAGAACATATGTACCTGTATGTTCATCTTAATGCTATACACAACAGCAGAAACATGGAATGAATGCAGGTGTCCATCAAGGGCCCAGTGCCCAATCCACTGTGGGTTCCCAGACACCCACAGTGGATTGGATAAAGAAAATGTAGTACATATACACCATGGAATACACTATGGAGCCATGAAAAAGAATGAAATGCCTTTTGCAGCAACATGGAGGTAGCCGGAGGCCATTATCCTAAGAGAACAGGAGAAACAGAATACAGAAACAGAAATCCAAACGTAGTGACATTCTCACAAGTGAGAGCTCAACATTGGGTACACATAAACATAAAGATGGGAGCAATAGATACTGGGGACTACTAGAGGGAGAAGGGGGGTAAGGGCTGAAAAACTACCTATTGGGTACTATGCTTAGTACCTGGGTGATGGGTGTAATCCTACCCCAAACAGCATCACACAATATATCCTTGCAACAAACCTGCACATGAACCCCCGATTCTATAATAAAAGTTGAAAATATATATATATACATAGATTTTAGGAACCTGAAAGATTATAATAAGTAATCAATGAAAACTGGGGCAGAAATGTCATATGATAGAACAGTGATTCTTAAAGTGTCGTCTCTGGACCAGCAGCAGCAGCATCACCCGGGAACTCGTTGGCTTTTCCCCAGACCTACTGAGTCAGAAACTCTGAGGATAGGGCCCAGAAACCTGAGTTTCACCTATCCTCCAGGTGATTCTGATGCTGCAAAAATTTTGAGAGCCACTATTGAAAAAGGAGCCAAAGAGAGGCTGCATGTGTGGCCTAAAGGACCACACAGAAGCTAAAGTGAGGCAGTAAGGAACTCTGTGTGAGCAAAGGAAAATTTTAGGTGAAAGAGAGTGGATTAGATGACAGAAGAGAACTGGGGAGAAAGTGTGATCTTTCAGTTTCAGTTTCTGTTGAGGTAAGTCCACACAACAATTGCCATGTTTTCTTTAGAGATTCACATTTGATGGTGATTTCTTGGGACCAAATTGTCCTGACTTGCCTGCTGGATAGAAACTAGAGATGTTCTGAGCAAGGTACTCTAAGGCTATGGACTCTGTAATGAGAGTTGAAGCACATTTTACATGAGAGCATGAATTGTCTTCCAAGCTCACTAAAACTATGGTCAGGTACATTTTTCTAGAAAGGGCAGTTATAGCCCTGAGGTTGGATTGGACATTTTATGTTTTTTTTTTTTTTTTGCAATCCTTAATGCAGCCGAATAAGGGGGATTCATAATAGTGTCTTGTTAGTTTGCTAGGGCTCCTGTAACAAAGTCCTACAAACTGGGTGACTTAAACAACAGAAAATTATTGTCTCATAGTGTTGGAGGCTAGATCTAAATTAAGGTGTTGGCAGAGTTGGTTTCTTCTGAAGGCTCTGAGGTGAGCATCCATTCCATGCTCCTCTCCTTGGCTCATAGATGGCCATCTTTATGTTCACATGGTGTTCGCTCTGTGTGCTTGTGTCCACATTTCTCCATTGTAAGGACACAAGTCATAGTAAAGTAGATCTACCCAATGACCTCATGTTCACTTGATTATCTTTGTAAAAACCTACCTCCAAGTAAGGTCACACGTTCTGAGGTCTTGGTAATTAGGACTTTACATATGAATTTTGGGGGACATAACCCATAACAGTATCCCTGTTTTCAAAATGAAGACCTTCAAAGAGGTTGTATGAGTGCCCCAGAGGCAGTAGGTTGATTGTGTGATAGGATGTAAATCTGGAGCTCCCATGCTTGTAAAACATCTGCTGGAGTTTGTTAAATAGTCTAGATTTGCCAGAAGCCAGGCCATTTAGCTTTAAAAAAAGCGGGGGGAAAGGCAATGACATAGAAGAACATGAAACATCTATACTGGGCTAAAACATGTGTTTTACATCTAAAACTAGTTGAAAGATTTAGTACCCATGATTTTTGCCCATTAGAATAGTGCCTCACATTTCTTTGAAGAGGAATCAGATGAAATTCAGCTCATGTGATAGGACTGCTAATTCTTTTTTATGGTATTAAACAGATGGCATTAAACAATAAGTTGCAACTATGATGCATACGGGTTACCACAGTGAGTATCTTTTGGTAGAAAAAAATGTAGCATGTAATTGAAAGAAATCACATAAAGATGAACAGAGAATGAAAGAGCTGTTTCGTTATGTAGAACCAAACTGCCTTTAGTCTTTTTGTTCGTCTAAATATTCATATTTGAGAGTGGACTGGTTTGATTTAAGAGACTGTACTAAATGCCCCTTTGTTAGAAAATAAGATAAAAAAATACCTTAAATTCTGAGCCTAAAATTTAGAGCTGAGTATTAACTTCAAATTATATTATGTGGTATTTTGGATTACCTTATAAGAAAAAAAAATAAAGAAAATAAGAGAAAGAAGCATAATCTTTATTTAGAAAATCATACTGGTTCATTGTTAATAATTAACTCCTATTACTGTTGTAGAATGTAGATAGATACCTGTTTCGTTAATTAAAAACGAGTACTCTATGTTTTGACATTTTTGAGAGAAACAAATATATTTTGCTTGGTCCTTGAGAAGATGCCTTGATTTCTAGTCTTTTTTTTTTTTTTTTTTCTGGTAAGAATCACCTTCGTTTTAGAGGACCCATTTTCTTAGAACTTCCTAAGTTCTAAGAAAATGATGCTGCCTCATCAAAGCCCTTCTGTCTGGGCCTCCTGTGTCATTGCTGTGACTGGCTCTCAGCTTTCTGGCTTCTCGTTTTTATGCTGTTTGGTGGCCTTTATTCCTTTGGCCCCTTAACCATACACACTTTCCAAATTTTCTTGGCTTGACTCTAAGCTGTTTAAATATAAGAATCTATCTTCTATTTCCTTGGAAATAGACTTAAGTGTCTTTAGCTTACGCATCTTTGGATAGAATGTATTTCTATCTTCTCTCCCTGAGAAAGATTGGAACGAAGCAAGCATAATAAATACCACTTGTTTTAGGACTGATTGCCAAATCTAAAGGCAATGCATGTTATTGAACTACCAGATGACTAAGGGAAGGTGAAGGTTGTATGCAACATCAAGGCAGAACTATGATTCCTTGGCATTCTTACACAGGCCTAGATTCTTCGAGTTCTACATCTAGGCATGTGAGTCGTTGCAAATCCCTTCCTTCCCATTTTCCAGTTTTCTAGAATAGGATGTAGTTGATTGAGTATCGTGGCAGGAAAAGATTTGCCCTCAGGAAGCTAAGCTTTCCATGATGCCGCAGGGAGTTTTCAACTGGATCAGTTTGGAGTGAGAGGTGCAATTGTAGGAATGTGCACTCAGATAGTAAATTAATATTTGAGGTAAAATAGATATCAAATCCCATAAATTATAAATACTTTGAAAATAGGTTACAAGAATAGAAAGGAAATTTCTCATATTAAAATGTCACCCTATACACAGTTCTGAGGAAAGAGATTTTGCTTTTCTGTCTTCTCTTTCTATCCCCTTTCCTTCCCCTAGTGCCACTTGATTGACAAATAGATGTGGAATGGGACTCAAGGAGAGTTTATGTAATAAAGGGGATTATTTCCCTGATCCGCTTATACTCTAATCCTATAGGCAATTCCCCTAAAGGTCCACATTTAAATAAGACCTATTCTTACCCGACTGCCTTCCTAAATAGCAGTTATGAGGGATTCTCATTCTACTTATTCATAAGCATCAGCCCAGGAGCTTGCTCTGTATTGTCCCACTGTGCTTAAGAATCTCTTGCCTTTGGAATTGCTGTGAGGAGGTCAGTATCTCTGAAAAAGAGCTAAATATGCTCCAAAGCTTGCACCAGCAGCTGTCAGAATACTTCAGGGCCAGTTTTATAGCAAAGTAAAGAAGCATACTTTAAAAACTTATTTTAGAAATAAACGCCTATTTCCATAAATTCAGTGCAAATTCTGAGCTCTCACTAATTTAGCAGTAAGATATAAATGGGTTCCCAGGTGTTCAATTGTAGAAAATTCTGAAAATTCTGCTTTATTTACTAGCGGAACACATATCTAAAATAATTATTCTTTGGGTCAAACTTTGAGCCAAAATTTTATCTCTAGTTTTATAATTACATTTCTTGAGTATTCTACTCTAGTTTCCTTTATATTTAGCCTACAGAACAAACCAAATTCTATGCACATGACTTGGATGACATTACAAAATGAAACAATTAGGAAAAGGTCAAGGAAAGGCCACCAAAAATCTGAATTAATTATCTCATTACTTCCAAACCCCTTCCTGGACACCCTTTCTGCTAGAAGAATGCCTTGGGCTTTATCAAATTCAGCATCACACCTGCAGCGCACACATCTCCAGCCTTCCACTCTTACTTCTTGACTAACCAGTTATTCTCAAGTGTCATCTACATGCTCTCCTGTGTGATTTTTTTTCCATGATTACTCATCTGTTTAATCGGTGGGGGAAGTAACCTCAACTGAATAGATTCGACTGGGGTTCTCGAGGTTTGTTTTCTAAGGGTGTGGACCAACCCTCTAGCTAGCAAAATGATAGTCCAAGTCATCTGTCTTTGATCTCTCTACTCTTTGGTTCCATGTATACATGATGGTAATGATGATGGTGATAGTATCTACTCAAGGTTGTTTGGAGGATGACCTGGGATATCTGTAGAGCCACAAGAGAAGTGCTCTGCAATTGAGTCTATGTTCAATGGTTGATAGCTATGCTTATTATCTCATTATTAGGAATTCTAATGATAAGACCCCCGTATTTTCTTTATATCACACGTTACGCTATTAAATATAAATCTTAATTCGGTTCCCTTGTTTCTCTAACTCATTCCTTATGACACATCCTTCCCATGAGACTCAGGCAGAATCCAACCGATTAAGAGTATGTTCATGTTTCCTGGACATTGTGCTGGATTTCTCAACAGCACAGAGGGATGCTGACTGGGAAATGAAACCACACCCGAGCTGTGGGGTTGATAAAAGAGCTGGATCGTGAAAATATTTCTCTTAGGCCTGGGTTTGGTAACCCTCTGTTTAAATTAAAAACACCATGAATTTGGGGCCTGGTAAATTGACAGTGTTCTTTGAAATCAAAAGAAGTTAACATGACAAAGAACGTGCCAGAGTCAGGATACACACATGCCTGAAATTATTTCAAGTCAGCTTTATTTCAGCATCTTTTCTCTTTGAAAGATGAACACAGAAAAAAACCATGAAAACCACCCAAAGCCCCAGTGGCGCCCTTTCCCAGGACTCTACATATCTTACATTTCTAGCAGTGATGCTTCTTCAGCCAGTGCTTTGAAAGGAAGATGTGTCAAGCCACTCAGGGCTTGCATCCCCAGAATTCTGCTGTCTGATCTCCATCAACTGCCAGGAGATATAACATACATTAGCACCAGGACTTATGATCATTTTTTTTTCTTTCTGACTTTATTAATTTCCTGAGCCACTAAACCCTCCCTGAAGGAGGAAACTGCAGCCTAACAGCAAGTCTGGAGAAACACCTGCTGCGAAATGCATTCCTGCAGCACATCCATCACCCAGTTACCTCTCACAGCCTTACTTGAGTGAGACCCCTACCTAGAGCTCCCAAGAGCACTCAACAGAGGTGGGAAGGTGAGGTCTCAACAACCTAGGAGCGCTCCCTGGCACTAGATTTTTCTTCCCTCCAGTCCCCTGTGTGAACGAAGCAGCAATATTCTAAGGGCTGTATCTCATAGTACCGCTGACAGGTGTTTGCAGAGCTCAGCTAAGTGAAAAAGACATGTTAGTACTGAACAGATATATGAACTAAATGTCATTTGAAAATGTCTCTCTACTTACGCCAGTTTGGCTTTTTTCTGGTACCTGTTGTTAGTGTAGCTTTTCCAGTAAGTGGTGGGAAGACAGTGCACAAACAAGTTTTCAACTCAAGATGTGATGTGGTAGTATTTGAGAAGAAACTAATGTTTTGAGATATTAGAAATAAAGATCCAATCAGACCTGGCTTCATGTTAAACCTGTATTATAATACATCTTAATAGTTTACTGAGAATAACCATAAACTATTTTCTTGCTAAGTTCCTGGTGAGTAAAGCAGCTATGTTTATTTATTTAATCAACAAAAGTTTATTAAGTGCCTACGCATACAGGCATTTTGCCAGGAAAGGGATATATAAAGTCAGAAAGATATGAAGCTGTTGTCTCTGTCTTAAGAGAAATTCAGGTAAATAGATTTAGTGAACTCAAAGTCAAGGATGAATGTGAAGTACTTGAGAGAGCATCAGATTGTAGAAACACATTTTGCCACAGATATTAAAGTCAGAAAAAACCTTATCTAAAATTCAACTGTTTCTAAAGCTTGTGTGACAAATCGCTGACTTTATGTCTATAAGGGAGCCACTCAAATGTATGTTGGGATCTATATTCACAACCGTTGGCTGTCTTCTCATACTTTAATGTGAATTAAAGTCACCTGGGAAATGTTAAAAATGAGATTCATGGGTTCCCACTCCAAGAACTTCTGCTCCAGGTTTGGAGCAGAGCCTGGGAAACCTTGTTAATTTTAATGAATAAGCTTTTCTGATAATTCTGCTAAAAGTGGTTCTCAGACTGCACTTTGTGTGATGCTATCGGAGCGCTGAAATTCCTGTTTGTCTGATTCACTAAGGACTGGTCTTAGACCTTTACCATTTCAATGCTTAGAACATAAAACTTGTTACCTATCTGTTTTCTGAAGTTGTTTGCTTCTGTACTCAAACCCAAGAAAGAAGTGCTGAGAATCAGAAGTATCTGATTTGCACATGAGTGGGAATGGATAGATAAGGAGTTCTTGGCCTCAACTTAAGAATTCTCACATCTCTATGAAGAAAATCCAAATTGCACTCCTCATACACGCCAACCCTCCTTCAGAGTTGATAAAAAAGTGTGCAGGGATGGGCTCTATGAGGTGTTTATGAAATCATGTCTTTCCCTGAGGTCCATGGACGGTCAAGGCAAACAGATAAGTTGTCTAGGTACTGTATAGGTAAGCCCTTCAGTTAAGAAAGCAACCCTGGATATTCTCTGTGGGAACCTTTGCTTGTGAATTTGAATCAAGAAAAATGCTAACACAAACCTGAAAAGATAATTTAGACTTGGATAAGTCCCTGGTACAATTTGCTCTACAAGCAAAATGTTATTCCTGTTGTCTAGCTAGGCAGGGCTAATCTAGGCATTTCTGAGTTCAGGGACCAGAAAGTGGACAGAGCTTTAAAAAGCCCTCCAGGTTTGGGATTAATGCAAACAGAAACCTGTAGCCTTAGTCATTTATATGGCTACTCCCATTCATAGGTTTACCCTTCTTCCTCTTCTTTTCCTTTTTTTTACCCTTCCCTTCTCTCCAACTTTAAAAGTCTTTCTCTTCCTCTAAAAGGTGTAAATATAATTAATTTAAAAAATAAGTTAGAAAGATTAAATTAAGTCCTTTTGAAAATACTACTTGTAGAGCTTTTTCAGGGGCACATTGGAAAATAACTTTCTCAGAAC
Organism: Cebus imitator; assembly: GCF_001604975.1. Classification (NCBI taxonomy): domain Eukaryota; kingdom Metazoa; phylum Chordata; class Mammalia; order Primates; family Cebidae; genus Cebus; species Cebus imitator. The sequence continues at coordinate 2,174,688 of NW_016107516.1, forward strand.
AGGGTCTCTTCTGAAAAAATAATAACAGAAAGAAAAAGATCATAGGCTTTGAGCCATTTTAAGTACATAACTTGTTCTCAGTGATGTGAATAAATGAAAGTTCACAGTTCAAATAAGTGGGAGTAATAAATTCTAATAATGACTGCAGCCTTCCATTTTAGTGCAGCATTTATCTTTTTTTGAGGAGTGGAAAGTATTTCATATTCAAAGGGTTATTTGTCAAAATATTAGAAAGTTTAAAAACCTAACAAGAAAAAAATAGAACTTTATAAAAAAGACAGTTATTCCTTATGTTTTGAGATGAGAAATACTTAAAATATGCATGTGAAGAATGACTATTTTTGAATTAAAAGATTCCTTTTAAGAAGAAACAATTTTTTTTGTATTGGGTGAACTGTGTCACCCCAAAAGATGTTGAAGTCCTAACCCCTGGTACCTGTGAATGTTATTTTTTTTTTGGGAACAGGGTCTTTGTAGTTGATCAAGTTAAAGTCACGAGGGTGGGCTCTAATCCAGTATAACTGGCATCCTTATATAAAGGAGAAATTTGGACACACGTACACATACATGCATATCAAAGAATGCCATATAAAGACCAAGGAAGTGGCTGGATGTAGTGGCTCATGCCTATAATTCCAGCACTTTGGGAGGCTGACATAGACGGATTACTTGAGGCCAGAAGTTTGAGACCAGCCTGGCCCACATGGTGAAACCCCATCTCTACTAAAAATACAAAAAATTAGCCAGACGTGGTGGCACACGCCTATTATCAGGAGGCTGAGGCCTGGGAATCACTTGTACTCAGGGGGCAAAGGTTGCAGTGGACTCATATTGTGCCGTTGCACTCCAGCCTGGGTGACAGAACAAGAAAGCCCTGCGTGCCATGAGGCTAGTGGGCTCCACGTCTCTCCTCACCCTACTCAGCTGCCTCACCCTGGCTGCTTTTCTACATCTCATTGGCCTCATACCAGTCACTGTTTAGTTCTGGGGTCATTCTTCTCTGCAGATGGTCAGATCCTTGACCCGCCCTCTGGGACTAGGATTTTTATTCTTGTCTCCCTTTGCTCATCTTCCAAGAGGAATTTTTTTTTTTTTTTTTTTTTT
>NW_016107516.1:2175976-2189209 GCF_001604975.1 Cebus imitator
TTTTGGATTTTTAGTACAGACGGGGTTTCATGGTGTTAGCCAGGGTGGTCTTGATCTCCTGACCTTGTGATCCACCCATCTCAGCCTCCCAAAGTTCTGGGATTACAGGCATAAGCCATCCAGCCTGGCCGAGGAGTCTTATAGCATCTTCTTGCAAAATCTTGAATTGAGAAGTAAGATTTCTACTTTTAGTGACCAGTTCTACCTCTGTGAGGTGGGAACCATGTAACATTGGAGAAGTCATTTTGTGTCTCTGAGTAAGTTTTTCTATTTATGAAAAGGATACAGCGATATGAATTCTCTCATAGTATTCCCGTAATAACACAAGTTATGGTAATTTATACACTACACAGCATTTTCCTAAGTGTGTGTCTATAGTCTTATAACCTGGCATAGTTTGTGTTTGTGTTTGTGTTTGTGTGGCACTAACTTAGACAAGAGAATTGTTGTGTCTGGGCAATAATATAAAAATCACAGATTCTCAGAGGATAGCCACTTAACATTTGTATTAAAAAGAGTAACAAATAAATTAATGCCAAATTAAATTTGTAGTCTTACTAATTGGTAGTCTTTAAGGAAAGGTAAACACACACACCAGAAAAGTAGGAGAAAAAGTAATGAGCTTTCTCACAAAGATCTAAGTACTTGCTTAGGGATAGCAAATGTTTCCCCAGGCTGAGTTCCCATATCCCAAAAAAGAGCCTGGTATCTGGAAAAATACACTGATGATGTAATAAGCACCCTTCCCCAAGGAAGCACCTTCTATAAGGGAAACATGGGCTTCTAGATGCCGAACGACTCTCAGCTGTGTGGCTCTGGCCTGTTTTTCTCATTACATTAGTTTTCCATCAATCAGCTGAAGATTCTGCTTTTTCTCTAAAATATTTTACAGAAATACTGGAAAGTGACATAAATTTTGTAAAATTATCTGAGACGCTAAAAAGTAAAGAAACTAAAATTCAACAATGGATTCTATGGGTTAATTTATCTGAATTGTCTAAACAGCGAAGATACTTGTGGCAATCACTACACAGATCTATTTAACCCAGCAGGGTTCTTAATCTCTGTCTTAACCATATGTGTTTAATCAATTTGCATCCATCTGCCCAAATACTTACTGACTAGAGCAGTTAAAGATTGTACAGTTTAGAGATGAAACCAAACATAACGCGTTGAAAGGAAAACTTTCTAAGGCTGTAGGTTGTAGATGATATTGCACATCCAGACAGCTAAGAATGTATGTACTTTTTTTTTTCTACAAAGTGCTCTTTTACATCTGAGAAACCTTGGAAATGAGGAACCCCAATTCCCTAACATCACTCTTCCCTTAGGTTGAAACTTCTTAAACTTGCTATCAGCACTTTAGTCCTATGCTGTATGATTTTAGAATAGATTAATCAGACTCCAAAAACACCTGATCTGAGCTACAAAATGTTCAGATTAGGGAAAGACAGATAACGAATATTTGGTTGGCAGGGGCTTGTGAGGTAAGAGTCTTTCTTTTACTCTCTAGGATGGTAGAATATGGGGAAAAGACAGTGTCTGACAGCTGCCAAGCTAGGGTTTGGACCCAAGTGAGGATGTTTACTTGGGCTTTGGGCTGCCTCCCAGAACATTATTACGTAATAATTGGATTGGTTTCTCCATACTCCTCATGGTCCTCATGCTTGGTAAGGGAACTTGGAGGGGACAAACTTTTCTTTCATAGACCAATCCTCATCCAAACACAGTGTTTCACATACAAGATTGAGGTTACTCGTATGTTAAACACAGCTCAAGCCCACAGGATAACTGATGAGTGCTGTTCTCAGTTGATAAATAGAAGTTCTGTTAGATGTGGTTCTACACTAACAATTTCCATCGGGCAACATTCATGGCCACATGTCTGACCACGGGTCAGAGGTGAAAGGTAGGCAGCAGTTCACTAAAGGCATTGTTTTCATTGGCCCATAATTAAAGACTCTAGAAATTGCTCATTGGCAACCAGAGGGCTCATTGGGTACTTGTGAATCTCTTCCCCAAGCAATGGTGAAGGAGTGGGTTCAATGGTATGCTGAAGCATTCCAGACATGAATCCAAGAATTGTCTCTGAGGACCTCTGCGTGTAGGCCCAGCTAGACAATGCAAAAGAAGCTGGCAGGGGGGAGCAAACTCCAAGTACGTTGGTGGACTTGGGTGATGAGATTGCACAGGAAGACATTTAAATCCCAGGCAGTCGTACGGACCTTTGTTTGGCATGGGTCCATTAACATTGCCATGACAGTGATTCAAATATTTGTGGCAGGATCGAGGGTGTGAGTGAGGGACTGGCTGGCTGGCTGATGGGTGGACATATAGCTCTCCAGACCTTCTCTAAACTCCCTGAAATCATACAGCAGATCACTTCTATTGTTTTCATTCATGGGTTGGGGCTAGGTCTGCAAATAGAAAAGGGGTCCTCTGTAGGTGACAGTTATAGCACTACACCTCTCACCAGGTGTCCTCTTACATTTTTTTCTTCTACATGCTCATCATAATAGTAGTCTGCTGTTTACAGAGAATATTATTCTCACTTAAATGAGAAAAGCGTTTGTTACAAACTGTAGGTAGGTAGCCCCACCATTGAATCCAGGTGGACTCAACAGGATTTTGTGTTTGAATGCCTCAGTTCTCCTCTGAGTATACTACCACTTCCTAATTCTGGTTCATGAAGATATTTTATCTTGTTCCTGCAATTCAGTTTCTATCAAAGTCACCTGAAACTAAATTGGGTCGTTTGCCTGAATATCAGTGGCCAGTAGCAAAAAACAGCTTTCCTGGGTGCTTTCTAATAGGAGAAACTCCCCTAACTTGTTGCTGTCAACTCTAGCCTTTTCTTCAATTTCTTCTGGACAATCCTAATTAGGACCAACCATCCCTCTCTCTGATTCTGTTTCTTTTTTTTCTTTTTCCAAATTTAACTTCCAAATCTCAACCTTTTGTCACATCCCACCGGCTCTTTAAGAATTTATACCTGCTTCCTCTAGATAACCTAATTCATATACAACCCAAGCAGGAGCTTGGAAAATCGAGCCTAAGTCAAAACAAAAATCAACGTCTCTATAGACAAATTTAGTAGCCACATTTAAAAAAATCATATTACTTTAGGAAATAGCATCTACAACAAAATTTATTTTCCATTGCAAGTAAAACCAATGGGCTTCCTACAAGGGTAAGGAGATAGCTGTTGAGGATGAGAACAATGACAGTTATAATAATTATCATTTATTGAGCTATCGCTATATGCCAATCACAGTTTTAAGTACTTCAGATGAATTATTTCATTTAATTTCATAGCTAAATGTGGAAGTCATGATTATCATCCTTATTTTCAGATAATAAAAATACATTTTTTATGTGTGTGCTTCCCAAAGTCAAAAAGTGGTGAAATGATTTGAACCCTAGATGGCAGGAGTTTTTTAGAAACTTCTGTTTATAGTGAAAATGCCTGTTTCCAATTCCGAGTTATGTCATCAGATATTTGATTCACTAGTTTGGTGCCAACAACCTACAAGAAGCATACTTAGTGGAACGTGGAAGAACGACAGATGTTTACAGATGTCTCCTCACTGACACGAAGGGCTCAAGACAGGAGGTTAGAGGAGCCAAAGTTGAATACAGCTTCTCTCTGCTCCTCTGCACCCAAATCCTTCTGTGTACCACATTCTATGGAAAAGTCCCTTGACTTTTCTGTATGCAGCTTATCTGTCTGAAATCAGAGACAGCCAGACTACCCTCTATCTGAACAGAAAAGCCAGACACAGGAGCTTTGGGGCCAGATGCCATTCTCATCATCATCTGACATTCTCATCAGCTGACATTCTCAGTTGATATAATGCATGTAAAGAGACTCCTTGCTTTAATTCTCTTTTTGGATTGCTAACTTTTTTTCTTTTTTTTTAAGATGCAGTCTTGCTCTGCTGCCCAGGTTGGAGTGCAATGGTGCAGTCTTGGCTCACTGCAAACACGGCTTCTCAGGTTCAAGCGATTCTTTTGCCTTAGCCTCCCAAGTAGCTGGGATTATAGGCACGTGCTACCACACCTGGCTAATTTTGTATTTTTGGTAAAGACGGGGTTTCTCTATGTTGTCCAGGCTGGTCTCAAACTCCTGACCTCAGGTGATTCGCCTGCCTTGGCCTCCTAACATGCTGGGATTACAAGTGTGAGCCACTGCGCCCAGCCTGGATTGCTAACTCTTGAAGACAAGAATATCAGTGCCCCTGCAGCCCACACTACCTAGTAAGGGTCCAGTAAAGGTTTATCAAATAAATAAGTAACTCATCTTAATTTATCCCATGTCAGAAAAATATTGTGTTGTCCAAGCTGGAATAGTCCACATTTGGTAAGCACTTTTCAAGCAGGTGTTAATTGGTGTCTTCAGAAGTTCTGAAAACCCTATGAAATTACATGTAAAGCTTTTTTGAATTTTGGTGGAGTTTTTTAGCTTTCATCAGATTCTTTTTTTTTTTTTTTTTTTTTTTTGAGAAAGAGTCTCACTCTGTTGCACAGAATGGAGTGCAGTGGCATGACCTGGGCTCGCCGCAACCTCTGTCTTCTGGGTTCAAACAATTCTTGTGCCTCAGCCTCCTGAGAAGGTGGGATTACATGCATGTACCACCATGCCAAGCTAATATATATATATATATATATATGTATAGTATTTTTTATAGAGACAGAGTTTTACCATGTTAACCAGGCTGGTCTTGAACTCCTGGCCTCAAGTGATCCGCCTGCCTTGGCCTCCCAGACTGCTGAGATCACAGGTATGAGCTATTGCACCTAGCTTTTCATTATATTCTTAAAGTTTCTTGAAAAAAAAATTTTGAAAATTACTGTTCATGATTCGCAAAGCAGTTACACTTTATTATCTTGTTTGATCTATACAACAAAGCTATGAGAAAGACACTATAATAATTCTTAATTTATGGAAGAGACAATGTGAAACTGAGAAAGATGACACAGGTAATAAATTAAAAATCCTGGTGTTTTGACTCCAGATTTCTGTGCTTCTTATTTGCAGTATGTGTGTATGCATGTGTGTGTGTATGCATGCATATGTGTGTGTGTGTGTGTTTGCATATTAAAAAATGAAAAAAAGAAATGGCAACAATGAAATGTTGAAGTAAATGCTACATTATCGATCAGAGGTTGGCTTATTTTCCACCTTAAGTTTCAAAGAATGGGATCACATTTTTTCACTCACCTCTCAGCCTCCCTTCCCAGAGAGCTTCTGGATATACCCTGGTTCTGGTCTTCACTTCAAGCCCTGATGTCACCATAGATTGTCTAACCCAGCAGAGAACCAAGTTTAGGAACCAAGTTTACATCACCATTTTATTTTGAGCCTTAGCTCTATATTTAGATAATGGAGTTAAAAATGCCACTTGCTCTGACCTGAATACATTTCTCTCTCCTTTAAGGCAGCTAAAAACATAAGGGATTTTTGGATCGATTATTTTTCCTGGATGCTTTGGTACTGCCTGACATCTGAGACTCATTTTCTCATCTGAAAACTGAGTGCCTTAGGACAAGATAATTTTGTGGATGGCTTTTCACTTTAAAGTGCCGTATGATACTATCGTGTAAGAAGCCTGTGGGGTGGCAGAAAGGGAAAGTATAAAAGCAAAAAGCACAACCACTTGTTAGTGTTCCTCGGGTCAATACTTTCCATGATCTTCTTCCACTGCTGTTTGGGTTCATCCATTTTTTCTCTCACCACCCTTCAGTGCTGATATCACTACCTCCTTCTACTTCTTCAGAAAGTGCATTAGTCAGAACTAAGGATCTTTAAACACATGTGCTGGTGGAATAAGCCAAGGGTTAATGGTGCTTCACGCCTGCCAGTTGAGAATGAAAAGTTGTTGAACTCTAATACTCCTTGGAAGCCAAGCCTCAGACTTTTTTTCCCTATTGACAAAAGGCAAACTGGAACTGCACTGGCATGTTTCCCTAGGACACTGGAGAGGGTGGGCCTGATGACTTGTGCTGGTCTTTCAACTCTCAGATCTGTGATTCTACAGTTCCTTTTCATGGTGATGTCACTGGGGTATTAGCAAGTTCTCACTCAGCAAGTATAAATTAATTTTGGAAGACAGAGTCTGAATCATCAAAAAGAAGAGAGGTTCAAGTCCAAGTCTGAATCAGTAGACTGTGTTTCCTGCACTTTCCTGCACTTTGAGATCCGAGCTATTCTGTTGCACAACTCCAGGAGGCACCCATCCTATTGTGTTGTCCATTAAAGGCCCCCCTTGGAGCCTAGCTTTAATACAATATGATGGAAACAGTGCCCCCTAAAATCGAGTGATGCTGGTGCCCTGTCTGTGCTTCCTCAAGAACCTTTATTTCCTTACACAAATTTCATATTATCTAAAAATTGAAACGTGAAGATCAGTGAGGTATTTTCATCATAGTTTATGAAATCTGGCAAAACCTCACCATATCAACATGCACATGCTGGGACAAAAGTGCAACTGGTAAAGAAGGATAGTTGTGAATAGGAGTGACAGGCAATTCATAAATCTAACAACAGTCCATATTTAACACAAGAGACAGAAAAATACACGAAGGACCGTGCTATTTTGCTATGTATTCTGTCTGTGTGTATTTGGTAAGAATCTCAGATGTTGTAATTATTTTAGTCAGTTGTATCAAGTAGGGTGGTTAAGTGTTTTCAGGAGAAATCCACTTAATGGGTTCCTTTGTTCATGTGACCAGTTTGCCACAAAGTAACTGCCATTCCTGGGCTGCCGATCGACTGTTGAGAACTTCCCAAACATTACTTCATTAGATCCTCCCTGTAGCCCTATGAGGTAAATGTTATTATATCTCCATTTTATAAACAGAAAAGTGGATTTCAAAAAGTTTCATAACTTGTCAAAGGTCATACAACTTAAGCAGCAGTGCCAAAGGTCATGTGCAGGTCTGTCAGAATCCAGAGTTGTGCCGTTACCAGAAGGCCAAACTGCTTCCTTTCTATTTTGGCATTATATTTTCTTGAGCAAATATAGCCATAACTGCTTGTCTTCATCTGTTTGGGCTGCTTTAATAATTTATCGTAGACTGGGTAGCTTAGAAACAACAGAATGTATTTCTCACAGTTCTAGGGACTGGGAAGTCTAAGATCAAGGCACCGCAGATTCAGTGTCTGGTGAGGGACTGTTTCCTGGTTCACGAATGGTGCCTTTTCACTCTGTCATCATGTGGCAGAAGGGGCTGGCCTGCTCTGGGGTTTCTTTTATAAAGGTACTAATCCTAATCACAAGGGCTTTGTCCTCGTGACTGAATCCCCTCCTAATACCACGACCTAATACCATCACCTAGGGTCTTAAAACATGACTTTCTGGGGATACAAACATTCAAATATAGCACTGCTGCTTTCCTTGCAGTAGGTGGTAGTAGTAGTAGGAATAAAAATAAAAGTAAATAATAATAGCAAGACATATGGCCCTTACTGTGTATCAGGAATGGCCCTAAGCACTTGATAAGTTATTAAATAATTTATTCCTAGGAAAATCTCACAAGGCACAGTTGATGACAAGTCCCACTTATAGCTGAGTGAACTAAAACAGGAAAGAGTTTGAGTAACTTGCCCTAGGTCACCCAGCTAGAAAGTGATAGAGCTGGAAATGAAAGTCAAACAATTGAGCTCCAAAGCCCTGTGCAGTTATAGTTCACTATTATGTTAGAGTAACTTGTCGTAGAAATAACTCACTCAAGGGAAACCCACTTTCTTGTTCAGACAGCAAAAACAGTGTGTGAAGAGTTAAATCTCTAGGAAAGAAGAATGCTAGGGAGTCAATGAATCTAATACCTAAAATCCTTGATTAGCATGGCCCGGTTGCCTAACACACTCACTTGTAGGCAGGATCATAAAGCTCAGTGCAGCTACAGCCCCTGCCTTTCCTTGGAGCCACTGTGGAAGTGCTAGGATACATGTCAGGCCTCTTGCAGGTGCAGGAGAAGAGGGTGGGCTCACAGCTACGTATCCCACACCAAACAGGCAGCTAGCTTTAATCTTTCCACTTCTCACTTCTTAGTCATTGCTCTCCTTTTCAAAAAAGGAGTATTAATTCTTTGGGATTCTTAGGAACCAGAGGGCTTTGAGTCTGCAATGTTTGTGAATCTGCTGAGAGTGCTGGGAAATGAGGCTTCTTTTTTGCACATGAAGTCATGTTTTAACCCAAACCAAAAGAAAAAAAAAAAAAAGAAAAATTATTTGAGAGTCTGTGGGGATCAGAGCTGAGTATTGTGTTACAGAAATTTTCCATTTCAGACACAAACTACATACAGCAGTATGTGGGCCAAAAAAGGCCAAGAGAGACTCCAGGAGGCCTTGGAGAAATAATATCTCCTCCTTTAATCCTGAGGAGGGTGGCCAGGTTCTTGGAAGGGCTGGGTGGAAAGTCTGGATCAGATCATACTTAGAGGCCTAGAATTAGATTAGAATGATGATAATTCACAAGGCATCACAAGGCCTTCAGAGAGCTCCCTAGGATGCCCTTGGGCAAGGTACTTAACCCCTCTGTGCCTCAGTTTCCAATATCTTAAAATGGGATAAATGCCTCAAAATTCATTAAGAGTGTAAAAACGTTATACATATTGGCTATATAATAATTACATGGTAATGCTAGTTATATCATTAAATAATATATAGTTAACATTTATTTATACATGAGCTATTGCGTTAAAGCTTCCTAAACATGATCTTACTTAACTTCACAGCAGCCCTGTGAGATCCATGATATCTTCTTCCAATACTGCAGTTTAGAAAAGTAAGTGACTGACTTAAATTTATCACCTTAGTTAGTAGACTTGGATCTCAAATCCCACGCAACGAACCAATAGCTAAGCCACTGGTCTGGTTCTTGCTGAACGTGGCGGATGGGATTAGGGGGCATCCCTTGCTGGATAAAATGTGTTCCTCTGACCCCTTATCCTCTCTTTTAGCAGGGTTCCTTCAGGTTAACATAGAAGCACCTATTTTAAGGAAATGTCGGGCCGGGGGTAATTACTCTGTCATTTCTTCTCATGTATACATATTAAATAAATTTGTATGCTTTTTCTCCTATTAAAAAAAATGTTGGGCTGGTTTTCCAACTAGTTTTCCAAACTAGTTGGGCTAGTTTATTTACTAGTCTTGGCCTCTCTGACTCAATTCTGAAACTGGTATTGCCTAAAGCAATAGCTTATGCTGTGGTATCCATGACCAGCATCACCTGGGAACTTGTTAGAGATAAAACATTCTCTTGCCCCACCCACATGTACTGAATCAGAAATTGTGGGTGTGCAGATCAGCAATCCTGTTTTAACAAGCCCTTGAGGTGATTCGAATGCTGCTAAAGTTTAAGAACCACTGGCCTCTGGGGGGTAAAGGAGAGAGTTAAATCAGGAATAGAGGTCTAACTATGATTCTTAACAGCTGCCAGTGACTCATTCTCCCTAGTCATTCCCTTGTGAGTTTCTGTCCTTTTTAGGATGAAGGATTTGTTCACGTCCCATCTTGTGTGATAAATTTCATCAACAGTGTCAGCTCCTTTCTGAATCAATGCCCTGTATCAGGAGACTTTGAGCTTTATACACTCCCGTGTGCACCCATACCCACTTCTGCTTTTGGAACCGCTTGCGCATTTCCCAGTGTAGATGGTTAGCTTCAAATTACCTTCATGCCAGAAGAAAAAACAATGGAATAATACTGTAGTTCTAGGTGGAATGGGAGAATCACAAAGCTGGGATTCGTATCCAAGTGTGCTTAGTTCTAAAGGTTCCCAGCAGTGCTATGAATGAGCCCGTGGCATCCTCTCTCCCCAACGTCTCACCTACAATGTATCACAAAGGTTGAAACAACTAAAACTGAAAATGCGGTAAATTATTGCTTCAGTTTTTTAATCTAAGTCCTGACTCAAATTTTGCTTCTCAGCCTCACCACTCCCACGTGGCTCTAGGGGAAAACAAGAACTGTATGCACATAGCAGAAGCAAGAAAACAGAAAAGGTTTTCTGCCTTCTAGTTCATTCCCCAGGGGCCAGTGTAAGATGAGTCCCACGGTCCAACACAAATCTGCATTTTAATAACCATGTAAACATAACTTTCAATAAAATGTACTCCAACTTTGCTAGTTTGTTACAAAAGCCTTGTTTGTTATCTGAAGTGCTGCTTTTCCTAATTGAAAAATAGTAAAAAATTTTATTCAACTTTGGCAGAAAATGGAAGCTATGGTTATTGATGAGACCTGTATTTAGCATCTGTGGAGTACGACAGTTCCTTTTATCTGAACAAAAATGCACTAAGTTCTGGTTCGAGGGGTCTTTGGATTCCATCTTACAGCTCCACGTAAAGTAAAATAGGAACTTTTAAAATGTAAACATGGTTTCTGCTGATGGACGATGTTTGTGAATTTCAAGAGAGTTTTGCTCACTGCTTTGTGTTGCTCTCTGGTCTTATTTTCATTCACTGCAGGTATACTGAAAGAATATCAGTCACAAACATGGGTTAGTAACATGCACATGAAGGCAAGCTGTATTACGTGCATTAAACCTGAGCTGGTAGAAGTGGAGATTGCCTGGCAAGTCTCCCCTGAAATGGTTTTGCACAAGTGTTGTGGCTACAGCCTGAATCCAATACAGAAGCATGAAGACATAGAGATTTTATATGGCTTTCTCTAATTGAAAGATACACTTAGATCTCTACCCTTAAAGCCCCCTGTCTTACAAGCCGCATAGTGTTGCTATTACGAACCAACAATATTCCTAACAAACTCTTGATAATCACTCAATTATAGCCTATTGATTAAGAATAAAAAATTGGGGGCCAGGCGCGGTGGCTCAAGCCTGTAATCCCAGCACTTTGGGAGGCCGAGGCGGGTGGATCACGAGGCCAAGAGATCGAGACCATCCTGGTCAACATGGTGAAACCCTGTCTCTACTAAAAATACAAAAAGTAGCTGGGCATGGTGGCACGTGCCTGTAATCCCAGCTACTCAGGAGGCTGAGGCAGGAGAATTGCCTGAACCCAGGAGGCGGAGGTTGCGGTGAGCCAAGATCGCGCCATTGCACTCCAGCCTGGGTAACATGAGTGAAACTCCGTCTCAAAAAAAAAAAAAAAAAAAGAATAAAAAATTGGGAAAGAGAGAAACTCAAATACAAAATCTCACTTTATCTGTTATAAGCTGTGCTCCCTCAAATTACTTAACCTGAGGTTTGTTTGCTCACTTATAAATTGGGGGTAAAAATTTCCACCTCATAGGGTTGCATGATGACCGATTTTGATAATGTCCAATTACCTGGCATTTAGTAAGTATTATATTATTTTGCTTCTTGAAACCATTTGGTACAAAGAGTAACTTTCCACACTAAACATATATTCTCCACTGTGCATGCATGCACACTCACACACGGGATATACATACACATATGTGTATATATTCATGTAAATATATATAAAATCTCAATGTTGTGGTCTAAATGTTGGTGTCTCCCCAAAATTCATAAGTTGAAATCTAATCACCAATATGATAGCATTAGGAGAAGGAGCCTTTGGGTAAGGATGAAATTCTCACGAATAGAATTGGCATCCTTACAAAAAGAGACCTCAGAGAGCTAGTTTACCATTCTACCATGCGGGGACACAGTGAGAAGGCACCATCTATGAACCAGAAAGTGGATCCCCACTAGATGCCAAATCTGCTGGTGTCTTAGTTGTGGCCTTCCCAGCCTCCGGAATGGTGAGAACTGAATTTCTGTTGTTTATAAGCTACCTAGTTTATGGTATTTTGTTACAGCAGCCTGAGAGGACTAAGACAATCATTGAAAAAAGATATGTCACTAGGATATTTATGTACACATCTAATGAGCTCTGAAGAGCAGTTATTCTTCTCCTGGCTTTCTTCCTCAAAATACTGCGGTAAACCCTACTGACTGACTCCTGGTTTCCAGGATGATGCTTATAGGCTAAATGTGGCCTGGACCCCACATTGATGGGACCTATTAGCAAAATAGAGCTTGTTGCCTCTGTCTGTGCAGCATCTAGCAGACTATAAAATCATCTTCATGGATTTACTGTGGTTGTTGACCCTCCCCTCCCATGGCTTCAATCCTATGAAAAACATCAAGCCATGGGTTCTTCAAGGTATACTAACAGCAGAATAGACACATTTGAAATATTTTTGTTAGAAAATAATCGAATGAAAACTTGATGTTTCTAGTAAACTCTGATTCTGATATTTAAACTATGTGTACTAGACATATCAAGTAATATTAATGTCAAAACATTATTTCTATTTAAGTTTTATAAATCAACTTGTTATTAAGGTGCTTTGCAAATTCTATTAAAAAAGTAGAGAGCCTATGAGAAAAGAGAATGATAGAATTTTAGAATTTAGCAGGCTACGAGTACAGGCATTTCTGTCTTAAAATGCACACACACACACACACACACGCACACACACACATTTAGAAATTCCCACTGACTAGAGAAATGTGAAGAGAAGCATTAAGAACCAGAGCTCTGATGACGGGGCGGGGGGGGGGTGGCGAAAAAAATGCATGAAGTCATTTGCTCCACCCTGCCACAGTGAGATTATCCCCCATATGCTAGTTTATGTTTCTGTGGTATGCTCAGGGCTTGAGTTGGTTTTGAGCAATTTTCTTCAGGGTGTTTGAAGCCAGTTTAAAATTATTTTATGAGCTACTCATTCTATCACATGCCTTAGCAAAATCTACCACAATCTAATAAGCATCTGAATAGGTTCTCTGAGATGCAGCTCCGAGTCTCCTTTTCTTGAATTTCAACTTCCTAGTTCACTGCAGCAAAATCTCTTTACCTCCTTAAGATTTAAATTTTTCCTGGGCACGGAGGGGTTTGACTCAGTCTTGCTACACAATCCACAATTGACCAAGATTAATGGGCTGTGTTTCCAAGTAGAGGTTTTACAAAATAAGTAGAATATAGGTGGTAATAAGTAATAAATAGGTCATCAAATGCTTGAAAGTTATGGCTTGTTTTGTTCTTTGCATCACTTTTATGGAGTCAGTGCAAGATATTTCTTGAGTGTTCACTATGTGAAAGGCATTGTACCATAGCTCCTTGGCCCTGGCTCCTGTACAAATATTCTTCTTCCTCTCTGCTCGACTCCCTGTTGGTTACTATCTGTCTACACACACATACACACACACAGACAGACACACACACAAACAGATACACACACACACACCATTGTCT
>NW_016107516.1:2189989-2269324 GCF_001604975.1 Cebus imitator
GATTACAGGCGTAAGCCATTGCACCCGGCCCCTGGGCAATTTTATTTTTAGATTTCTCATACGAGTCTTTCCAACAGGTAAGTTTAGGAAATATTGGAGTAGAAGATGATCTCTCAAATTACTTCCAACTTTCATACACACACTTCAGACCAATCTTTAAGGTCTTGATTGAGAAAGTAATCAACTTTCTCCTTGGACCTCCAGCCCTGAAATAGTCTCACTTCCTGAACTTCCATTGTAGCCATGTGTAGCAGTTATTCATGAACTAACTTGTAGAATGTCTTCGGTGACTCAGGCTTTTATTGAAATCTTTAATTTTATTTAATGTTTTGAACTTTTAAATCATGCCTACTGAGACTCTGGTAGACTTCTCCAGAGAAGGGGCAATGTTGTATATTTCTTTATAAATTTCTTCATTTGTGTTCACACAATGCTTTGCATTTGAATGAATGAATGAGGTTTTATTTCTAATTTAATTTTCTTTTAAAATATGAATATCCTACCACATGGATAAAGAATGTATCATTTCATTCCATATACTAATAGGCATAAGATTTGGGAACCCTTGTTTTATCCTAGCTGGTGCAGCTGTTGGGTACTCATATAACCCCTTAATCCTTTGTAAAAACTTAATGGGACAGCTGCCTTGATAATACGCAGTTTCAATGACTACCTCTGTTGAGGAAAATAATATGCTATTGTAGTAAGTATCACAGATTAATGATATTTCTCTGCAAGGAAATGTCTAACGGACAGGAGTTCCCAAACTGGGACTCATGCTACATACCAGAAAAAAATTACCTTCCACATCTCCCATGAGATGGAAGTGCGTTCTATGAATTTAGCAACTGTTGGCATCATTGTTATATTAATGGTTTAATTAGACTGTTTTAGTGTAGTACAACAGTCCCTTAAAGGACTTTTAACAAGGATACTATTGTTAAAGAAAAAAAGCTCTTTCATTTGAGCCATTAAAATTACAAGGGGGAAAATGAAAAAGCAATGCTGGCAGCTTATTTTTTAGTTCAGCTGTGATTTCTCCAGCCTAATCACCAAGAAGTTCCTGCAAGGCAATTCTTGTTTATGTAGCAGTTTGATCTGGATTCTTGTAAAGTAAAATTAAACGTAGGTTGGCAAATTAAACACCACCACCGCCCTCCAGGACACTGTAAATGTAAAGGAGACTAAAATAAACATGAGAAACATTATCGTCACAGGGTAGCGAAAAGTCAGATCCAACAAAACATAAACATTTTGCTTATGAATATAATTTAGTGCAAAGAGTATCAACCAAGAGTTGATATTTGTTACTTACACTTACATCATCTTTCATATGCTACTAAAATGGATGTCTTTGTTTCCTCACAGATTTTTTTTTTTTGGTACCAATTTACCAGAGACATTTATTTAGCTCTTGAGTTAAGCAATTCAGTGATTTTTGCACTATCATAGTTTAAGAACTCTTTCAAGAATTCATGAAATAAGCATCTTACATTGTATGTGGTTACTTACATTGGAACATTCAGTCTCTTTGAACTTATCCTCAAAATGGATTTTTGTTTTATGTTTTATTTTTATTCTTCTTATTTTTTTAGCCTTCTCTTGTTCTGGAAGGATTTTTGTTTTTCAGTGAAAAAGGCTCATAGGTAATGTGAAGCTTATGTCCCAGTAGAATTTAACAGGAAAGACTTCTCCACCTCATCTATGTTTATTCAGAAGTACACATAAGAAGACTTTAAAAATGTAAATGAGAAACTCATGTTTAGTATGACTTGGAAATAAGCAAAAAATATACATTACACAAATATAACTAATGTAGCAAAAGTATCCTGACTTGGAAACTGCTGAATTTAACAGGAAAAAAGAGGTGACGGCCTGACACCGTGGCTCACACCTGTAATCCCAGCACTTTGGGAGGCTGAGGCAGGTGGATCACCTGATGTCAGGAGTTTGTGACCAGCCTGACCAACATGGTGAAGCCCTGTCTCTACTAAAAATACAAAAATTAGCCAGGTGTGGTGGTGTGTGCCTGTAATCCCAGCTACTGGGGAGGCTGAAGCAGGAGAATCATTTGAACCCAGGAGATGAAGGTTGCAGTGAGCTGAGATCTCGCCATTGACCCCAGCCTGGGCAACAAGTGTCTCAAAGAAAAAAGTGGTGACAATAAAGAGGGACACGAGTTGGCTACTCTGGTAGGGCCTCACAGGGTCACCAAGTGAGATGGACTTTTGACAATTTTGCCTGCCCTGCCCTTGTATTTCAGGAAATACCAATAAAGAAGCCCAAGCCTAAAGGGTTAGATGTTGCCTTCCCAGTTCCCTGGAAGCTCAGGCTACCAGGTGTGTCTGGATAGGATTTGAGTCTTCACTGAGCAATGCAAATTTCCAGTGAACCTTTAGAGATTAAGGTTGGTGCCTCTGATGAAGGTAGAGTCAGGTGTGGCTGGTGAAACCATAGCTAGAGCTTGTGGTGATAACGCCAATGGCAGCCTCTTAAACAGACGTCACATGCCATCTTGGGTCCATTTTGCTTTCTGTGTTTTGTTACCATACACCAGGCCTCATTCACCCGCCTTCTTAGCCCTCTTATAAACTATTTGACCTCCTTTCAATAAATTTTGTTTTCTGCTTACAGCTGAAGTTAGTCTGTTAGTGGAACCAAGAACCCCTAAGTACTGTTATCAAAAGAGCTTGGTTAATCCCAGCTCTGTAGGACCAGAAACTCCAGTGCGTCCATGTGCCCACAGGGAATCAGGCTCGTTACCACATCTCACAGGAGAGTGAAGTTAGGATCATTAGTATTATTTAGTTAAACTCTTTCTCACTCCAACTAAGATTTGAGATTACTTATACAGGAAGACCCAACCCAACAGGATAAAAGAATAAGAGAGAAATGGGAGGAAGTAAAAATGAAGGTATTAATGCACGAGTCAGATTGCGAAACCCTGCTTTATAATGAGAAGTGGAACTTGCAGGCAATCACACAGCTCAGTGTATCCTCGTGTTCCCTTCCCTGCGGGAGAGGCTTCTTGGGAAACAGTCAGAGGCTACTGGGGATTGGGAGTTGGGGAAAAAAATAATGAATATGAGTCTAAGTCAAGGAAGCTGGGCCAACTTCATGGGTGAGCCACTAAATCCCAGTCTTTGGACTCCTTTGTCCTGGTATTGCTGCAGTTAATGAGTTTCTGCTTTTGGCTCTGTAGTGTCCTTTAAGTCCCTTCTTTTACATGAAAGTCGCTTCTACAAATATTTTTGTAAACATATTTGGAAGAAATAATACCTTAAGGCATTTACATTAGCAAGGTGTTTCCCAAATTTCAGTCATTCTTGTGCTGTCTTCACAATGTTGCCATAGTCACCTACTCCCTATTCCACTATGTATTTTTAATACCTAAATACATCTAATACTTTCCTTCTAAATAATATACGTAGCTATAGAAGCTTGCTATGCTACATATTTTTAATACTCATGTGGATAAATCCATAGTATTAAAATGATTATATATTATCTTGCATTCTGCTGAAAGTTTATCAAGTGAACTAGAATTTGATCCTTGTTTATTTTGCACAGAAGTTTAAATTTTGGTCTTTACTACCAGATAACTCTATATTCTTTTCTAAGTCTTGATTTATAGGTTGGCTGGGTATAGAATTCTAGGTGGAAATATTCCCTAACTTTGAAGGCATTTCTCCAGTATCTTCTAGCATCATGTGGTGATGATGAGATGTGACAACAAGTTAATTTGCATTTTTTGTAGGTTACTTTTTTCTACTTTCTAAAATATACGTTCTTTTAGTCTTCAAAATTCTAAAATGCCAGAAAGTTGCCTACGTATTTGTTTTCCTTTTTTAGAATTAAAAAATTTTTTTTAGAGACAGGATCTCACTCTGTCACCCAGGCTAGAGTGTAGCGGTAAGATCATAGTTCACTGTAAACTTGAACTCTTGAAAGAACTCAATGATCTTCCCTCCTCAGCCTCCCAAGTAGCTAGGACTACATATGTAGACCACCACATCCAGCTAATTTTTAAAAATGTTTTGTAGAGGCGGGGTCTTGCTATGTTGCCCAGGTTGGTCTTAAACGCTTGGCCTCAAGTGAGCCTCTGGACTTGGCCTCCCAAAGTACTGGGATTACAGGTGTGAGCCACTGTACCCAGCTGGCCTATTTCACTTTTGATTCATTGTGCTGGAAATGAACCCTATTCATGTAAGATTTGTATCTTTCGAACACTAAGATTCTACTTTTTGATAATTTCTTTGCTTCAGTTTTCTGTTCTATTTCTGAAACACCTGTCAGTTAGGTATTGGACTTCCAGGATTAGGTCTCAGCATTTGGAACCTATATCAGAGTTGATCAGGGAAATAAAAGCGTTTCTGTCTTCTCAGTAGGAAGTGTCTTAACACAAGGAATAAGCATTGGAAGGACTGGAGGAGTAAATGTTTCTTGAATTGTCACTGACTCGCTCAGTCCACAGCCCCAAAGTACTTGATTCTAGATGCTCAATGTTAAGCTGCTTCGAACCTCACATCCAACTTTTGCTCATGTATCTGTCTGAAACTGCCTTTAGAGAATAATAGTTTCTTATTTTCTATTTAATACCTTCCCAGTCACTGATACTGGCTGGAGGCTATAATCTGAAACCATGTGGGGCAAGCACTCTGAAAAATGTAGTTCCTGCTTCTTCATGATGTAGAGATGCTCTTAGCAAGGGTTTGGAGGTTCCCAGGTGACAGAGACAATTCAGCACAGGGCTATACTAGCCATATGCATACCCCAAGTACTAGCCATGTGACCTGGGGAAAATTTCTTTTTCTTTTCTTTTGTTCTTTTTTTTCTTTTCTTTTCTTTTCTTTTTCTTTCCTTCTTTCTTTTTTTGAGACAAGGTCTTGCTCTGTTGCCCAGGCTGGAGGGCAGTGGTATGAACATTGCTCACTGCAGCTTCAACTCCTGGGCTCAAACAACTCTCCAGCCTTATCCTCCTGAGTAGCTGGGACTACTGGTGTGTGCCATTATGCCCAGCTAATTTAAAAAAAACTAGAGATGGTATCATGCCAGTTTTCTCAAGTTGATCTCAAACTTCTGGTCTCAAGTAATCCTCCCACCTTGGCCTTCCAAAGTGCTGGGATTACACGTGTGAGCCACCACAGCTGGTCTTTTAAATTTTTTAATGCTTCAACCTCTCTAACTATTAAGGGAGAATAATATCATTAGCTCCCTTATAGGGTTGCTGGTAAGACTGACTGAAATAACACATGCATGAATATAATTCGGTGTCTGGAAAATATTCTAGTGCTTTTGGAGTAGGTTTGTGATCTTAATTTTAACCATTATTATTTAATATCTGTTTTTTTTTCACATTTCTACCTACATCATTTTGCTCTAAATTTCAAAAAGCTCAACATAATTTTCCAGTCTATTACTTTTTATGACTAATACTTGTAATCACTAAAAGAACTTTCTTATTTAGATTTTAAAATAGTATCTTCAATGCTTTACAGATGCAATAATTTTGGCTCTGTGTCTTGTTCTTCTGACCCATTTGTTTTCTGTCTTCCAGCAATTTATTGATAGCCCCTTTTCTTCTCTGTTGTGAAGTTATTCTTTTGGTTTTAAATTTATTTTAATAAGGTCTTGGGAGGATCAAAAGCCATGGAACTAGTTTACCATCTTGCATAGAAACTGACAGTGCTATTTTTATCTAAATTTTCCTCATTTAGCAGGATTCAATCCACAGGCTGTCACTAAGAGTAGTCACAGTTATTCCATCCTTACTGTGTGTCAAGAGCTTTTCATTCATCCTTTATCTAGCTCACTTCGATGTTAAGACATAGGTAGTTGTGTTATCCTCATTTCTTTAAGATGAGATTAGTGAGGCTTACGGAGGTCAAATGACTTGCCTAAGTTCACACAGCTAGTAATGAGTAGAGCTGAAATTTAAACACAGATCTAATGGCCACTGAACTACTAATGGTAGCTCTGAGCTACTACTGCAACGTGGATCTCATCATTTTAAATGGCTGCATTGTACTGGTGTATATTTGTGTTTATATCTAAGCCCTCTCTGATGAACACTTAAGCTGTTTTAAAATTTGCTGTTATCAACAAACTTTACATAAATATTTAAGTACTGTGGGAAACTTTTTATGCACTGTGCTATTATTATTTTCTAAAATAAGTCCTGGAAGTGGATTTGATCAATCAAAACTTATCTGTGTTAAAACATTTTAAAATACGTTTTGACAAACTGTCCTTAAAAAGGAAGTTGTAGCCGGGCACGGTGGCTCACGCCTATAATCCCAGCACTTTGGGAGGCTGAGGCGGGTGGATCACGAGGTCAAGAGATTGAGACCATCCTGGTCAACATGGTGAAACCCCGTCTCTACTAAAAAAAAATACAAAAAATTAGCTGGGCATGGTGGCACGTGCCTGTAATCCCAGCTACTCAGGAGGCTGAGGCAGGAGAATTGCCTGAACCCAGGAGGCAGAGGTTGCGGTGAGCCGAAATCGCGCCATTGCACTCCAGCCTGGGTAATAAGAGTGAAACTCCATCTCAAAAAAAAAAAAAAAAGTTGTAGCAATTGACACATTGTTGCTTGTGGAAGCAACAATATGTGGAAGGGTCTGCTCTACACGTGCTCACTAACATCTAATGTTACTCAATTCTTACCAATCTCATAAAAATGAAATGCTATCTTACTGTTTCAATTTGCCTTTATTTCATTGTTAGTATGGTTGAACATCTCTTCATATCATTATAAACCATAAACCTTTCTTCTTGTGGGAATTGCCAATTCGTTTTCTGCCCAACTTTTTACTGGGCTATTGCCTCTGTAAGGATTTATAAGTACTCTTTAGGAACAGTAACATTTTGCCTGTTCTTTATGTTTCAAATGTACTTTCTCAGTTCATTGTTTCTATTTTTACCTGTGTCTAAACATTTGTAAAGTAAGTTTTAAATATTTAGGTAGCCAAATCTGTCCTAATTAACTTTTATAGCTATTTTTTCTTTCAATGGATAAAAAATGAAACCAACATGAAAATTGGTCCATTAAGAGTGTAATTTATGATCTGAGTTTCTAAAAGAATCAGAAAATTCAACAATCTGAGGTAGTAGGGCTACTACCTCAGGAAAAGGCAAATTGTTTAAAATGGTGAAAGTTTTCACTTAACATGCTAAATGTTTACCTAAAGTAACTGAAGAAGGATTTATAGCCAGGCTAGGTTGAGAGCTACTAAGCTTACCCTTCTGACTTATATTCTGCTTAGAATGTATAGTAACAAAGTCAGAGTTGGATCTGGATGCCAATGCAGGTTGTTGGGATGGGGGCTGGGTCAGCCATGCTTATTCTTCAGCCTCGAGCTTCCTACCTGGTGCCAGTTGCTGACATCAGAAGACCTCACTGCTACTTCTTCAGATATTTACTTTGTTCACTATTCCTGTTTAAAGTTGCTCCCAGGATAAATGAAGTTCAATTCATAACTGAGTAGAAATCAGATTTATAACGAGCTTGTCCACCAGGCAAAAGTCTTTAGGGTTTGGGAGAGCATGTGAGCCTTGGACTGCAGAGAATGTTTCTAAATTAAGTCTCCAGTCCAAAGGATATGAATTAGCCAGAGACTGTGACTCAGAGCAAAGTTCAAAAGTTTGAATTCTTCTTTCTCCTATCTTTGAGTTAGAAGAATCTCTCCAGACTCTCCTTTTATCCTTTCTCCAGGGATCAAAACTTGCATAGCCATGGCTACCACAACTGTTTCTACTCTTGTAATTTCACCTCCTTAGGATATTCAGACAAATTCCTACAAGGAAGTAACTTTTTCTTCATAACCTGGATTTTTAGAAAGGAAGAGTGTGAATCCAAATTTTTTTTCTTTAAAATACCACTTGGACCCCAACTCCTCTGATAGTTGGGGAGCATCCATCTGAAACTTTTCTGCTTTGTGTTCAGTTATTACCGCATATGATCCTGTGTTGGCTCCTTTATTGGTTCATTTTCTCTATGAGATGTTGGTCTTCCTTTGGGCAGAGCTGTGAAATACTCATCTCTAAATCTATATCCCTTACCAAGGTGTCAAATGTGTTAGGCACTCTGTAAATATTTTCTTATTGGATATAATTAGAAAAATGGGAAATATTTTATTCTAAAGTGCTATTACGACTTTGGCCTGGGGGAAGTGTGAATAAATAGCTTTTGATATAAATGCATGTGAAGAATAGTAGTATCTCAGTTAGCATTTTATCAGATACTGGTTAAAAGAGAAAATATGGTGACCCTCAACCAGTCCCTTTAGGGGACCAGCCAAATATTAAGCCAAACCAGACATGCGTAGAGTATGTGTCTGCAGAATAGGTGAATAACTACATTTGGGGAGTAGGCTAAGCATACAATCTAACCAAAGGATGTGCAGATGAGTTTACCTGAATTTTATTGGTTAATCTTACTCATAACATCATCTAAAATAAGATGTATTGGTAGTGGAATATAAAATTCCGCATGCTAAGAGTTATTTGAAGACATCTGAAGTTCAGTATGATTAACCAACCCTGAGATTTGTTTAGACATCACAAAAGAATTTTTTACCTGCCAAAGGATCTTGTAGTGTGCCTTTTGTAAAAATGATTAAAATGTGTTGTAGCAATTTTAAAGAAAATAATACGCTATCCATAGAAATCTTTCGTGCTAATTAATTCCAGAAATTAAACAACTATTTAGGTTTTGTGTAACCAACACCCGGAAATAGTCCAGACAAAGGATTTTTCTTGTTGCAAAATTGATTTAATGCCCTTCTCATATTAAAATTCTTTCCATGTAACAGACACACACACACACACACACACACACACACACACACACAAAAGACTTATAAATTATTATAGTTTCATCTCAATCACAGCCAGACACTTTGTGCTCACAAATGCCTGAAGATTTATGGCATGAAAGTCTCCTCTGTTCAAAATGCTCCCTCCCTCCCTTTCGGCCTAGTGAGCAGTGAAGCATGGGATTATCAGAAACAGTCCTGCATCTTCTGGAAAGCCTCTACTGGATAAGCTCCCTCTTCTCTTTTTCACTGTGGGGCAGGTGCTCGGGCACAGATGGGAGACCCATGGACTCTGGCTTCCTTGACTATCAATGGGCTGAGGGAGGGCTATGGGTAGGTGCATGAGATGACTTTTTGAAAGTAGGAAAAAAGAGTTCTATTTTACCTCATGCTCTGAAACGTTTTCTCCTGCTAGAACGCTGGCAGCGCTAGAGAATCCAGTCCGATAATAGGAATTCAATTCAATTCAAGAAGCAATGGTGCTCACTGACTGGAGAACTGGTAAAGGTGCCAGTTGGTATTTGGTTGTTGGCATTAGGACTGTGTGAGATGGTCTCCATGTTCCAGCGCCTTGTCTAAATTCTTTTTTTCATCATTGTTGTTATTTCTTTGCTTTTGTTTTTAGCTTTTTCCCCCCCTCTCCTGTTCCCACGGTTTTTATTTTTTTATTTTTATTTTTTTTAACTTGATGGGCACAAATCGAGGCCTGTATTTGAGTTAAGTGTGACATTGATGATGGTTGTCGAATCATGGGCTGTTCCAATTCTCTGACTTCTTTAAGAGATACTATACTAATCATAAGCCTGTCCTCTTCCTATCCTACCTTAACTGAATGTATGTGAGGGGCAAGCCAAGGGTGACTTTTGGTGATTGTTAGTTTTGTGGCTTCTAAAAAAGTGAGCGTAGTTAATATGGTTGTGACAGTCAACTAAGCATTATATATTGTGTTACTTGTTATCTATCCCTCTTCCCAAAAGACTACCTTAGAAGAAGTTAGCTAGATACTAGGAATAGAGTAGAAACAGAAGTGGGTATACTCAGTAAGATTTTTGTTGAGTACAACACAAAGCCACCTGAAGACTCTGCCAAGAAACCAGTCTGTTCTTACTGAATTTATGGCATCATCTGCCCCCTTCATATGTCCTGGAAAATTACCAGATATCCCTTGGGGATGATAATTAATGCCCTCTCTCTCTCTCTCTCTCTCTCTCTCTCTCTCTCTCACACACACACACACACACACACACACACACACACTCATATTTAACAAGGACAATAATATGCAGCAAAGTGATGCAGCCTCTAAATGCTACTGAGACATAAAACCTTTGATACCCAATTTCTTTCGGTGTTTTTCTGATTGGACCAGAGGTTCTTTGCCATCACTTGTGATTGTGGTTCTTCAGGTCTTAGTGCTCCCTAGGCTTGGGTTTGGGTGATAAAGTAAACCAGCGTGAGGCATGGCAATACCACACTTTTCTTACAGAAATGTCTAGCTATTCCTTGCTGTTCAGTGCCATTAGTAGGTTCCTGTGACTTGTGCTGCCCGGGCTGCCTTGTCTCATACAGTGTCATAGTGAGCAAGCATTATTCTTTCCTTTTTATGTGGAGAAGAAGAGCAAAGAGAAGTAAAATAACCTCAGTAAAAAAGTTTTTTTTAAATGCTTGAAATGGATGTCACAATTCTGCTAGCCATCTTGAGGACCATTCATTTCTATAGATTTTAATAGGGAAACCAGACTTCCTCTTTAAAAAAACTGCCTTTTCAGTTCAGGGCCTCAAGGATGCAGCCTTCCTTCCTTGATATGCCCTCTCTTCATTACAAATAGCCTTGCATGAAGCTCACAAGAAGGGACATGAGCACAGGCACACAGTTAGCAACATCCTGGGTGAGTAACCCTGGGCAGGATGCCTGGGGTGGCTCAGGGAGAGACAGGCAGACAGGGGTGACCTCAGGATCCAGAGCAGAGTTAAAGCTCTTTTGCAGCCTGTGACCATTGTGTTTTCTTAACTTCAGAAGAGGTGTGGATCCATCCCTCACTCTCTGCCTTGTGTTTATAATGTCATCTGCTCCTCCTCCTCCGAACACACACAGTTCCATCTGACTCACTGCCATGTTTCTGTAACCTTGGGCAAGTCTGTCACCTTTGAGGGCTTCTGTGTATTTATAAAGAGAGAATGATAGTCATGACCGCCTGCTTGCTGGAGCTTGCATTAGCAGCACACAGGCATGGCAAAGCTGAGTGCTGGATGAGAGAACTCAGATGTGGTTCCCTGTACCCTCCTAGCCAAGTGGGCTTCTTCTCTAGTAAAGATCAATGCCCGGACTCACCAATTTATAACATCTTCACAGTGGCATAGCTGGGATCTCTTGAGAGGTCTTTTCATTCCCCCTATTTACCAAAGATATAGGAATGATCTCCCTAGGGAAATAAAAATTATTTCTGTGTTTTCCTTAAATAACTTTTTGAAGTAAACTTTTCTATAGAAGTTTTTCATAGAACACAGAATATCAAAACTAGAGAAGACATTAGAGACGTTATACTCTCAATCCCCTGCCTCCATTCTGAAAATGAGAAAACTGAGGTCAAGAGAGCTGAAGTGACTTGCCCAGAGTTGCCTTGTCGGTGTGTGTAGTAGCAGAATCAAACCCAACCACGGTCTCCTGTGTGCTGTTCCATTCTGTTGGAGGTTGGCAGAAGAGCAAGTAGACCCTCCATGTCCTATTCCCTCTACAACAATGTTTAACACTTGGGATTCTTTCTTTAGTTTTCCCTAGCAACCCCAGTTTTCTTTTTATAAATCAATTTCTTGATTAAATTCCTAGTTAATTACCAATTTAGTATCACCAACAAATATTTACTGCGAACCCATTATTTTTTTGGTACTGAATAATGATTAGAAGTGCAGATATACACACACAGGCAGACACACACATGCACAGACACAAATATAGAGGACTCTAAAGAAGCTGTGGTTTGGCCTACTGGATAAATTTAAGACCTCCTCATCTCTGATGAGTTGCAAGATTATTTAATCCTATATCAAAAACTCCTATACCAGGAGTGTAAGGAGTAGATGACTGTTGCTGAACTGAGTGGATAACCCATCAATAAATGTTTGTGGTTATTCATCGTTAGGACACAGATGAGTAAAGATGTGAAACTGAGCCACCACCAAGATGTCTAAAAATTGGCATAAAGCCACAGAGAAAGACAACAGTGATGTCAGGCCTAGGATGCCTCTGTTGGGCTGTTTTATGTTTAATTTGTTGAATTATAATTTATCAACACAACTGCATTCTATACTAATACTCTTCTTATTGAAAATGGAGAAGTTTCATTTTGCAAAGAAAAGCAAAATGAGATGAATTTCGGTAGAGGACAGTCACGTTCTGGGAAGTCTAGCCATTAGCTCTTCCTATGATTAGGATTCCTATCTAGGAAGCAGAGCTAAATTTTGTGGGGTACATGTGTTTGAAATTGAGGGTATATATCCTTGGAATTTGTAGGGGTACTGGCTTTCTTTGGGTCATAGAGAGAAGCCTGCCATCTCCCAATTCACTCCAACATCTTCTGGCTGACCTCTCCTGGGTTTTCTTTTCTCTTGAAGCCTGCTTACATACTAACCACACGTTTTCAGCTGTTTACCTTGTGAAATCTAATGAGATCACCACAAAGTAGGTCCCATGGATGAAAGCCATCACTCCACAGAAATACACATGAGCTCCAGCCAAATGCACTATATACGGCTTATCTTGAGAAATGAATCCTTGAAAACATCAGCCCAGTGATGACAAAAAAGAATTCTGCCTAGTTAAGAGTTCTCTGCAGGAAGTATTTTTGATATTATTTTGGCTTTTGAAAAACAACAACAAAAAAGACTTTGTGGGGGTTACCTCAGTGCACAGTGAAATCGCACATTCAAACTCTTTGAATCCTGTCCTCCAAATAGAGAGGTCTTATGTAAAAACAATCTCATTTTCATTTTACTTTCTGGGAACCCCTCCAAGGCATGGTGAACTGCCAGCATTTTGTGACCTTCAGTTCCTTTACTGCTGTCATGGGAAATTTGACCTTGGAACAGCAGAGAGGAGGGGAACAAGTTTTGGGTGGGTCAGGGGCAGAAGTTTCATTCACTCTGCTTGCTCATGGCCTAAAACTATGGGCTCTCCTGCACCAAGATCCTTAGAACCTCAGAGGTCACAGAAATGTATGATGAGGATACACATTAACACCAAAGCAAAGATGTGGACAACAAGGCTGTCGCATGGGATGGAGACTCAGGCAGCCAGCCAGGGGCAATTCCCAGTGAAGCATTAGGGATAAGAAAACACTTGATCCCCTCCAGATGCATAGCTGATGAAGGGCTCCCTGACCTTTCAGAACATCTTAGGACTGAAATGGAATTCCTAGGGCATAAGGTTTCCTCCTGTAACTCTAGCTGGTTTCTGTAGGGTTGAAACTACAATAATGGATTCTCAGTTTGTAGAAGGACTTCCTTAGGTTCCATACCATTTGGCAACTGTTTGACTCACGAGACATCATCTGACTACAGGTTTAGAGAGGGCATGTGCATCTCAAGACACCACGGGTTCTCTAGCCCCTACTCACGTATACTGTTCTCTAGGCACACAACAGATTAGAGGACAGTGGCGGCTTATCCTTCTCCTAGCATGAACCCCTTTGATATCTTATTTTGCTCATGGGCACATGGGCTTGAAAGATTTTTTGCCTTTAAGGCAGATTTTATTAAGTAACAATTAGTGTCTTTATTTTCATTATGAAAATCTAGGTAGAATAACAGCATCACCATACTGACCTGATAGAATTCTAGCCCAAAGCAAAGCAAGCAATATTTGAGTGGGTCTCTGCAGCCTGAGAACAGGCTGTATAGTCATTTGGAATTTTTAATTTCTGAAAATTTAAATTGAAAGCTTTTAGGCCACATTCCTACCACTTGTAAGACTTAGGAATCCAGGGAACTGCATGAGTATTTGATATAAAAAAAGAAAAAAGAATTTGGAGTCCCAAGACCTAAGGGACTTAAGTTGAGTGAGATTGAGAAGGTTATTCACCTGTGTTGAGTCTCAGGTTTCTTATCTGAAAGGATATCATCTGAACACAGTACTCATCTTACAGAGCTGTGGTGAAGTTATATAAAACTATTGACATACTGGACAGTTTTGAAAAATTTAGCTGATTTCAAAGACTGAAATTTTATAGGAGAAGTAAACTTGAAAAAAAAATCTTGGTATAATAAATGACAAATTTGTCTTGTACATCACATTAAAGTCAATCAAACAAACAAAACAATGTTTATAAACTAGGAGATAAGAACAGTTTTCCCTCTCAGCTTAAGGAATCAAAGCACTGACTCTTGGGCAATTGCTGTTGTGTGTGTGCATGTGTGTACGTGGGTTTTGTGGTTCCTTTTCTAGAGGAGAGGAAAACCACTGTCATATTGAGGATTATGCTTAAACTTAAGAACATCAACAACATCTGGTGTGAGTGGGAAGGGGGAATAAATATATACTCTGAGGATCCGATCAAATAATTTAGAAAGAACTTTTTACCGTTTTACACTTAGAACGTGAACACTGTAGACACTGTTGGGTCTGTTTCCCAGAACAGAATGCTGAAGAACATCGGATTTGGAGTCAGATCCCAACTCAAATTTCACCTCATCTTACTAGCTCTGTGACTTGGGCAAGTTGCATAGGTTTGTTATGAAAATTAAATGAAAAAAAGTGTAGATAAAAAGGCAGCAGTTCATGTTTTGGTCATAATAAGTACTTGATACAGGTGAAATGTGATGAGTCTTTGTGTTTTAGCTTCAACTTTCTTTCTCTTAGTGTTTTAGTTAATGAAAACGATGGCAGGTGAGTACAGTTCATGCAGGGTCAGTTGATTAGTAAAGGATGCTGGTGGACATGGTGATGCTATCGTCCCTGTTTGTAATGCCTTTGCTATCACACACTTGAGAGACGTGTGAGGCAAGTCAGTATAAACCCTTTGTTCAAAGACGTTTAGTCATCCGTGTTTCACGATGGCATTTCTTTATCTTGATCTTGTAAATGCTCAGGAATTGTGGCTGCTTTGGAATTTATGACAGACAGCTAATGGAATCTTTAGGACATACATGAACAGTAGTGAAACTAGGGGTGGGGGTGGATGAGGGCTTCGTACATTACTCATTCACTGCTCAAATGACACCAGCAAGCCATTTAGACTCCAACCTGACATGGATCTCTTTGGGTTGCTGATGGTGAGATCCTTGATAGGTGGGACTGTTGATGGTTTCTCTGGCTTTAAGCCTCTTTGTGCCCAAGTCTCTTAGATTTAAATGAGTGGATACTAGGTGAGATGAGATAGTAAGTAAATCCTTGAGTTCCTCGAGAAAGACTGGGATAGGGTCATTTCTTCTCTGGAAATAGTTCAGAGGTTGTACTTTAGTTGGGGCTCATGGATTTGAGTCTACAGTATAAAAAGGGGCAAAGTCCTAGCCTGAGGATTAGCTGGGTTATTTAGAAAATATACAGGACAGAGAAGACTCCAGTTACTGCCACGACTAAAAATACTTCCTTTTGCTCCTGCCTGTTTCATCCTTTTCAGAAGTCCAATACTGGCCCTTTGGTTATAGCAGCTCAGGAATAGCACATCAAGAGCCAGTGGAGAACCTCTGACTGTATTAGTCAGCCTTGCTTACCTTGGTGATTCCCCCTCTCCAATTTATGCTTATCCATATGATCAACTCCATGACCTTATGGGAAAAGCATTGGGTTGGGAACAAGGCAGAACTGAGTAGGATCCTGGCTCAGACTACTTGCACAATTTTGGGCAAATTAATTGACTTCTATATTCTAACTAGCTAACATTAAAAAAAAAATGACAACGCCTATTCTAATCTAGTCAATCTGAAGAATAGTCTCCCTCTACTTACGATACAATATTCAGGACACGAAAAGAAAAAGCTGGATATACCCTTAGGGGCTTCTAGCATGTTTTAGGCCCTGAGCCAGAAGCTACAAAAAAAAAGGACAGGTCAGACCTGTGTGTCTGCCCCTAAGGCAGCCTTCAGTAATGTGGGGAAATATGGCCAATGCATTTAAAAATTAAAAAAATTTTTTTTGTAGGGACAGAGTCTCACTTTGTTGCTCAGGCTGATCTTGAACTCCTGGCTTGAAGCATCCTCTGCCTTGGCCTTCCAAAGTGCTGGGATTATAGGCATGAGTCACCATGCCTGACCTAGCCAATGCATTTGATCACCCCAAGATCGTTTTTCCTCTTCAAAACCACCTCCCTCACTTGCGTTATCTACAGACATACTCTGGACACCAGCCCGATTCACACTTAATATTTTGCAGGACTTAGTGTCTTCACAGAAATGCATCCGTTTTCCATGATTCTCCACAACATTCTTGGGAGGTAGCCACAGACTTACCCAAAATCACACATGGGTTTGTGTCTACAATGGCGTCTAGTTAACTGCCTCAGACACTAAATATTCAGCCACAAACCTTACCTGAGGGGAGGCACACCAGCTCCACAAATGATTGACAAAAGCAATGTCAAATGTCACCCTGTCCTACATGACCTAACTCCTTCCCTAAAGGGAGTTCAGGAAAATAGGGCCTCTGCATCACCAGGCTTCTAACTAATGACCACAGGAGCCAGGAACCACTGCACGGGCCTGGAAGTTGTATGTGGTGACAATGTGACGACATTTCTGCCATTAGAGGAGTTATGTTCAGGCCTAAAGAAGAGTGAATCACATTCAATAAAAATAACATATTTCTAGAATATATAGACTTGAAGGGGAAACTTTTCATGTTTTCTTTGGTGATTACTTTATAATGTGATTCTCCCTCAAGAATCACTTAACCTGTTTCAAAGTTATCATCTCCTTCTTCCCCATACAGACCCCCAGTGGTGAGGGAAGTTCCCCGCAAAACCACTAGCTCTGTTCCTAAACTGGCATCGGTATCAGGTTTGCGTTTTAGTTTTGCTCACGTTTGGGGGGAACCTTGGGGTATTTACTCTTCTGAATCTGGACTCTAACCTCAGAGCAGCATTTCTTCTATGTTGCCCATGTCTTTTCTACAGAGAGACTCAGGCCAGCAAAGGCTTTGGTGGTCCTCCATTCAGGCTAAGAAACAGCCTAGCCTCAGTAAATGATTGACCTAGCTGCCGATGTGATAAGCTTAGGTAAATAGGCTTGATTCTGCTCCAGTAATTTCAGTATTTTTAACTCTCTGGGTTCCAAAGCAGAAAAATATAGGTGACTTCCTGGGAGAGCCCATCATATGAGGTTGACAGCCCTGTGAATGAACGGTGTATTTCTCAGACTATATTATTCTGTACCATATACTACAATATACATACATACACCGTCCTCTCTCCTATGTCTTGAAAATGGAAAAAAATTATGCAAGCAAAATTCTGGAACAGAACCATGCTTATGGAGCTACCACTAATGAAATAATTTTAATAAATCACACATATAGTTTGTTATAATGAAAGATTTTTTAGAAACCTTCCAAGTTTCTGAAATATGTACGGGAGCAACAACAATTTTCAGAAGAGATAGAAGACAGAAGGAAAATACAGCTTGCTTTCCAGAACAGGCTGATGGACAAATGACTGAATTCAGACACAGACCCAGGTCTACCACATTTCCTTCAGCAGACCATTCTCAGAGGCACTCTGGTGACAAGGCTGTGTACAGGGCTCGCTTTGTGATCACGAGAGAAGGGCCATGACCCCAGAGGTCACCTACCTTGTCTGCCGCTTTTCAGTCCCGACTCTTCCCTCAGCTTCTTTACTGACTCAGCGGGGATGTCCCACGACTGTTCCAGCCCTTGCTGAGGGTGGGATGTTGAGAAGATGCATTAACACAGGCTTCTCCTTTTCCCCAAGCCTGAAGGTGAGGTGTTCCTTTCCCCTTCCTCTCCTGCTCTCCCTGGCCTCTGCAGACAGTGGTCACAGGCAGCAACTTGCTTGCAGCCAGGTATGTTGACAGATGTGAAGGAGGGAGTCTGCCCCGGCCTCGGCCGTCTGGTCTAGCCAATCATTACACACCAAGACAGGCTCCAAGTCCTGTTTAAATCCAACCAGAGCTGCGTGGCAAAATCAGATGGCCACAAATAAAATAAAATAAAATCCCTTGTAACTGCATCTGGGAAGTGGACAAGAGGCTCTGAGAACAGTTTACAGAGAAAACAAAATTTTTATTCCTTTAGATTATAGCAATCTCAGAGGGAAATCTGGAGGTCGCTTTATCAAATCTCCCATTTAATAATGAACTTTCTTCTACTAAATTCTTGTATGGTGAGAATCATCTGACAGGTTTTTGAATAAATATGGCTACCATTCATTGAAAGAGTGTTCTATGTTATGCATTTCATGACTTTTACCACAAATCCTCATGGTAATGTTGAGATTTTATTCCTATTTTATGGATGAGGGAACAAAGGCTTGTAATATTGGGGTTCAGGGGGCCCTCAGCTCTGAGAGGACGTTTCTCCAGGTTCTTGGTCTCCTGCCCTCTCAAGAATGAGAGAGGGGACCACAGCGCAGTGGGCAGTAAACGTCGGACTCAAAAGTGTTTGTAGAAAGTGATTTATTTAGAGAGAGAAAGAAACGAGAAGGAGAGAGAAAGAAACAGCTAACTCTCACACTGAGTGAGAGAATCCAGAAAGATGGAATCCAGGAGAGGACAGCGGCTTCCACCCTGAGTGGAAGGTAACAGAGAGAGAGATGGAGTTTAGGAGGAGAAGACACACTTCGATGAGAGAGTGTGGAAGGGGGCTTCAGAGGTGAAATCCAGGAGAGAGAAGGATGGCTTCCATGAAGGGAGTGTTCGTGGAAGGGGACCCAAACATGAAGTCTGAAGGGGTGTGGAGGAAGGGGACTTTTAACCTGGGAGGAACCCCCACCTTCTCTAAGACCCCAGGCCAATGAAAGGAGTTCCTTAGGACTTCCGCTGGTGTGATTGACTCTTAGTTTCTCCCCATGCCTGCGAAATTTAAACATAAATCATTAAATCTCCCAGATGGAGAGAGATGGGAGGGGCACATGGTGCTACGAAGTTCTTGCTCTTATAACTACATCCCCTTGTGGACCCGGAAAGAGAACACATTCCTTCAGGCTCAAAGGAGTAATGGACATGCAACTAGTAGGTGCTGAAGCCAAGATTTGAATGCAGATCTGCTCTAAGACCGGCATGAGCATGAATAAACCTTCCCATGATATGTTCTGTGGTAGATTGAATTATAGACCCCACAAAATGTCCACATCCGTATCTCCAGAACCTATGAATATGTTATGTTACATGGTAACATAACATAGTTTGCAGACATAGTCAAGTTAAGGATCTTCAGTTGGGAGATTATCCTGGCTTATACAGGTGGGCCCAATGTAATCACAGGGGTCCTTATGAAAGATCAGAATCAGAGAAAGAGGTGTGATGACAGAAGCAGGGTCAGTGATTGCTATGCTGCTGGCTTTAAAGGTGGAGGAAGGGGCCACAAGCCAAGGAATGCAGGCTGCTTCTAGAAGCTGAAAAGGCAAGGAAGTAGATTCTCCTCTAGGGCCTCCAAGAAGGAGCATGGCCCCACTGACCATTTTAGACTTCTTACTCTAGACCTGCAAGGTAATGCATTTGTACTGCTGTAAGCTACCAAGTTTCTGGTAATTTTTTATAGGAACTATAGGGAATAAGTACACATTCCCTCGGAAATACTCTTTATGATGGTGAGCTCACTATCTCACTTAGCTTCCTATTCTACAAAGGAATACTCTTTATCAAGCTAAGCTCGACCTTCTTGAAATGGTCATTCATTGGTCCTTCATTGGCACTCAGGGAGGCAGCTGGGAATGATGGCAAACAGCCCTGGGAAGGGAATCAGAATCTGGATTCTAGTCCCAGGTCTGCCTTAGCCAGTCACTTCTCTCCGGCTTTCAGTTTTCTCTTCTACAATGTTAATGCTTCGCACAAATGTTCTAGATCTAAAGCCATAAGATTCTAAACTCAAGTCATGTAACAATTTAAAACTACTTGAAGATATCCCTGTTACCTTGCTCCCAATGTTTCCTGTTCCAACTACACTAGTTTTCCATGTGACAGGACTTCTGGATCCTTCCCTTTCCAAGTTACTCTTCTCTAAGAAGGCTCCAATTTACCCATTTCCCTCTGAAATGTGGTGTCCAAGTCTGCACATAGTGCCCCTGCCATTTCCAGTCTGCCGGTGTGCCTGGTTCTGCTGGCTCCCTTGACCACGCTGTCTTGCTGGGTCCCATCTGACTATACCTTAGGATCCTTTGAACTTGGCTTAGTCTGTTCTTTTCATGTTGTTGGATTTGACCTTACCTCTTGAAACAGAGCACCTATAGTGAACAATTGTACAAGAATCTTAATTTAGATTTTTTTTTAATAGGAAGGACTGAGACTTTCTAGTGCTAGCCTAAATTAGTCTTTCTTAACAACATTTAAATGATAATGCATTCTCATAGGTGCTTGAAAGGCAGTGGCTTATAACATTTTAAGATCATAAATTCTTTGAGAATTTGATGCAAGTTATGGGTCCTTTACCAGAAAAAGAGTGCACACACATCTAAGATTGTATGTGTCATTTTCGGGAGTTCTAGCCCCCCTGAAGTAGTCCACTGGCCCCTCTGATGTGTGGTATGTTAGTCCTATACTCACAAGTTGTTGGTAGGGGAAGCTTTTGCAAAAGGCAGCTTAATGTTTTCTTCCAGATCTCCTTATACTTCACGGAGGTCGTAGAAACACCTCCTGCAACTGGATTGTGCAAATGCCCAGTGAGGATCAAGGTAGGAAAGTCTGCAGGCCAAAAAGCTCTCAGTTCTCAGGTTAAACAAAAAACAGCATTCAGTGGCTGCCTTTAACAAGAACATTGCTTCTTATAGCCTTTCTCTACAGGATAAATCCTATTCTTTAGATGCATAGCTCCTTAGATTAAAGTCATCTGCCTGCCGAAGGCTTCTCTCAATCGCCTGATGCTACTGGACAGAGGCTGACACTGCTGTGGCCTCCTCCCACCCATGCTGTCCAAAAACACTGGCCAGCTGTGAAAACACCCTGGTCTGACTAGCGCTTTGTCTCACTGGCACTTGTCCAGGCCATCCTGGGTGAGGTTTGAGGCACGTTGGCTTTGGCCACACTGTCCCTCCCTTGCAACCTCCCACCCTTTCTGAGAATGAAAGGTTTGAAGTCTTAAAAATAATAACACTCCTTTGGCCATACTGAGCAGATTTGCAGAGGGGTAAACACAATCACTTCTTGCTGATCAGGAAGAATTCCTTTGGAAAAAAACACAACAAAAATCCAGGACATTCAGGCAACCTGATCTCGAGTATTAACAGAGAAGGAATCAGTTTCAAAATTGAAGGAATGGAGTTTGCTCTGCGTTTCTTGTTTGCCAAGCTCAGCCATAGGTAGGACTCAGTGACTCCATGACCCTTCTTTCCCTAGTTTAAACTCTGTACCGGACAACATAGAAAGAGATTATCTGAGCATGGGCTTCCACAGGAAACATGAAGGAAGTTCCCTTATGAAAAGCAGAGATAATTTTCTGTTTCAAATAGCAGTTTCTTTATGTAGTTAGTTAGTAAGTAATATTTAGAAAGAGCAAGTCAAACCCAATTCTAGGCAAAAATAAGTGGTAGAATCACTGTATTTCTTTTTCAACCTGGAAAGGATCATAAACTTGGGTCATTCTCATAGCTCTTCACAGTGGGGTCTTTGAAAAACTTAGATAAATTTACTTTGAAAGGGGACTTTATATCACTATTGAAAACCTAAGACTACCTGCTACAAAGAGAAGGTAACCACAACATAAACACAATACAAACAAAATGAGATTAAATGTTAGCTAGATACTATTGCTTTTTGGTTTTGGTTGATAGCAAAGGACAGAGAGGTTTCATTACTAAACTGAGACTTCCCTCTTGACTATTCAGAACTGATTAAGTGACTAATGATATTAATGCCACTTAAGGACATGGCCATCTTCCACCTCACATCATCTGGCATACCACCTGTGGCATAAATGGTACTCTCTGAGTAATGCATTTCTGATTTAATAATTCTCCAACTGGTTATATACCAAAATACATATTTCTAAGTATTCCTCCTGGGATATGCCCTAAGATACAAAGAATCATAATCTTCAGGGATCAGGTCCAGAAATATATATTAATGTGAGTACCTCCAGATTAGGAAGCTTCCAGAGGTGTAAACCACCAATAGCCAAAGCCCAGGACTTTGTCTCTAGTGCCTTCCTCACACCCTGTTCTTCTCTTTGTCCCTAATAACCATCACCCTCTAACCTACACAGACACACACACACACACACACACACACACACACACACACACACAGAGAGAGAGAGAGAGAGAGAGAGAGAGAGAGAGAAATGAATGACCAAGTCTAATCACTCAGCACCGTCCAGCTGCCTTGGCCTTCTACTGCAAAGCCCCAAGAATTTGCCACACAAAGAGCTTTCACATTTTCTTTCACTGTCCAAATTTATATTGACTTACTTTTCATTAGGTAGTTCCTGCTAAATCATCTACCAGTCAACACAAAGGTTAGCAATCATGTTGAAGGGATTGTGTTGGGTGCCATTTGAAGGAGGGTGCAAAATCCCTGCCCTTATTACTAAGACTAATAGCTATTATTGAGTATTTCCTGTGTCATGCTATGTGCTAAAATGCTTTCTATGCATTTTCTTATTTTGTCTTAATATCCTTCATGGTAGATATTTTTAGCCATATTTTCTATATAAGTAGAGATGTTAATTTGCCTAAGGTTACTCAGCCAGGATATGGAGTTGGGGGAGGAACTCAGGTCTGTGTACTTCTGAAATGCCTACACTTTTGTGCTAAATAGAAGTTTATAACCTTGTTGTAATATGATACATTACTATGATTAGATATAAAGAGTTCATACATAATGTGAGCACTCCATTGTTAGAGAGGCAATGTCTCAACCCAAGTATATGTTCAGAAATTGAGGCAGACCAGTAGTATCTTTGCAGTTGCACCATACAGGTTATAAATAAGCTTTGCTTATGTTTGGACCCAGCTCTATCTATATCATGCAATTTATTATTAGGAACTGAACAGGAATGACTACAGTTAAAAATTCTGAATATGATTATGTTATTAAATTGCTACAGTAACTTCAACACTTATAATTATTCTTAATTACCTGTTTTAACCTTTGACTATAAGAAATTAATGGTTAGAATTAATTTGATCTCTGCTAAATTCATACCAAAAAACCTTACCTCAACCCATTATTTTTGTCATGTATAGGGGAAACACAGAATCCACTAAAATTAAGTGGGCTTGGATATTCTATTAAAAAGAATTAGAAATGAGGAAGACACTGGAATCTTCATTGCAGTGGAAATGTAGTTCCACCCTTATTTCATCTTTGTATGCACAAGTACATTACCTCTGCATTGTTTTATTTCTGGGCATTTTAGCAATCACTCAGATTAATGTGGGTAGAGATGGTGGTCAGGTGAGTGTGGATGTCAGTGTGGATGCCAACAAGAGCAGGTCTGAGCTTAGGGGAAATAACTGAAGTGCTAGGGATGAAGCTTGGAAAAGCATGGGGTCAAGGGTGTGTGCATATTTCACACATTGCTCAATCTTGAGGACCGCAAGCACGTTTAGTTAATCCAAATATATGTTAGACATGCCGAGAGGGTTTTTGTCTAATATTACATAACAAGATATTTTATTGACACTGAGTTTATAACTCTTTAAAACAAAATTAGAAGTGGACAAATAACAAAATGTTCATCCAAACAAAGGAAACGTGCCTGCCAAAATTGTATATTTATTACTAGGTTAAAGCCTATTTAGGTAGTT
The DNA here is from genome assembly GCF_001604975.1 of Cebus imitator. NCBI lineage: Eukaryota > Metazoa > Chordata > Mammalia > Primates > Cebidae > Cebus > Cebus imitator. The sequence continues at coordinate 2,213,713 of NW_016107516.1, forward strand.
CAAATCAAATACAAGAGAACACATCATGTCATCATATCTATTTTTTTTTCACTGTTCAAATGAGGTATTCTGGCTTTACAATGTTGTAAGTTGAAGTAAGCAGTTTAATGAAGGTTACAAGAAAGAAGATGAGAGATATACGTGAACAATTATTTCCTAGGGGTAAAAAGCCAAGTGAAATGTATATGAATAAGATAAGCCACAGAATACGTTATAGAGTATCAAGCAGCATATATGCAAAATTTTAAATCTAACTTTAAAATTGGTATACTTTATTATTATTTTACTAAGCAAACAACATGCACCATAGTGTAAAACAAGCAATACAAGACAAAATATCATATCTATTCGAGCATTTATCAGGTTCACATATCATCTGAATTGACCAAGACTTATTTTCACCATGACAATTTCTGTATTTTTCTAATTGCTAATCAGTAAGGCTAAGTAGTACAGTTGGCATATACACACAAATAATGCGTACACAATCTGTATTTAATACGTATTATTATCTTGGAATATAAATTACTAAGTATAATAGCAGCAAGGTACCACTATTTCTAGAATGTTCTAAGACTTATCATATTGAGACTATAGATTCATGACTGAAGTGTTATTAGTGCTATAAACTAATAACAAATGTAAAATTGCAAATGTACAGAGCTACCAAAGGCTTATTTGACTTTTCAAAGTGCTGTGCTTCTTGTTGGGCTTAACATTTGTGAGCAAGCCCCTGCTATTTGAATTAGGTATTGGTCCCAAGTTTTGGGCTCTAATCAGGTATAGTTCTAATTTTTGGATGTAGGTTGAGTGGTAGAAGAATGCATTTGAAAAGGGTAAGAAGCAATAACCACTGTGACAAGAGCGTATTGGACATCACTGAACACATGTGCCTTTCACTGTAAGCTTTGCCAGCATCCTGTGGTTAACCATAGTCAGCAGATGATGGAATGGCTAGGAGACAAAGGGAGAAAGAGTAGTCTGTGAAGGAGACGGGAAGGAATGACACTATTGATAGGCTTGCCTCAACAAACTGTGAGCCTGAATTCCCCCCAAATATAAGGGGAATATTTATCTAAACTATTTGGCTTAGAAATGAGCTGGAAAAATCCTAAGAAGTTGTGTCGAAGAACAGAATAGAACACTACATCCACTGCAGGGTAGAAAGAGTTTTCTTGAATTATTTGTACAGTGTTTAAGACTGTGATTATTTTGGGAAAATCAATCCCAGTTTGTAGTGTATTCTTCCAGGTTAGGGCCTGTTCAGGGTTACAGTGCTGCTAGTGTCCCTGCTTCTAGAAGGAAGTAGGGAATCCAGAAGCTATGGAGATAATGCACTCCTTGGGGTAGTAACGAGCTGTGTGGTATCATTTGAAACTAAGGGTAAAGTTTCTAGCTAAATGACGTACCACTCAAACAGTTCACTTCTGTGTGTTCCAAGGCAGTGGTTGTGAGTGACAAAGCTATGGTGCTAAACACCAGGCAGCAGCCTGAGGCGGAGGGCCAGGATGTCCTGGAACATCAGTAGAACTCAGAAGACAACCATGTGCTATGCTGGGCAAAACAGACTTCCTGTCAGTTTGGATGTCTGACGCTGCCATTTCTATTCATTTCCTCTTGGCACGGCAAGCCTACTTAACGTGTACTGGGAAAACCCACCTCTCAAGGGCCCACATACATGTTGGCAGATTTCTTTGAGCTCTACATATTTCATTATATGGATCATCAAAGGTGCCACTCCTAGGTAAGTCTGTCATCTGCATCACAGTGTTAGGAAATAAGCCCAAGCAGCTTCTCTCCACAAGCCACAGAGGGAAGAATACCACATCCGCACGCCCCCTGAGTAGAAGGCATTTAATCTAATCATTAGGGATCTTATATTTTGGGGAGCTAGTCAACCAAGATTTGCAAACAGCACTCAAGTAGCAGACAGCATCTTTATTAAAGATGAGAGAACCAAGAAAGAGGTAGCATAGGGTCACTTGCTCAGGTAACAGAGCAGGGTCTCATGGCTGTGCCCCATTCGTTAGCCCACTCTGTTTCTTAGAATCTAACAGTAAAAATTTGAAATTAGCTAACAAGGAACACCACACAAACTTCAACGGTGGCATGAACTAAATCGGTAAGACGAACTGGTTTCATGCAGCCCTTTTACTTCCCAGGAAGAAGTAGTTTCATTTCCATCTGAATTTCTTCTGTTGCTTCACCTTTAGCTTTGTGCTAAGCCTGCTGGCTGGAAGGTAATAATGTCTCATTGGGAAGCACTTTCTCATGGCAAGATTCTGAAAACCAGAGCTAGAAAATCCTGACATGCCGTAAAACTCCATTTAGTTTCAGAATACTCTCTTACATTGTCTTCTTGAGAAGAAACATAATTTTTTTGGATGAATATGAAGTCATGTAAAAAGAACTAGGATTCTTAAGATGGGTCGTTACCTGGGCTCAGATCTTGTGCTTTTCTTTGAGTTTATAATCAAATCCTGGAACTGTGGGTTAAATGCTCTCAGTAATTCAGGGTTTAGATTCAGTGCGAAGGAAAATGACTAAACGTAATTACTATTGAGTTTAATACAGCAAATATAAAAACTTTTTTGTTTGGCATGACCCTCTTGGAGATCTGCCGCTAATTTAAAATGCAATCTTCAATAACTTCTCCCTCCCTTCCATTAAGTCCATCCTAACCTCTCTCTCCAATCCTTCTGTACCCATGAAATCATAGTGTTATCTGTAAAAGGTTCAAAGTTCAAGCCTTTAAACACTACCCTAACCTAACTAAACCCCTTGATGGCCCCCTTTGCCACAAAGCCATGGAAATGTGGTTGTGTGGGAAATGGTCCAGGAGCTCATGAATAACTCAGTTATATTTCAGAATAAATATGACCTCAAACTCTGTGAAACCGAAGTCCTCTTTGGCTCAATCAAGTAGCTTCTTAGCTGATCTTGAAGTTAGTTCTAAGCAAGCATGAGAGCTGAGAATAAGTGATGTGGTTGGGTCACTATTTTATTGTTGGTAGTTGTAGAATGAGTCATGAACCTAAAATCTATTTCCCTCTGTCCCACGTGCCTGAGTTCTCCTGTCTGTTCTCATGGTCAAGGAGAAGGCACACGTCCTTTACAAAATGTTAAACAACTTTTTCTTGAGGCAGAGGTTCTGCGAATGCAAGGGTGTTTATCAAGGGAAAATTGTAAATAATCCTTCTATCTCCCAGAACTCTTGTGCAGACTTTCAAATTGCAAGCAAGGCTGGCAGCTCCAAGTAGCATGAAGGAGCGAGCACCTGCATGCACCACACAGAGCAGGACTCCGTGCATGCAACCTTGGTACAGTTTTCTGGGCTTTGGTGTCATGCTTGATGACATTTATCACGCAAACACTGAGGTGCCCTTAAATGTTACAACCCAAGTGAAGTGCAACCATATATTTAAGAACTAAAGGACAAAATCATGTAAACATTTCATGGAACAGTCAGCAGCCCTAGAGTGTTACTGGCATCCTGTGTAGATGCTTCTCGAAACACCTGGCCTCCTAGCACCAAACACCTGGACAAAGCTGAGGCTCAAATAAAACAGAGAACAGTAATTCTCCTCTTGCCTCCTTCTCTCTTTGCCAAGTAACAAAGGGTAAAAAGTGGGGAAATGATCTAGCCCCTAGCAATTGATGCAGAATTAAAAACAAAAGCAAAATGAAATGCCAACAACCAAAATAAAACCCTGAGGGTGGACCAGGGATTTCAGAGCTTGTCATTCGGGTTTAGCATCAGAATTGAAGGAAAATTTAGAAGGCGACGAAACACACTTTCTTCCTCTTATCCAGAGGAGGCCCAACAGAATTTGACATTATCCCAGAAAACCCTTTAAGGAGGGGTTCAAATGCAAAAGAAGGAAAGTTCAACCAGATTTTCCTGGAGCCATTTCTATAATGACTTCCTCAAGGTGTGGAAGCTAAAAGCCAGGACTTACATTACTTTACAGAAAGTATAGGCTGGAAGACAAAGTTGGGGGTGTGCATGTGCTTTCAGTAGGTCATCTAGGACACCCCTCTCTGCAACGCAACATGTGAAATCCATCCATGGGCATCAAAGGACAGAAACAGGAAAGTTGGAAGAAGAGTCTGACAGTCATTATAAATGCATACATCCATTCGGGACTCCATGTTTATATTTCCTCCTTAAGAACCCATAAGCTGTCACTTCCTTAGGGATTCTCAGGTGGTGCAGAGGAGCATCAAAGTGCACACACTTCCATGCCTAGTTTTCTTTCTAGGTCCTTCCTTATGGACACTCTTCCGGAGGGTCTACCTATGAACTAACAGGGGCCTTCATGGCCCATTTCATCTTCATTCACGGGCATGGCTTGGTAGTGACTTCTCAGCTCTGGACCACATCCACACATGTACACTGTCCCCAGGGGGACTGGGGAGCCAGGACATGAACAGCAGAGTCAGGGGTCACTCATAGCCCTGAGATGCGTGTTCCTATTGAGGACAGAAAGACCATAGCAGCATCTGTCCTGGGTGAGAAAAGTTCGGTAAGCGCCTGTGTGAGTGCTCTTGATGTAAGAAGCACGGGAGATACTTAACTGATAAATAAATAAATAAATAAATAAATAAGTTGATCAAAACACGAGAGGGCTCTTTATAGATAAGCACCTCTTACCAATTAAAAAAAAATCCCCTCTTGAGTTTCAAAGCCCTCATGCAGTGGTGACTGGTAGGCTCCAAACAACCTGCAGGAAGCAGAACCATCGAGAGAAGGACTGGAAATGTTCCAACACTAGGTATTTCTCACTTGGTGACACACGAGTCATCCTAAATGTCCCCGAGGTAGTCTTGTTTACAAGGAGTTACAGAATGGCTCCAAACCCACTTGGAGCTTCCTCCTTTAATGCCATTGCACTTTCCCATGCATCCTGTGCCTGCTTCCATGGTGCCATGGATAAGGTGCCTTCCACTTAGCGTTGTGTCCCACAGCGCAGACCTGAGTCCTAGGCAGACAAGAATAAAATGCAATTCCAAGATCAGGCTTGAAGACCCCACTCCAAAGAGGACTTTGTCAAAATGATGCAGGTGCTCTACCTGGCAGCCATTCTGGAAAAAGCCGTAGAATTAAATAAAAGGTATCTGGCATGCAACGAACATGCACGTCTATCTCTTGTTGGGCCCCACGCTGAGAGGATCTATCATTGTTCCTTTCACTTTTAAGAAGGGGCCAAAAGAAATAGAAAGGAATCCAAGTTTCAAAACTGGGAAGCATATTTCTGATACTAAGGGCAGTATGCACTATTTATCTCAAGAATGAGGTGACCAGTTACCAGCATATGCTGCTCAAGAACAGCTTGTGTTTGAAACATCTTAGTGACAAATAAGTCCTACTCTCTCAGAAAAGGGATGACATCCAACAATCCTACAGAGGGGTGCTTGGCTCTTTCCCCCCTCAGAGCCCCAGGTTGGTGTTAGATCCACCCCAGAGGGTGGGCCACACCTGCAGTGAGCCAATCTTTTTCACCAGGAAGGTGTTTCTGGTTCAACTTTCTCACTGGCTCAAATACAAACCCCCGAAAGACAACAGGGAGCTGGGCAAATTAAGGGGACAGTCAATACCCGAATAGGTTCTAGAGACCCTATTTCTAAGCTCCTTTCACCACCATAAACCACTGGGGAGGTCCTGACCTCGGTCATATGAAACATGCTTTCTTCCCTTAGACTTAAGTTTTTTAAAAAGTCTCATTTGGGAAAAATGCAATTAATAGCCCTGTAATTTTACCGAAATGGCCCTGTGAAGAAGGGAGAAAAAAAGCCATCTTCCTCTTACTTCATCGTCACTGCCCAGGGGCCATCCTAACAGGACACCCTTCAGAACTCTACCCTGGATCAACAAATTCAACATTAAGGTTAAATAAAAAATTAAATCAGCATTTAGCCAGAGCTGTGTCCTCCTGTAAGAGGTCATTCAACTTGATGACAGTCGCAGCAAAGTCCACCAGGTCCACGAAGTCAGACGTGATGATGTTGACACCCATGGCTCCAGGCTTCTGAGTTTTCACCCAGTCCAGGATGGCAGGAAGATTCCTATACAGAGGGAAGTGTTGGAGGAAGAGAGTGATACAGTACAGCTTAGAAGGACTTCTCCAGACATGGACACAAAACATTTCCCTTAATATAACAAAAGTGCGTTAATAAGAGCACAGGCTTTTAGAGGTATTTCAATTTAAGCTATATATCTCCTTCAGGGATGAAGTGGTCTCTATTCCATTAGAAAATTACACTTCAGAGTTTCTTTGCTGGAAGAAGAGATTAGTTGCTTCAAGCATCAAAGAGATACCGTGTCAACAGGACCTTGAAAAGCTAAGATCAGGCCGAGGGCGGTGGCTTATGCGTGTGATCCCAGAACTCTAGGAGGCTAAGGTGGATGGATCACTTGAGATTAGCCTGGGAAACATGGTGAAACCCTGTCTCTACTAAGAGAACAAAAAATTAGCTGGGTGTGGTGGTGTATGCCTGCAGTTCCAGCTACTCAGGAGGCTGAGGCGGGGGAATCACTTGAGTCTGGGAGGTCGAGGCTGCGGTGAGCCCAGATGTGCACTCCAGTTTGGGTGACAGAGTGAGACTCTGTCTCAAAGGGAAGGAAGGAAGGAAGGGAAGGAGGGAAAGAAAGAAAAGAAAGAGAAAGAAAGAAAAAGGAAGGAAGGAAGGAAGGAAAAGAAAAGAAAAACTAAGATCAAGAGCCTCAGCTTTGATAGGCTCTTTAATTTTTTTATCATGAAAATATTCAAACATAGGGCAACATTGAAAGAAATTTTCAGGTAGAATATACCTACCACCTAGATTCTACCATTAACTATACTAATTTACTACATATCTATCCATCAATCTGTCACTATCCTTCCATCAATCCTTCTTGTATTTTTGACATATTCCAACTGCAAGCATCTATACACATTCCCTAAGTACTTCAGCATGTATATGATTAACTGGACTTCCATATCTGTTTTTAATCTGTTCTTCTTTTAACGTAAATTTACACTCAATAAAATGCACCAATCTTAAGGGTACACTTGCTGAGTTTTGACAAATATACATAATTCAAATTCATATCAAGGTCTAGAACATAACTGGTACTCCAGAAAGTTCCTGCAAGCCCCTTCCTCATCAATGACTGTCCCATCCTCCCAGAGGCAATAACTATACTGATTTTTTTTCTACTGTAGATTAGATTTGTCTGTTCTAAAACTTCATATAAGCCATGAAAAATGTATTCTTTCCTGTGAGTTTTCTTTCACTTGGCATAATTGTTCTGAAATTCATCCATGTTGCTGCATGTATCAGTGGTTTGTTGCCTTTTAAAATCAATGCATAGTATTCCATTGTATGGATATACTGCAGTTGGTTTATCCATTTTCCTCCACTGGCTGCAGGGACATGTGGGCTATTGCCAGTTTTTTGGATATTATGAGTAAAACTGTTATCTGTTCAATTCTTTTATTCATTTTCTCATTTTCGTTTTAAAAAAATTGTTGAGTTGTAGGAATTGTTGAGAGTAGAAATACTCATATATCCTGGATACTGGGCTTTTATCAGATGCATTTTGCAAATACTTTCTCCTAGCGTATAGCTTGTCTATCAGTTTTCTCAGTGACATATTTTTGTGAGTTGAATTCCTTAATTTTTAAGGATTCTAATTTGTCCATTTTTTTTCTTTTATGGCTTCTGTGATCTAAAAACCACTTCAGTCCACTCCTAATTTACAAACAGATCCACCTATGTTTTCTTCTAAGAGCTTTATGGTTTTTAGCTTTTAGGTTTAGCTCTAAGAATCATCTCAAATTAATTTTTGTACATGATATAAAGCAGGAGATCAAGGCTCACTTTTTTCATATGGATATACAGTTATTCAGTCACTAAGTGTGGCTTCTTAATAGACCAATACTTAATCAGTTGATGGTTTTTATTAATCAAAGTCTTCCTAGGTGACAGCCAGTTGTTCAGGGACATAAACGAATAATGGCTATTCAGTGTGATAATTTCTGCATTGGTAGTAAGTATAAACTACTACAGGTGGCATAGAGGAGAAAGCAATAAAGTGTACTCATAGTTTACATGACAGTAAAAACGGCTCACTACATACTCTGTAGGCTGAGAATGCTTTCAGAAAGACAGAAGAAACTAGGGCTTAAGTTTTGGTTAAAGAACTGGAGATTTTTTAGGAAGGATCTGGTCTAGGCCAAAAATGACAATATGCAAAGTTAACGATCTTAATTGGCCTCTGTCTCTTCTTTGGGGACCATTCCCTTTGGCTATCATCCTCTCTCTTCCTTCACTCCTTCGACGCTGCCAGCCCTTCTTTCAGCACACATCTGGACTTCTGTTTTCCAGACAACCTGTTCAGGCCTTGGTAGCATTTGGTCCTTCTCCTCTTTCTTTTTCTCTTACATGACAACCATAATCGGTCCTGGGTCTCCTCCCTCTCTCAGTGGGCTCTATAATCAGCCATGGGCTAAAACACGTATCATAAATCGATTTATATTTTTATATTACTAGCTGATGATGACTTAATAGACCACTCTCCCAGGAGTACTTCCATTCTGAATAGGGGCTCCTGAAGACTTAGTCATCTCAGTGTGACTTTAGCTGACTGAATGTCATGGTCCCTTTGCCTCTCTCTCTGTAAAATGGTGATAATAATGCTTCATAAAGATTTTTTGTGAATTAAACAAAAGAATACATCTAAAGTGTTTAGAAGAGTTCCTGTGATATAGTAAGTCTGGTTAAAAAAAAAAAAAGGGAAGGAATCATAACTGGAAGAGTGTGAGGTAGAAATATTTGGTGGCTGGGAGTAAGAAACTACACCTTAGAGAGGTCACATCCTGCTGCTTAGGTGACAAAATGCTGTGGTCTGGAAATGAGAAGCTAGAAATACAGACTTCCTTAAAGACAGACCAAGGATACACAGTGACCCACACCAAGGACACAGTAGGACTGGGCTGATAGATACAGGATTTCATTTTAAAAGCCTGAGTCAGTGTTGAAGTGGGAGGTACAGGTGCCCTCTGCTGGTCATCACAGGGAAATGAGCCTTGAAGGCTTGGGGCAACTCCAGCCACTGCAGCCAGGGCCTCATCTTGGAGGATCCCTGGAGCCTGAGCAGAGAAATGTTGGGAAAGGTAGGTATTGTGGTTTCTGGTGACAAAGAGCTCTGTGTCAGCTTCGGGTAGCATGTGTCAACTTCTCCAAGGCAAGGATCAAATAAACACAAGCAAGCGGAAATGGAGAACCCACTGAAAACAGGAGCTACTTGATTTTCCGAACTCTTGGTATTTACCAGGACAAGGGATCTGCAAAAGGCTGAACCTGATAGTGCTGACAGACCCCTGCGTTGACAGTTCCCATGGATGGAAGAACAGGAGGTTAAAAGCTTCCTGTTGACCTTGGAGCCCAGCTGGGAACAACGCTGATCTACAGTGTCTCTGGGTGTCTTTACGAATACGGATGGCATGTATATTTTGTGCCAGCCACTGTGGCTGGTATTTTCATGTTAAGACTACAGTCTGATGTGGTATTAATAATCCTATTTAACTGGTAAGAAAACCACAGCTCAGAGACTTCAGAAAACTTGTCCAAGGCCACCCTGTTGCTCAGGGACTGCATTGGTTTTCTAGGACTACCGTAACAAAGTACCACATATTGGTTGACTTAAACCACAGAAATGTATTTTCTCTTGTTTTAGAAGCTGGACATCCTGGATCAAAGTGTTGTCAGATGTTGTTTCTCCTGGGGCCCCTGTCCTTGGCCTGCAGACGGCCGCCTTCTCACCACATCCTCACATGGCCTTTGCTCTGTGCACACTTGTTTGTGATGTCTCTTTGTATGTCTAAATTTCCTTTTCTTTTAAGGATACCAGTTAGACTGGATTAGGGCCCAGCCTAACATCCTTGTTTGACTTAATTACCTCTTTAAAGGCCCTATCTGCAAATACAGCCACATTCTGAGGTAACTGGGAGTTGGGACTTCCATATGTGAACTTGGGGATGGCGGGGGTGGGACGGGCACAGCACAATGCACCCTGTAACAGGGAGCATGTCAGACCGCGCTCTCAAGCCTGCTGATTTCAGTCCCATGTTCCTGTCTAGAGTTCATGGATGCTAGAACTCTAGGCAGGAACTAGAGCTGCTCAGGCTTTGGCAAAGTGTTTTCATTTGATTTCAGTGGGAATGCCATGAACCTGAATTTCAGGTTTCTGTAAGTCTGGGAGAAACCAGCATGGAAATTAAGTCAAATGGGTATATTTCTTGTGGCTTCCTTCTAGGATGTGGAATCAAGATGAACAAGATCTTAGACCCAAAATTTAACTAAGAGTTAGGGGGTTAAATCCCTGCCAAGAAACCACCTCTACATTTGTAAGAAAATACACCCTGTCTTTTCCTTCTTGGTGTGAGCTGACAACCAGTGACCATGACCAGTTAGGACAGACCCTCTGGGTGTTGGTACACAGGGGAAGGTCCTACGTTTGTTCAGCAGCCCAGAGGAAATGACAGCCACACCCTGCACTGGCGTTTTGGAACAAACTCCACCAGAGCAGCATTTTCCTCCTTCAGTTGATGTGCAGGGATAGGAATCCATGATGCACACCTGTAATATTCTTGCAGCCAGCAGGGGGCGAGATGCCAAGGAAAGTATCTTTCTTAGCTTGGGGATATCGGCTTGCAAGGGCTCTGGGGCCCATTTTGCAAGGGCTCTGGCATAGTAGGATCCCTTGGCTTTGGGTGCATGCCAACACCATTATCTTTCATCAAAAAGGAAAGAGCCAATGTTTCACTTGCATCCAGATTAAATTTTTAGGAAACTACAGGTATGAAAAGCTTTGTGACAGTTGTAACCTGTACCAGTTGTAACCTGTGACATTACCAGATTCAGGTACTAATAAACAATTGCGGGCCTGTGGAGCAGAAAATAATGAGGCTGGGTGCAGTGGCTCATGCCTGTAATCCCAGCACTTTGAGAGGCCGAGGCAGGTGGATCACCTTAGGTAGGGCATTTGAGACCAGCCTGACCAATATGGAGAAACCCCATCTCTACTAAAAATACAAAATTAGCTGTGCGTGGTGGCATATGCTTGTAATCCCAGCTACTTGGGGGCTGAGGCAGGAGAATTGCTTGAACCTGGGAGGTGGAGGTTGTCGTGAGCTGAGATTGCGCCATTGCACTCCAGCCTGGGCAACAAGAGCAAAACTCCAGCAAGAAAGAAAGGAAGGGAGAGAGGAAGGGAGGAAGGGAGGGAGGGAAGGAGGGAGGAAGAAAGGAAGGAAGGAAGGAAGGAAGGAAGGAAGGAAGGAAGGAAGGAGGGGAGGAAGGAAGGAGAGCACAAAAATATGCAGTATCCAAGTCAGTGTCCAACGCTGAAAGGGCAGTGGTCTAACGATCAGAAGGCTGGAGTCTGAGAGGTATTAATGACTTTTATTGGCTAGCTGTATGGATTGGGGTCACTTAAGTCCCCTGAGTCTCATCTAAAGAGAGGATGATAATATGCTCTAGACAATGTGCCATCCTAGAGGCTGACTTAAGAATCAAATGAAATCCTCTGCAAAAAGGTATTTTATATTCAGAATATGGTATATAGATACAACTTACCATTCGTTTTAAATACTTCCTTTCCCTTATTAAGGTTGCTGTGTGCACAGAATTCTTTAGAGTGATATTTCACATTGCTTTATAGAAATGTTCATGCTAGTTTCTGCTGCTAGACTATGAGTTTCTTGGCAGCAGACAGTATATTATTCATCTTGAATCTTTGTACCTAGCTCCTCCTAGGTATTCAATGTTTGTTGAATGAATATATAAGTAATGTCGACCTACAAACATACCAGAGGCGTGAGGAACACAGTGTAGATACACAAACACATATGTTTTAAAATCATATAATTAAAAAAGAAAGTTCTAATTCTGGATCTTTCAAAGAGATATTGTACTGGTTTATAAGATTCACTTTTCCAAGTTCAGCATAATGAATTCATACAAGACTTAGTAGAACCACTCAGAAAGGACTTTCTGGTTTTGTCCATGGTTGACATAATCAGGGGCTCTCACCAAGAAGGAAAAATGTAGTCCTGCCATCTAAACTCCTGCTAAGTGAACTCCTGTTATCTGAACTCATGTTACCCAAACTCAGGACAAAATACATAGAAACATGTTTTTGGATGAATCTTTCATTACCTGAACTCTGCTCATCAACCTGGAACTCAGGGACCAAACTGTTTCTTGTAAATATCTTTTGTTACCCAAACATATTAGTTTCCTCAGCTTGGATTGCAAGGGATGCCCTGTTATCCACATGTATTTATGACATTCCTTTTATACATATACATATACACATATATGTGTACAGGTACATAGATACATACATACACATACCCACATGTATGTGCATACATACACACACACGAATAAACTATCCTTTTTCTTGAGAGCATCTATCACTCATTGGTGTCCAGGATAAAGAACACCATCTGTTACAAAACTACTGAAGCTTCTCCTACCTCATTGTACAGCCAGGCTTGATTCTGCCCTGAGAATGTATTTGAAACTACAGCATGGGCATGGTGGGTGGCATCCTAAGCTGGTGCTTCAGTGACTCATGGTCACCGTGGAAAGCAGAACAAACTCTTGAAGGGCCATTTCTGAATCCTTAGCACCTAGGACAGCGGTCTATATTTAATGCTTCTTAAATGAGTGCCTGGGCCGGCTGCGAGGCACAGGCAGGACCACATGTGGCCAGGTGCCAGGAGTGAACAGACATGGTGTTGGCTCAATGTGCTTTGCCTTACAGCAAAATTTAGAGAGTGCAGTATTTATGATATAATGTGTACTTATGAACAAAGTGTTTAGAGATCATTTGACTATAATCCACCTCAACTGCACGTTTTCTCAAATATAAAGGTTTTTTTATTTTGTTGTTTTTCTAAATCCTTGAACTACATGGTTTTATTGCTATTTACTCAGAATAGAATCAATATAAATGCTTTTTTAAAAAGCTTTCCTTGTGAGGTGGAAGCAAATTCTTACCTATGAACCAGCGTGTTCTTGAGGCCCCCAACCAAGCCCCGGGCGATGGTCTTCACTCTGGGGGTGAGGATCGCTTGGGAGACGTGGAAGGAGCCCCGTGGGACCCGCTCACTCAGAGTGGTCTCCAAGAAGAGGATTAGTTTGTGCACACTTGTGGTGTTTGCCCAGGGCGCCGGAATTTTCTTTCCTGGCCACAGGAAGGGGTATTGCTTGTAGAAGGGACAGTGGTAGAAAATAAGAACCTGAAATGTTCAAAATAGAAAAAGGAGAGCAATCCATTAAGAATGCCAAATGTCAACTCCTTTGTTTTACATGGATTGCTGGGAAAAAGGCAAGCAAATATAATCAAATGAGGAAAGTCAAGAACTGTTTATATTAATATATATTTTTAGGAAATCAGCAAAGATTTACAGAGCACTTGCCGTATGTCTGACTCAAAAATTCTTAACTTTTTTTTGGCATAAATACCTTTGGAATTATATTAAAATCATGGACCCCTTCTCAGCATTATATTTTAAATGAATGCATAAAATAAAATATACAGGATTATAAAGCAAATCTATGATATGATATGGAACTATAGCAATCAATTATTAAATAAGTTTGTAATCAGTGAATGTATGTGCTGCATGATAAATGCATTAAATAAAAATACTTTGTTACAAATCTAATAAGTCCTGTAGCTATGAGTTAGTGATGAGCATAAGTGGCATTTCAGATATCTGCAGTAACTGCAATGTGAGATGGACGCATCTAGGGAGATAAATAACAGGCAGGGCCAGGACTGCTGTGGGCCACCACCTGCCCTCGTAATCAATAGGCATACTAATTTTCAGGTCAATTGTAGTACAAATGAATATGTAATTTTTTCCCATCCAAATTTAAAGGCTTCTTAAATTCTACCCTCACATCCCCCTGGGGAAGCTTTGGACCTCAGGCTGAGAAATCTCCGGCTGAGCAGCAAGGGCTGTCTAGAAGTTATGTCTCCTATAATTACAAAATTGACAGCTTTTGGAGTTAAACAAAAACATTGAACTAATTTGTGGGTAAACAGACTTTCAGTCGTGTGTGCTGGCTCTGCCTGGAACTGCCCTTCCCAGGGGAGGGAGGAACGTGCCGCTGAGTCAGGGGAGACCTTGCAGAGGTGGCTGGCCTCCACGGGGACTGCTCAGGGTGGTGGTGATTTTGAAAATAATTAGCAAGCTACATCCGTAGTGTTAATTAGTTTCTGGGAGGCAGCTGTGGGATAGGAAACTGCTCTTCCCATCATCCCAATTCAGAGCTCTGCTGTGAAGGTTTCTAAAGTATTATTCATTTCCCTGTCCCAGGCATTGGCAGGAATGGTCTGCACATGCTCACGAGGCCTGGCCTGCCATCCTCGGACAGTGGGCCACAGAGGGGAATCCTCCCAGCACCCAAGAGCAAGAGCTCTGGATGTCAGCCTCGTTTCTGGTGTGCATTTAGCTTGTGACTAAGGTGCCTGACTAACTGCTCCCCAAGGCCCAGAGCTGGGGAGCACCAGGCTGGTTGCACTGAACTGGGTAATGGCTGTTCCTGTGGTTTTTAACGATTCTGAGTAATGTCTGACTGACTGCTAATGACATCTGCGGTAAACACATGTGTTAATGAGGTTAATCACAGGCTCATGGTAAGCAGATTGCTTGGGGAAGGGGGTAGGATTTCCTCATAGCAGTGTAATTGGCCAGGTGGTAAGGCTGGGTGCTGTGAGGAAAGGTATCCTGGGCAGCGGACCGTGGGAGAGGTGGGAGGCGGTGTGGCCCTGTGACGGGACCTGCCAGACATGCCCTGTGCCTGCTGCCTGCCCCTGGCCGCATGTCAGGGAATGAGAGGACTGTGCTGTTCTTTACTCTGCGTGGAGAAAGTGCGTAAAGCACAAAGTATCCAAAAGGGTCTTTATGCCTTTCTTCAAGAGGCTTCTTGATCGCAGTCTGACCCTAAAGGTTACAAGGAGAATTTCTGCTTATAGGGAGAGGCTGGCCTTGCAAACCAACTCCTACTTTATAGGGATCTGGGTGCAGCGACTCTCACTCAGGGCCTGTGTTTTGTATCTGCACCCCCCAACCTCTGTCTGCTGTGGTTTTCTCTGAAATACTCTCCCCTCTAGCTCAGTGGTTCATGTTCAGTTTTTCTCTTGAGACTCAGATTAAAAATCTCATTTCCTTTAAAAATGATTCCTTGATGGACCTCCTTATTCTGATCATTCTTTTACTTGGAGCCTCTGGGTTACAGACTTAATGCTACGTTCTACTTTTCAACTGATTTATTACAAACCCCTCTTCTTCATATAGTACAGAACATTTGAGGCACTTTCACCTTGAAATCGTCTATCAGTTGTTTCGTATTCCCTAGTGTTATGTACTCTTACCATTTTCATTAATTTCCTAAATACTTTAAGATGTAGATTACAACTTCTAACTCATTGTACCCTCAAACCCATAGCCACTAATGTGCAAATAAAATATATACCTATGGCTATGATGTAATTGCATGTTAAGTAAATGAAATTTGATTGAATGGTACTGTGCTTTTTCTACTAAATTGTAGTAATAAAATACATGGGGTGGGGGGTAGTGGGTGCCTCACTACATGTGAGGCAGCTCATTACATGAAGAATATTTAAAGTTTAACCCTGTCCCAAGAATAGTGCAGATGACTAGTGCCTCTGTTTGAAATCTCTTTATTTAACTTTTTTCTTTTTTTGAGATGGAGTTTCACTCTTGTCGCCCAGGCTGGAGTGCAAACAGCAGGATCTCAGCTCCCTGCAACCTCCGCCTCCTGGGTTCAAGCAATTCTCTTGTCTCAGCCTCCCAAGTTGTTGGGATTACAGGCACGTGCCACCATGCCCAGGTAATTTTTGTATTTTTAGTAGAGATGGGGTTTCACCATGTTGGCCAGGCTGCTTTTGAACTCCTGACCTCAGGATGATCTGCCTTGGCCTCCCAAAGTGTTGGGATTACAGGTGTGAGCCACTGTGCCCGGCGTGTTTAGCTTTTAAGAAGAGATGCAGTGGGGAAAACACGGGAAAGAAAACAGCACAGGGGGATCTTAGGATTTAAACTGATAATGCTCTCTCTTTTTCTGAAATATCATCACAGTCTCTTTCCTTCATAACCTTAGAAGCAATTGTAGTTGGATGATACAGCTAAATTAGCCCATGCTTTAATAACTATGATAGATCATTACTGTTAAAAATTCACTGCCCACATTATTCTTTATTCCTGAAGATACCTTTTACTCCTGCAGATTTGTAAGCAGTTTAGTATGCGATATGTCAACCCATCCCAGTACTAGCTGTTTATAAAATAATGTCTGTACTCAAATTTAACCTTACTGAATCCCAAAATTCAAAAGCTCTCCATCCCTTTCTCCCATTCTGCTAATTCTCTGAGATCTTCTGATAATAGGGGCTCATTAATAAAAGCAATATATTTCGTTAGCCTAATATAAAACACCGGTTGTGAAAAACGCCAATGTGCCTAAACAGCCCTCAGAGAGGATGAGAAGCTGTAGGAACTCTGGAAAGCCAGAAACCCTGTGACTGAATCCTGGTTCTCACTAACCAGGATTTAAAAATTTGCCCAGTTTTCTCTTGGATGAGTTGCTTAGTGTCTCCATGCCTCGGTTTCCTTATCTGTAAAATGGAGACGATAACAAAGTACCCATTTCGTGGTGTCACTGAGAGGGTCAGTTGAGTTAGTCCATGTACCTAGCTCATTGTAAAGGCCCAATAAACGTTAGTTGTTGTTACTATTCTCTCATATTATAAAAGAGAAACGCCACTGGGAAAAAGTCTCTCCAAGTTAGACATGAACAGATATAAACTTACTTTTATGAGATAGAGGTGTGATAAATATTTAGCAAAATATCACTTACAAAAGTCTCAGTGAATAAAATGGCTTAGACAGACTTTAACAGATACTAAGAGTTAACTCACAAAGCCTCTATGGTATCAAAGACATTTAGAACTTCTCAGGGTGTACAAAACAGCTTGGTATTTCCAGTTATCCAGGCCAAGCCTGGGAGTCATCCTTGAATCCTCACCTTCTTTCATATCCCAAATTGTATCCATTAGGAAACCTTGTTGGCTCTACCTTCTGACAGATGCAAAATCTGACCACTAACAGTCTCACTGGGTTCCTGACTTCTGCCTGATCCTCCTGCCCCGGTCTCTTCCCAGCACTGAAACCAGAGAGATCTCATTAAGACCTAAGTCAGGCCACAACATCCTATCCCAGAACTCTCCTCGCTTTGAGTGAAGGCTAGCTTCTTTACAGTGCCTTCCAGGCTCACATGATCACCAGTCATCTCTCTGACCTCCTGTCACTACTCTGTTGCCGCCTGCTCTCCAGCCACACCGGATGCTCCTTTTCTGCAAAGATGGCCAGGGACATTCCTGCTTTTGGGCCTCTGCACTGGCTGCTGCTTCTGTCCCCAGAAAGCCATGTGATTAATCCCTTCAAATGCCATTTTTTCAATGAAGGCTCTCCTGATCAACCTTCTCAACATTTCAGTCAACCCTCCAACCCACAGAATCCTGGTTCCCTCTTACCATGCTTGACCTTTTCTTTTTCCATAGCTCTTATCATTTTCCAACATTTTATGTATGTGTGTGTACATATATATGGGGAGAGAGAATAAATATACATATATGGATATATGTGTGTGAGTATATGCATGTGTGTGATACACAGACACATACACACACACATATGTATTTTTATTAGCTCTGTTATCTATGATCTATCTCCCTCCACCAGAATGACAGCTCCATTGGGGCAATGTATCTTTGTCTGTTTTATTTATTTACTGATTTCTCCCTATTCCTTAGATGGTTACTTGGCACATACCTGGTGTTTAACAAACATTTTCAAGTGGAAAACCTTTAACCTGTTTTTAATCAAAAGCTCCTCCTTACGTTTAAAAAAACTGCATCTTAAAGATGTTTTGGTTAATGCATCTGCTGAGCAAGTGAGTAACTCTGAATGAAAGGTACTTGCTTTTTTTTTTTTAATTTTTTTTTTTTTTTTTTTAGAGCATAAACTAAACCCTTTCCTGAAGCTCTTTTCTCCTACTGACATTCCTCTTCCTGAGCATGTCCCTCATGGCCCTAGGCTGGGAGGTTCTTCTCAATTTAAGCAGACTAAGGAATGCTCTCCCAGGTTGGAGCACCTTCAACAGGCTCTTCCTTCCTTAACGCTCTCTCCTTTTCTGACTCACATTCTTGTATAATATTAACACTCCTGAGATGAATCACTATGTTTCAGTCAGCTACTACTTTTCCTCATCAGTCAATACCTTGGCCAGGATTATCTGACATTGATTTGAAAGCAAGATGGAATAGACTA
Source organism: Cebus imitator (assembly GCF_001604975.1). Lineage (NCBI taxonomy): Eukaryota > Metazoa > Chordata > Mammalia > Primates > Cebidae > Cebus > Cebus imitator. The sequence goes on from NW_016107516.1 coordinate 2,232,132, forward strand.
TCCCTGAGGGGAACTAGAAGGGTAAAAGTGGACCTCAGAAAACAGAGAAAATGGTAATGACCTACTGGACCAAACTTTGCCTTGACTGGTTCTGGCCAGGCCACTAAAAGTCCATTAGATGTCAAACAGGTTGCTGGACAATCTTTAAGTATTTGGCAGGTGTTAGCCCTAGCCCTTGACGCTATTCTAGAGCCCAGGAACTAGTTTGCGTATGTACAATATCTCAAACAATCCACACCCTCTAGCCTAAGAGCCCTGGACTTAGTGATTTTACAGATGGCAATACAGGAAAAGCAGGAAGAGTTAAGTTCTTGCCGTTGGAAGCTTCTCTCTCCTTCCCTCCTACCTGGCACTTCTTCTCCCACAGAGTTCGCAGCGTCAAACTTTCCACACTGCAGGCTGAACACAGCTTGTTTCCAAAGGCCTCCTGGATCCGGAGAACCAGGCATTTGTGATGGGACTCATCCATGGCGTAGAAGTGGTTGAAATCCAGGAAGATAATCTCTTGGGGGTGCTGTGTAAGAAATGAGTCAATTTCCATCAGCCCATCCCAGACCTTGATGCCAAAAAGCCCATGGATGAAGTAGATCTCCTGGTCAGCATCCCCAGGTTTGGAAGACACACGCAGGTCAAAGTAGCGGATCCCAGCTTCCAGCTGTTCCCGAAATGTCAGGTTCTGAGTTACAGACCACTTCTTCATTAGCTTCTTCACCAAGGAGATCCTGGCGAGGCGTTTGATAGCTAGGGTTTGGTCAGGCCCCACTGGGGACTTTTCATCCACCCAGTAGCTGAATGAATCATGTGAGCCTGTACAAAGGAATAAAGGTAAGGAAAGCAGGTGAGACAGAAGCTGGGAAAAATAAGTCAATTGATAAGAAAACAAAAATAATTAAGGAGCAGTTACACACACAAAACTGCAAATGAATAGTAGCAAAATTTGCCAAGTTTGCAAGGAATAAAATAAACACACAAAAAAGTAATGTAATAGCTTGTTAAGCCTGGGATAATACTATAGTTTCCATAGATTTTGCTGATGTAAGGCAAATTAATAAATATTCTTTTGCAAAGCTATTTAGAATATGCTGAAAATAGGGGCTTTAAAATATTCATAGCATTTGATCTAGTAATTTCATTTCAGGAAAGCTATTCTAAGGAAATAAACTCTAACATTCAGGAAAACAAAGATGTCTGTCAAAGAATATTCATAATAGAGACAAACTGGAGATAATGCTTAAGTGTCTCTTATGGAAGAATGCTTCATTGTGGCATATCCACTTTATTCATGCCATCATAGAAACAAAGGGTATGAAAACACTGTGTCTGTCTCAACAATGCTGAGAAAGGCATTTAAATTCTAGGAAAGGCAGAATTTCAAGAAACCATATTTTCTTTCTTTTTATGTTTTTTAAAATATAAAAGAACTGTATATATTGTTTTACTATTGTAAAAGTCTGAGTCAGTAGGAATAATTTATTGACAAATCAGCTAACCATTTGGATGGGCTCAACATAGTTTAGTTAATATGTCCCTCTTTTCGAATTCATACCTTAATGAGCCAAAACTGTGATTAAATGGTCCAAATGCATTTTCTGTTCTTCTGTCTTAACAAAGGGGTAGGAGGAAATGTTTCGTAAATGTCTATTATGCCTGTTTGGTCTGTAGTGAAGGTTATGTCTGATGTTTCTTTGTTGATTTTCTTTCTAGATAATCTATCTGTCCAATGCTGAAAAAGTCTTGCTACTATTATTGTATTGGAGTCTACCTATTTAATTTGCACACTTTTAGTTTCTGTTTGTGTCGAATACTTTTTTCCATCCCTCACTTTCAGTCTATGTGTGCCTTTACAGGTGAAGTGAGTGTTTTTGTGGGCAGTATAAAGTTGTGTCTTTTTTTTTTTTTAAATTCATTCATCCAGTCCACATCTTTTAATTGGGGAATTTAAACCATTTACATTTAAGGCTATTATTGATAAATGAGTACTTAACTCCTGGTCATTTTGTTAATTATTTTCTAATGACCTTGTATATTCTTTGTTCCTTTCTTCTTCTTTTATTGTTTAACTTTACTATAAGAAAACATAGGGGAAATGCTTCAAGACACTGGTCTAGGCAAAGGTTTCATGGATAAAACTTCAAAAACACACACAACAAAAACAAAAATAGACAAATGGAACTATATTAAACTGGAAAGTGTCTACACTAGCAAAGGAAACAATCAAGCTTGAAAAGGCAACTTGTAGAATGAGAGAAAATATTTACAAATTATTCATCTTACAAAGGATGAATATCCAGAATATACAAGGAATTTAAACAACTCACCAGCAAAAAAACCATAAATAATCCAATTAAAAAGAGAACAAAATAATTAAATAGGCATTTCTCAAAAAGAAAACACACAGATGGCCATGGTAGCTCATGCCTGTGATCCCAGTACTTCTGAGAGTGCTGGAGGCTGAGGCCAGTGGATTACTTAAGTCCAGAAGTTTGAGACCAGCCTAGGCAACATGGTGAAATCCTATCTCTATAAAAAACACAAAAAAAGTAGCCAGGAGTGGTGGTGCACACCTGTAGTCCCAGCTACTCAGGAGGCTGAGGTGGGAGGATTGCTTGAGCCCAGGAGGTTGAGGCTGAAATGAACGATCATTGGACCACTACACTCTAGCCTGGGTCAGAGTAAGACCCTGTCTCAAGAAAAAAAAAAAAAGAACATATAGCCAGCAAACATAAGAAGCAATGCTCCATGTCACTAATCATCAAGAAAATGCAAATAAAAACCACAATGAGGTATCATCCCTGCCCAGTTAGAATGGCTGTTATAAAAAAAAGACAAAAAATAATAAATGCTGGTGAAGATGTGGAGATGTATGTAACTGTTGGTGGAAATATCAATTAGTACAGTCACTAGGGAGGACAGTATGGAGGTTGCTGAAAAAACTAAATGCAAACCTACCATGTAATCCAGCAACCCCATTAATAGGTTTTAAACAAAGGAAAGAAAATCTCCATATCAAAAGGATACCTGCACCCCCATGTTTACTGAAGCACCATTCACAATAGTGAAGATATGAAATCAACCTAAATAACCCTTAACCAATGAATGGATTAAAAATGTGGCATAAAGACACACTGGAATACTATTCATCCATAAAAAAGAATGATATCCTGCCATTCACAGCAACATTAATAAGCCTGAGGACATTATGCTCAGCAAAGTAAGTCAGGCACAGAAAGATAAATATTACATATTGTCACTCATATGTGAGAACTCAAAAAACCTTTGGAGTTGATGGAAATAGAGAGTAGAACTGTGAGTATTAGTGACTGGGAAGGGTAACAGAGAGGGTAGGATAGAGAGGTTGGTTAGCAGAAACAAAATTATGCTAGGACCAGGCATGGTGGTTCATGCCTATAATCCCAGAACTTTGGGAGGCTGAGGCAGGCAGATCACTTCAGGTCAGGAGTTCAAGACTAGCCTGGCCAATATGATGAAACCCTGTCTCTACCTGAAAAAAAAAATACAAAAATTAGCCAGGTGTCATGGTACATGCCTGTGGTCCCAGCTGCTTGGGAGGCTGAGGAGCGGAGCACTGCTTGAACCTGGGAGGCAGAGGTTGCAGTGAGCTGAGATTGCACTAGTACACTCCAGCCTGGTTGACAGCTAGACTCTGTCTCAAAAAAAAAAAAAAAAAAAATGCTAGATAGGAGGAATGAAGTCTGCCGTTTTGCAGCACTGTAGGATGAAGATGGTTAACTATGATTTATTGTATAATTTCAAAGAGTTAGAAGAGAAGATTTTGAGTGTTCACAACACAAAGAAGTGATAAATGTTTGAGGTTATACCAATTACACTAACTTGATCATTATACATTGTATACACATATTGAAATATCACCCTGTATCTCATAAGTATGTGCAACTATCACTGTCAACTAAAAATAAAAGGGTCGGGGGCGGGGTGAGGAAGAAAGCATGAATCCTCCTAGACGCAGATATCTTTTTATGAAATATGAGTGACCACCATAGGCCATTTTAATTATAGTGAGAAAATATTTCAATAGTAACTATTTCTAGATGAAAATCATCTTGCAAATGTCTTTCATTTTGGTTATTGGTTCTATCCAGTGTCAACCATTCTTATGTCTATTATGCACTAACTCATGCAGAAGCTAATTTGGTTAGTGCTGTGACTGGCTCTGAGGTGAGGGACTCGACAGAGGTGGCTTCACTTTGCAAGTAAAATCTAGAAGGAAAATGCCTTTGCTTCAGCACTACTAACCGGTTCTTAACTACCCCCCATATTACAACCAAAATGCTTGTATTCACACTAGTTCATTGTCATCTGTTGTCCATTTTACTAAATTTTAGAGGAGGTATTTCACACATAATACAAAATTTTATAAGACACTATCATTTTATGTTATGTTATTTCAATTTTCTTGAAAACAAATCATTATGTGATGACTTCAGTGTTTTGTTTCCTAAGAAATCAAGAAAAAAACAAACAAACAAAAAAAACAACAAAAAACAACAAACAATGCTTTACTTTTATGTAGCATTTGGAACACAGAGGCTATCCAGTAAGTATTAAGAATAGACCTATTTATTCATCCTTAGGCAAATTGAATTTTGCAAGTGAGAAAATTACCAGCATATTTCAGGTAAGAAAAATTGCCATTACTAATAGAAATGTGGAACAAGTCCCCCTGGATTTTCCACATTGGTTATCTCTGTTAATGAGACTCCCTGGATACCTGCCTAATGTTCTGCTTCCTTTGCCTATACAGAAACAGGAAATTTTTATACCTCCTCATTGAGAGATTTATTATGAATACATTAGATATAGATGGTGAATAGTCCTCTCTCCTTTTTAAATTGCATGAACAGCCCAGCTGTTCAGGATTGAGTGTATAATATAGTGTGAAGCACATACTGAACTTAATTCTTCCCTGGGCATTAGGGAATAGCCATTATCCAAGCGTGGAGGAGAGACAAATCCCCTCTGGTGTTCTCTTGTTGGTGTTGAGCCCAGTTTCATCTCCAGAGGGAGATGTGCTAACAACCTCTAGCACTCTTCTCTGTGTCTGAGGACTGTGCACAAATGTGACAGCAATGGGACCCCAGGGATCATTTTGAATACACAGGGATATACATGGTACCCAGCCCATCCCACAGAAGAGGGAGAGCATGTATATTCCCTAGGAACAGAGTCTCTTTTTACCTCTTTGTTCTCTTTTCATTTCTCCAGTCCCACTTTATGCTTTCTGACATCCTCAGCACCATCCCTGCCTCCCTCCAAACCCCTTTACAGGACAGGACAGAACAATGAAGCAGATTGCTGAATGTTTTATAGCACTTGCCCTAGATAGGCCTATGGCATTCAAAGCCAACTGTCACATATTAACCACTATCAATATATTTCCTGTTCTACTTATTTCTTTTCCAGAAAGCTTTTGTGTCATATGGGGTGGGTGAAATAATATTTAAGTGCCTACATGCATTAAATTATTTCTTTTTAGAAAAACAGGCTAAAAATGTCCCCCTTTCCTGCACATTACAATATTTATAAACCATGTAATCTGCAAATAGTGCTTACAAAGAGAAAATCCTAATATTTTATAATCCAAATTCACTATCAAAGTTTGTTCCCCTATTACTCCCCTACAACTCATAGAAAGTATTTTACTCTTTAAAGACAGTGATTCTTCCCCTTCTGTCCTGGAATGTATGAATAAAATTTAAGCATTTCTTCAGAAAAGGAAGAAAATACCTGGTGCCACTGGTCCTTGCCCTATTCCCTAAGAGAATTGCTGCCTGGGAATTGGTAGGAATAGCAGTTCCATGCATTCTAGTTTGTTTTATGATAAGGTCAGCAAACAGCTTAGGACTTCATCCCACTGTAATTTCTGCTGCTAAAATCATCTTTGCTGCTACTACCTGGGATTACCTATGCACCTTCACTCACCTCTCTCAGTGGCTTCTTTATCTCTGTCTAAATATATTTAAGTGGTATCCTTTGTCTTAAAGTACTTTTCCTTACATGCCTTATTCCACACTCTACTGTCTTCTCTTTCCTCCTTGCTGTGAAATTCTTGAAAGTGTAGGCCAGTCCTGCTGCCTTTGTCTGCTGCAACATACTCCTTTCCATCTGAGTCCACCTTCTGTCCTTCTGTTGCTACTCTTGATCCTAACAACTTTCTAATTCAAATGGCTGTATTCTTCTTGATTTCTATGAGGGTTCGCTAAGTCAGCTTGTTTCTCGAACCTTCCATTCCTCTGTGCTCAGTGTATATTTCTGCACATTTCTGGGTGTTCCTATCCTTCTGTTACCTTCTGTCTGCTTTCCTGGCTGCTCTTTCTCTTTCTTGTCCCCAAATTTAAATGTTTTCCAAGAATCTGTTCTGTATTTTCTTCCTTTGTCCACCTTCAGAGACTTCACCCACTTCCCAGTTTACCACAGTAGCATTAGGCAGATAACGCCAAAAGCTTCCTTTCTAGCCCAGACTCTTGTAAGTTGCAAACTTAGTTCCCACCTTCCTGCTATGGCCTGCCTGCTGCAATGGCCTGCTCACACAACAAAAGTGCATATTTTCAAAGTCTAGCTTCTCCTGCTGGCCCTGTCATCCCCACAAAGTGCCTCTGATGAATTTCTGCCAATAGTTGCCAGTCACTCAGACTTGAAATTTTGGATTCTATTCAAACCCTTCCCTCTCTCTCACCCTCTTCATTTAACCAGTTACCAAAACTTGACATTTGGCCTTTGCAACATACATCAAAGTTGTTTCTTTCAACTGCCACTGTTCTCATGGATAGACTCATTACCTGTCAAATTGTACCAAAAACCAACCAACCAACCAACCAACCATAAACAGTAATTTGGGTCCTTTCAAATTTGTTCTAATTTGTTCTAAATCCTTCTTTCTAATTTGTTCATACTTTCTTAAGATACAACTTTGATTATGACACATTCCTCCCACTTCCTGCCTTCCAAATAAAGCTCTAACTCAACACTGGGTTTCGAATTGTCTTCAATATGGTACCAATGCATTATTTCGGACTCATCTCTTACCAGCCCCCTTCATAGAGCCTGGAAACTGTTGATATGCAACATACACAGATAGACAGACCTCTTTCTGGACTCTGTTCACTTTTGCTGATACCTTCTGTGAAATATTTTCTCACCCCAAATATGTCTATATCTTCTCCCCAGCATTTATAACCCATATTGAGTAAGTTGCTTATTCTATGTCTCAGTTTCCTCATCTGTCAAATGGGCACAATAATACCTATTGTCACAAAATTATTGTGAATATTAAAATGTAAGCAAAATGCTTAGAACAATACTAACACTTAGTAAACGCTGAATATAACTATTGCTATTATTAGCCATTCTTAATTAGTCAGAAGTCAGAGGGTGAAGGGCTGATTAACTGAAGCTTCTTGACTTAAATGCTGATGGTCTAGAAGATTTTATTTTCTGTACCTGATTCATTGCTCCTCTCTATCTTATTAGCTGACATGGAGATGACAGCCTAGCCTCTACTCTGTTGACTATAGCCACCACCACTCTTTTGGTCACAGCCTACGTTTGTCATCAGCCACACTGAAAGTCTTAAAATTTATTTTCCGACTTTTTAATCGCAAGTTCTTTTACTTCTGCCACACTGCAACCTGACTTTTATATTCCCCATTCCCACACCCCCCCACCCCCTGCTGATCTCAGAGCCCAGCATTGGCTTGGCTTTATCCTTTAGCTATATCCAAGATCATTCACTTGCCACCTTTCACTTGCAGAATTATTAATTATAATTATCTGAAAGCTGTTAGGAGCCTGCTGAGGTACATTATCTATCTATACAGTCCCAAAATACACATAGAAATATTAGTATGACATTTTCTAACATATCTTTAGACTAACAACAAATGTTTTTCTCCTCCAATATATTTTGTTTACAGAGGAGAAGGAATGTGATCTTAGGAAGTATTAGCATCAAATACTAAATAATTGTTTTTGGACTTCTCTGGGCAGAAAATTTTCCTGTCATCTAAAAACTATTCCATATATAGTAGTAAATATGGACTTACAAGTCCCTCCTTAATGTTCTATATGCCTAGGACTAATTTGAACCCTTAGAAAGGTGAAGTTTTTTCCTTCAGTTTCTATAAATTGAATTTTTTCTAATCCTTTCGTTTTCACAATTACTACTCTTGTTTCTTCCTATTTTCTCATACAGCCAACAGTCATTAACAGTGTTTCTTTTTCTTTTCTGTATGCATACAAAACCCCAAATAATGTATGTGAAAGCACTGTATAATGTAAAGCAGTGATTCTCAACCTTAGACGCACATCAGAATCATTGGGAGGTGGCAGAGCAGCGGGTCCTTTTAAGAAATACCAGTGTCCATGATCTCACTCCAAACCTTCTAAGTCAAAATCTCTCAGGGATGGGAGCTGATAAGCTCCTTACTGATTCCAATGTGTACTCAGGCTTGATACTTATAGCCACAAATGTAAGATTATAGTTTCCCAGTAAGTTGTTCGACTTCTGGGCATGGCCTTCTCTGGCTGGCCTTCTAGTACTTTCAGATCTTCCAATAATAATCTGGTGAACTGCCTTTCCCATATTTCAGTTGATGCTTTCTTCATCACCCCTTTTATCCTAAGACCCTACCCTTTGACCATGTAAATAATCACAACTTGTTTGTGAAGAAGAAAAATATTGGGAGGTCTTGGTTTCTTTATCATGCCTTCTAGTATGTGATTAGATTAGATTACTTAAGGCTTATTAGGATCCTTGTGATGTGCACTGGGTTACAGAGCTCAGAATAAAGTCCCCATGGCAGCAAAGTCATCTGGGAAGAGAGAGATTTGAATGGGAAAAAGTTAGCAAGATTTTTACTCAGTGTTATTGTTATTGCCTCCTAGGCAGTGTTAGATGATCTGAGAGCTAAGATATGAGAAAATGAGCTAGCTGACCTTGTGATGGCCAGGGACAATCAGTTTGCTCTTTATCTGGAAAACAAATTACTGCTTCTTTCTGAGGGTTGTCCTTTGGGGATTAGAGATCTCAAATGAGTGCATACTAGTTTTTAGTTAAAGCACTTTTATTACCCATTTCTTGCAAATTGGAGTAGTTGCCATTTTCTGAACTCAGAAAGAATTTAAAGCAAGCTTCTTGGGAATCTGGTTTCTAAACAAAACAAAACGAATTCAAACCACACACTATGAAATGATAAATTTCATGACAATACAATGGCATTTTGGATTACATGATGACCACACTTATAGCCACGGAGGGAAGAATGAGACAGGAGTTAAGTGAAGCATGTGAAGATAGAAACTCCCCATCTGGGGAGGTGAGGATGGTAACCCCAAGTCAAAGAACTCCTGACTTCACATATTTAAGAAAACCTCCTGTCTTCACCTCTTTAGGTACTCCTGTCCCTAAGTCCTTCTAACTTGGAAGCCCATTAGCTCCTCCAGGTGATTCACTGATCCCACTCTCCCCACCCCTGTGTATTCACACGATTCAGTGCATCTGTGCCTCTAGGGACTGACATCACACACATTTGTTCTTAGGGGGTAAAAAGTCTCACTCATCTATGTACAAAGCACAGATATATCTGAGTATTACAATTTCACAGGGGAGGAGAGAGGGGAAATAAGGAACAGAAATGCCTAAAAAGACTCCTTAGGGGAGTGATTATAAAGAAAAGGCTGAGACATACCACTGCCCTAGATTGAGGTTCCTGGCTTGTCTGGGCTGGACCTCTGACCTTGTCTCTTTTTATCCTTAATTGGCCTACCTCTCAATGCCTCTAGCAATATTTCCCTCCCATCCATAAGGTGACCCAGTACCGGAAGGTTCTATTCCCATCCCCTGTCCCTAAAACAGTAATGGGCTGGGAACCACTGAATTCCTTCTTTTCCAGTAATCTTTTAAGCATTCTCACTTGCAATTTCCAGGACCACCACCAAGTCATTTCTCTGTCTACTCAGTCCCAAAAGACCCAGACTTGCAGTTTGTAAAATACTAGTTAAGAAAGAAGAACTTTACAAATGGTGAGTCCTGACACCTAACTTAGTGAATTACCATAGCTCTGAATAAGCTAAATGGAGTGTTCCCACAGTGGATAGAAGCACAGAGTCTGCTGCCAGGCTGCCTGAGTTCATAATCGTGGCTCTACTGCCTGCTAGTCATATGAATAAAATGCTGGGCCTCAGTTTCCTCATCTGCACAATGTGTGTAATGTCAGTACTAATTTCCTTGGTTTGCTGTGAAGACTAAATGAGTTAACTCAGGCAAGGACTTAGAAGAGTCCGTAGCCGATAGAATGAGCTCAAACATGTTATTAATTATTAAGAAATTTGTGTCATCTTTTATTTGAATGATACTATCTGAGAAACAAATAATTCTGATTTTTAAATAAAGCCATGAAACCTCAGTAAATATTTATATTTGAGGATCTGCCATGGCACTTAACATTTAGGGCTAGGAAAAATGAAGTTTGTAGTTTAAGTTATTTATTTTAGGTTACAACCAAAATCAACATCAAAAAGAGTAAATTCGGTCATAGTATCATACAGTGGAAGTTCAAATTGGCACTAAAACTAAAATTATAAATTATTAATATCTCTAACCTGCTCCTATGTCAGTACTTGGAAATAAATAAACACAGTGACTACACAATTTGAAAGTATAAGAGAGAAAATTCCGAGGATGTTGTTAAACTTTTTAACATCATAGAATTAGACGTCATCAAGTGATTTTTATGGAAAAACAAATCCGACCTGTCGCTAAAAATATGTTGAATGACAGATTTTTGGAGTGTGGAAGCCTGTATAATCCATTATTTGAAATGAAAAAAAACAGCAATGCCTTCTCAACCCATCAAAAAAACCATATGTTTTCACAAATATCAAATATCGTTAAAACACTCAAACATCAATATAACCATCCACAGATAATCCTTCCCTAATATAAACAGCAGAACCAGTAATATTTTCAAAAGTTTTTCTGTGTTTTTTCTACAGATTGAAAATATTAATCCATAGTTCTTAGAGATGTAAGCATGGCCAAATTTATGTTAGTTCGTCTCTCTTAATATGCTTTATCACCCAATTTTTCTTTTTAGGCCTCTCAAGTGTGCTTGTTTTATTCACAGGCATTTTGCTTTTTTTCTAGAAAACATTTTCACTCAATAATGTGGTAAGCTGAGAGCAATAATGCACAGCTTGAGCCTGCTGGGAGGGTAGCTGAACTATGGATGCAACACAGTCTCCATTTTTTTACCAAGATGTACCTGCAACTTAAATGTTTTTGCTAGCCCACACAATGGGATTTTTTTTTTTTTAGGTAGTGAATTCTGGATAAAATAAATCTTATAAGTTGTTACAGAAAATATTTTGGACAGCAAGAATTTGGATGAAATATCCAAAGAGGTGTTTGGAGCTAAGGTCCTCTCAGTTACCAAAGTTTTATGTGCATGTCTATGTGTATATATTGGCACTAAAACTGGCCCATCTGATATCAAATCTAGAAAATTCTCACATTCAGCGGAGAAAAAGCCCACCTTTCCTTTATTTGGAAATATTTTTACTAGTATCAATAGAGAACTTCTAATAGATATTAACAATTATTCTCCAATAATTTTTTAAAGACAAATATTATTTTGAACTTATTTTTGAAAGAGTCATCTAAACTCCATGTAAACTCCAAATTTTGATCAAGATTTAAATCATATTATTTCTATCAAAACTAAGATGGTCTCATCCTTTGTAAACTTGGGCTAAAAACATATACTGAATGTGCATGTATTTTCTATAAAGAATAGTCAGAGTGTTCAATTAAAACTTGTCTATTTTATCTCAGTCTGAATTTTAGGTCACATGTTTGTAATTTGTATATTCCTTTTCTGACTATTAGCCTATAGTTTGTCAAGTGACGTCAGAGTAATGCAGGTAGCTTGCAAAAAAACCAGGTGCGGCTATCTTCTTAGTTACCCACTAGAGCTGATGCTGCATAAAATTGCATTGAATGTCAAATTTATTTTTCTAAATTAATATGAAATATGTAAACTAAAAAAATACTCTAGGCATATTAATAAGATCTCAGCTGCAAAGAGTATTCCCTGCCCACCAACAGCAAAAGGATATTAAAAGTTCCCAAACACAAAAGACCCCCCCAAAAAAACCTTTGTTCATACTTTATCTTAATAAAGCTAAGTAATTCATATGATGCTAGCTACCAGCAGTAAATGCTCAACTAGGTCAGAAGACAATCTGTGCAAACAGCAGAAGAGAAAGCAGCATCATGCTTATAAAAAGATAAAAGATACAAGTGTTCAAGCCAAGAAAGAGAGTCATTTGCTCCCATCTCTTAAGGAGGAAAAGAAGAGAGAGCAGATGCCCCCCTCCAGTGGAACTGGAATCAGAGAGGTCTCGCTAAACAATAGCTCCTCCTCATCACTGCCAGTCCATCTTTGAGGGTTTCAGAGATGTCAGCCTGGTGACTGTTAATCAATTTTAAAGAGCTGATTTTTTCTGAGAAAATATAGTAGTCCCCTTTTGTTTGCAGTTTCAATTTCCATGGTTTCAGTTAGCTGCGGTCATTTGTGGTCCAAAACTATTAAATGGAAAATTTTAAAAATAATTCATAAGTTTTAAATTGTGCCCCATTCTGAGGAGTGTGACGAAATGTTGTGCCTTCCCCCAGGCCTTCCAGCCAGGGATGCGAATCATCCCTTTGTCTGGCTATCTACTTGGTAATGCTACCCAACCATTAGTCACTTAACCATCTCAGTTATCATGAAAACACCCAAACACCAATATAACCATCAACAGATAATCTTTCCCTAATATAAACAGCAGGACAAGTAATAGTTTCAGAAGTTTTTCCATATGTTTTCTACAAACTAAAATATGAACGCATAGTTCTTAGAGACATAAGCATGGCCAAGCATGACTGTCACAGTATCACAGTGTTGGTGTTCCAGGAACCCTAACTCTACTTAGGAATGACCCCAAAATGTGACAGCAGTGATGCTGGCATATTGTTATAATTGTTTTATTTTATTACTGGTCATTGTTGTTAATCTCTTATTGTGAACAATTGATAAATTAAACTTGATTACAGGTGTGTATGCGCAGGAAAAATCACAGGATGTATAGGGTTTGGCTCTATCTATGGTTTCAGCATCCATTGGGAGTCTTGGAACATACCCTTGCAGATAAAGAGACCACTGTAAGAAGATTTTATGATTTGATTTACAGAGAGCCAGAAGACTCTGTCTTCATAGAATTTCTATTAAAAAATGTTTCAACAGGATTTTTTTTTGAAAATGGGCTAAAAAAATGAGATTTATGCCCTCATACACATTTTCACTAAAAGCGCTTGCATTTTAATGACCTATGATTTTTAAGAAATTCAACATTTTTTTCAAATGTACTAAAACGAAGGCAGTCAAAACATTCCCACTGAAGCTCATCTGATTAAAAACTCTAAATAGTTTCTTGAGGTTTGGAGAAACCACTGCTTCATTTTACAAATAGCTGAAAACATATGTCTCAATATGCACACAGGCCATACAGGTAAAATCAGCAAGGCCAGGTTTCTGGAAGAAGAGCCATTTAGGAGCTGCTCCTCCTTCAGCATGAATGTCTACTCTCAGACTTAGATGGTGATGAGGCTATGCCTCTCTGGCCCTTCAGAGAGCACCGGCTCAGCTGACTCCGGACCCCCTAAAGTACAGCTCTGACTTCCCATGGAGCCCATCACTAGCTCACTTCCCTGTCAAACATCTTTACAACACAAGACAGCAGCCAGCTCTGAGAGAACTAGGCTTCCAATAGAGCCCTGTTGAGGGGCATACCCACAGAGCAGTCACCAAAGGAACCAGTCTTCAAAGGATGTTAAGATATTGCTTGGATATACGGCAAATTTGGTGTTAGTTGCTGCAGATTTTCACCAGTGACTCCTTACAAAATAGACATGATGTTAAAAAAAAAAAAAAAGCTCTCTTCAATGCACATAAACTCTTAATCTTGAATATGAACATGTGACAAGAAAAAATGTCATTTTTAATCACCACTCTCCTCTAAGCAGAGTGAATCCTGATAGCTGGAGTATCTTCTGTTTGCTGAGCACAACTGCAATATTCATCTCTGGCATTAATAGCTTTTGACATACTCGAAGCAGTATTAAGCAGTGGGAGCGGGGTATGCCAGTTTAGAGACAGACTCTTGGAAAGACCTCACTGATCTGCTGAGGAAAGGGAGAGAGGTTGAGAAGCTGGGAGTGAAGGCTGAGAAGGCTGAGAATCAAAAGGGGGAGAGGGATCAGAGGGGGCTGCAGGACTCAGAGGAGAGACTCAGGAAAGAGGGCAAACCCAAGAGAAAATTTTCAAAGCTACAGTATATTTTCACTTCTACATTTCTCACCAAATGAGGAGTAAATATTTCTAAAGGGACAACTTGAAGGGGTAGCCTATTATTAAGCTGTCTGAAGCACACGTGTCTCAGTGCAGCCCTGTTTTGAGCTCCATCCTTCAAGGGGCTCTGCTCTGTGGACCTTGCCTCCTGGCTTCATCTCACCTGGTGCCTGGACCAGTCCCCAGGTATGGGCAGACGTAGCTGGGGAGTAGGGTGGTATCACACAAAGGGGTGAAATAGGTGGGAAAGTACAAGAGAAAGCTTTCTCTCTGATTGAGATGAACCCCTTAAAAAAGACCCCTTTATGAACGAATTTTTTTCTTGGTATCTGGAATTAAAACCCTGTCAAAAGGGCTGGCAACATAAGCATCGAGAAGCAAGATCTAATTTGGGGGCATTTGAAGGCGAATGATGTATAAATTCACAAAAGCATGAAGTAGAAAATGAGACAAACCCCAGGAATAAAGCTTTTCACAGATACTATTGAAGTAACCACAATAGCCAGAAAATGTATTGTTCAGATAATCGACACAAATCGGCGACTTTCAAGTACGAGACAGGGAATGTCTTTTCATTAGTTGACTAAAAATTTATGACCACAAAGAGTCCTGCTTAAGCTTCACACTGCCCAGAATAGCACTGCACTAGGGTAAAATGCAGCAGGTCATCACTGAGGAGGCTCAGAAGCTCCGACTCTGCTCCTCCACAGCCGTAGATAAGTCTGATGAGGAACTTTCTATAAATAATAAATGCCTCAGCTTTGTGCTGCATTTGCCTTATTTAAAGGTAACAGATTACTGGAAAGGGTAAGCAAGCCCCTGGGGCTCAGGGGTAAGCCTTACAAACTCTGAGCAGCCTTTTATGAGCTCTTGCAGTACAATAATCTATATAAAGCTTCTGGTGATTGTCCTATCTAGAATAAGTATTTAGATAACAGAGGCCGGTCTCATTCTCCCTTTGCTTTCCCCTTGGTTATGGAACAAAAAGATGGTGGCAAAATGATGTGTTCCTTCTCCCCCTCCCTCTTCCCCATTTGCATGCTATTGGGCTATTTCCCTTAATTCTATAAGCTGGTAGAAGATACAGACAGAATGGCCAGACTCTACACTTCCACTGACATTTAAAGGTCAAGTCTCCTTGTATCATAAATAATGATATCTCCCTTCCACACACAGGGAAAGGATAACTGAAAATTACTCAGGGTCACAGCGGGAGGGAACCTTTGAAAGTTCACTGGCCTAAAGGACTTGATTTACTGCAATTTTGCTGAACACTTTAGCTGAGATAGCTTGTTTCATGAAGAGTGGAAGGAAATTAAAATCAAAGGATGAATTCATCCAGCTATTGTTTTTCACCTCTGTTCTTGATTGATTTTAATATGGTTACCCTCTCAATAAATAAAGACTTCTAAGACTGGGTCAATGACATAAATAGGATCTGGTTTTCAAATATTTTCTTTCATAAAGAGGCTGTTTTTTTTTTTTTTAATTGCTGGATCCTTAGTGCCAGGTGTTAACTCTGAGAGAGCTTCTATCTGTGGTCAAGCCATGTGGCTTAGGTCCATTTAAATTTCTCCATCTGAAGGAGAAATTCATTTTTCAGGAATCACATATTCAGTACATGTATCTTTAAAAATTCTCTCTTATTTTCCTCTGCTCTGAAACTCTTGGAAACTTTTTCATCCAATAACTGAAAGCACCCTGGAGACAAGACATTCAGTTTGTCTCCCCAGTGTTTGTACCTCAGCTCCTTCATCATTAACTTTTTGGTGACCCTGGCGGGGTCTCTTGTCTGAAAATAACTAAAACAACTTCAATCTGTTGAGTGCTTATCATGTACCTAATGCCAGGCTGGGCATTTTACTTACATGATCTCATTTGATCTCTGCTATAATCCTACAGGACAGTAATTACCCGCATTTTACAGATGAAGAAACTGAGGCTCAGACTAGTTTTGCAACTCATTCAGTGGCAAAGATTACATGTGGCTGCCTGGGACACAGACCCAGGTCTGTCAGACCTCAGTGCACACAAAGGTACTCTAGGGATGATATTATTGGTTCTATGTCCTTACTGATTTAACAAGTCAAGGCATTGCTCATTTACTTTCAATAACATGGTGATTGCAGAGTTTGTCTTTAGAGCTAAATGCCTGGTTCCTGCCCCAGTGCAGGAAGATTGATGAAGAGATTCAAGCTATTTTAAATTTTGTGAAGACCTACAGAATTTCTACATAGGGACACAGGAGGGCACTCTAACCTTCTCTCAATTGAAGAAACAGTCTAATTCTACAGCTGAGCCCGAATCCCAGTGCTGGTACTGCCATGATTACTTCTGTGAACCTGGGCTTCCAGATTTGTACTTGGAGCTCTGTTTCTCCATTTGCAAACTTAGGAAAGTGAGTGAAATGGGACTTAGAGTCTCTTCTATCTTAAGAATTGGATAATTCCACTTATTGACAGCTTGTTAAAGGCATTTGTGACTCTGTTTAGGAAGGACTATTAATCACTGCAAAGAAATAACATTTTTCCTTCACACGTACCATACTTAAACAGAAAATATGACTGTAAATTTAACTCATCAATATTTGCTAAAAGCAAATCATTCCCAAGGCTGAAGTGATATTTATTGCTTTTTGGCTCATCTGAGAATTTCATCAAATTGTTGGCGACATTCTTTCCACTCACACAGATTTATAGGGCCCATCTTCCTGATGGGCCTTGGGTCTGTCCTATGGTGATTAAATGCATTGGCTAATAGTTCGCTTATTGTTTAGCATTTATGTGATAGTGCCCTTCACTTCAAAGGCTGATGTTTCATTATTTTGTGGGTCATTTTAATGGAATTTGTCATTGGGGCTTTGAAAAAAAATATTCACAGTTACCTAGTTTGGCTGAAATTTTTCACAGGGCAGGGTTATTTTAAGATTCATTTGAAAAACTGAAGAATGACTGAGATACAGAGAAGCTTCTTGGCTAGCTCCCCTCGAGGATAAGAAGGGGTCTTTTCTCTTTCCTGTAAATAAAGGCCTAAGCTAGGTGTTCTGACAGAGGAAAGGAAAAAAGGAGGAGAGAAAATGCAGTAAGTAGCAGTCTAAATTACATGGAATGGTGGGCTTAAAGGGAATTTGTACATTACACCCAACGAGGAAAGTGAATGAAAACACACCCCACCCTGAAGACCAGTGTTCTGAGAGCTTACACAACTGCTAAAGCCTCATGCTGGTCTTTCTGTGTAGAGGCAGAATAGAGGCCACAAAGATTTTTTTCTGTACCAGAGCCTTGCTGGGTGATTACTACACAGACCACTTAAACCACTGGGCTGCTTTTGTTCTGAGTTAATAAAAAGCTTCCTAGATGTCTGGTCTTGAAAAAAAAAAAAAAAAAAAAAAAGTAACTTGTTCAGCCAGAACAGGTCAGCGTGTTCTGTGGTAGTCCTTCAAACATAACCAGCCTTATGGGTGCTCATGCATTAGAGTCCTGACATGGAAGCAAATGGCCTCTGATGAAAAGAAAATTACCCTTTATTACCACGAACAAAAGCAACTGAAGTTACAACCCAACACTGGGTCAATCTCCAACTCTATCAGTGTCTTTTATTCAAATGCAATTAAATGAATTTGCCACGACCTAATTTTTTAAGAATTCTAGTATTGTTATCAGGATTTTAGGGGGCAATCTGCTTAACCTCTTTGTGCCTGAATTTCTTCATCTGTAAAATGGGGATAATAGGAGTACCTACATCATTAATTTGTTATAAGAATTAACTGGCTTTATATAAATCAAACAGAGCAATACTGAGCTCCTAGAAAGTGCTGTGTTTTAAATAAGCAAGCTATTCTTCTGCTTCTTTTATTATTATTATAGTTGTTCTTATTCGTAAAGCCTTGAGGCATCTTGAGAAGACTTTGCAACGCAGTTATAAGATTTTGTCTTACCTTAGGCATTATTATTTGCTTCCAGCCTGTCCTAGTTTCTCCTTAACTAGAAATACAGATTTTTAAATATCTGTTTTTTATGCTTAAATTCTTCGTAGATGTATTTCAAGATTCCATGTCTCTCCCCTCCTTCTTTCCCTCCAGCTTTATCATAAAGTGATAAACCAGTTCTGAACCAGACAGCAAATATACAGAAATGACAAAACAGTTGTATACAGCAGAGAGAAACAGTCCCAATGGAGTATATCGTGCCCTATAATGGAAATGTGCACAGAGGTCATACCTGAGCCGAATTGTAATTGGCCAGGCAAAGTGAAGGTGGGTTATTGGAAGGGAGGGTGTTCAAAGACTGGAATATAAGAGGGACAGTATATTTTCTTTCACGGTTTTCTTGAAGCCCAAAATTGTCACTGGTTCCTTAAAGTCTACAACACAAAGCACAAAGTGCTAGTATAATGCTGAAAATCTCTCTCCATCTGGCTTGTCTGTCTTTCCCTACCTTTTCCATTTCCTTCTCCTGTTACTTCTACAGGTAACCATGGCAGTCCTCCTCTGTTTCCTGAAGGTGCCCTTGTTTTCTCATCTCTAATTTTGGGCATTTGCTCCCCGTCTCTGGAATGTCCTTTCTTCTCATGCTGAAATCCTACTTGTCTCTCACAGCCCAGCTCACAGGTGCTCTTTTCCTGAAGTGGTTCCTAAACCCCCATCTAGAAGTAACCTCTCTCTTTCCAGTTCCCAGCACAGTTTGCTTGTTTCTTTATCATGGTACTCACCTCATCTGCTTTTATTGACTTGTTCAATTTTTTATACATCTTGTTCATTTTTAATAAATTTCCTACAGTCGCTATTATGATATTAGGTATATATTAGGTAATCAAAAGAAGTTTAACAATAATAGCTGTATATATATAATATACATATAATATATATATAATATATATAATATATATTATATGTATATTATATATATTTAATATATATAAAATATATATATAAGGTAATATACACAATGTAATTAGATTTCCTATTGTAAAATAAATTTTATATATATATAATATATAATAAATATATATATAATATATATTATATATTTATTATATATAATATATATATATATAATTTATTTTACAATAGGAAATCTTCTAATTACATTGTATATATTACCTTATTTAATTCTTAAGTAACTTTGTTGTGTAGTAAAAAATTTAACCTTACCCAAAAAAGAGGTATGGTCTTTGCCCTCAGTCCTTGGGAGGTAATTGCTTCAGCCCTTGGATGTCCTGCCTGACAAAAGTGTCTTTATTTACCTGAGAGCTTTGGGCCATAAGATAAAGTCTAAGGATGTAATTTGTGGCGGAGGATTTGAATCACATAGGTATGGCCTTAACCTCTGAAGAGGCTGGATACTAAGGTCAGCCATGTAGAAGCCCAGAAAAAATTCTGGACACCAATGCTCAGGTGAGCTTCCCTGGTTAGCAGTACTTTGTGTGGTACTGCCACACATCAATACCAGGAAAGAAACATTGTCCATAGGGAGAGGACAACAGGAAACTCCACATTTGGAACTTTCCTGAACTTTGCCCCATCTGCCTCTTCCTTTAGTTGATTTTGATCTATATCCTTTCACAGCAATAAACAGTAACTATAACAACTTTCAATGAGTTCTGTCTATCTTCCTAGCAAGTGATCAAACCTGTAACTGGTATCTGAGTGAGGGTGGTCTTCTGGCTTATACTTCCTCTAACTTTGCATTTGTGAAATGGATATTATAATTATCTCCATTTTATAGATGAAAAAACTAAGAGACAGAGGGGAGAAGCTTTTTACTCAAGGTCATGCAACTATTAATGGTAGGATTTGAGCCTACAACCTACACTCTGAACTACTTCTTCATAGTTCCTCCTGTGTGAATAACAAAGATAGACATAAGATAAAAGATACAAGAACAGGATGGGCACAGTGGCTCATGCCTGTCATCCCAGCACTTTGGGAGGCTGAGGCCGGAGGATCACTTGAGCTCAGGAGTTTGAGACCAGCCTGACCTGGTCTCTACTAGAAATAAATAAAAAAAAATAGACAGGTATAATGACACATGGTGGTAGTCTCAGCTACTCAGAGGCTAAGATGGAGAACTGCTTGAGCCTCGGAGGCCGAGGCTTCAGTGAGCCGTGATCATGCCACTGCACTACAGCCTGGGTGACAGAACATGACCCTGTCTCAAAACAAAACAAAACAAAACACAAACAAAAAAACAAAACAAAAAAAACCATAAAGAACAGACATTACAATGAACATGTATTCTCAAATGCTGAAGATGTTTAGGGTGGCTTTCATAGAAAAACATCTTGTATTCCAACTCAGGTATTTAATCAATACAAATATTACAATAAATTTGATGTGAACAGGTAATTTTGCAAGTTAAAATATTTGAGGCCTGAGCTAAGAATATATTAATTTACAATGTTATTAATATATATGAGAAATATGCCTTATGGTTATTGAATATAGCAAAAGATTTGTCTAAGAAAACAAAAAACCCTTACAGTCCTTGGGGACAATCTTACAATCCCTTGCCTTTCAATTTTAATTACCATCATTAGTCTGTGACCTCACCTAACTCCACCAGGCAGACTGACCTGCTCTTTCCTCTGTGATTCCACGGCAGTTAGTTGATACTTGATGAACCTAGGACATTGAGTGCTATTTATCTCCACATCTGTCTCTGCCACCTAACTGTAAGCCTTTGAGGGCAGAATCATGTCTAATTCATGCCTATATCTCCATACTTAGTTTCTGGAATTTAGTAGGTACTGAATACATCTATACAGAATAAATGTAAGCATGAATATCTGAATAAACAGATGCTTAGAGAGTTGCCTAAGGCTGGTAGGCCTAGATCTCCCGATCCTTTCCCAAACTTCTATTTGCTCCATTCCAACATTAAACAGGTAGAGTTCACTCTCTGCTCCTTTTCACCCCTTACACCTGTTTACCCCTAGCTCCATTTATCTCCCTTTGTCCTTCTAGCTTGAGTTATCTGGGTCAATGAAGAAGAATGTGTCAGGAAACAAAGAAACAAAATTAACCTGAAAGGATGACTAAAGGAACAACTTAATAAAATATTACGTTGAACAATTTTAAAGGTAAAGTGCCAGAGAGTAGATTTCTTGCAACTTATGCCTGCATAAATTATCTTCTAATCATATCTCTTTGGAGCCACCAATCTCACACTTCTGAATTAGGTCCTTGAGAAAAATGCAACATTTATAGAGAACTTGACTTCATATTAACAAGTGCAGAAAGGGTGAGGCATCTTTAGGGTATACAAATTTAGTCATTATGAGTCCAAGGTTCCAGATCAGGAGGCCATTTAGTAGTCCCTTGAACCAAAGATAACTTCTTTAAACCTTCTTCTCAACCTATCAGACTTGTTTATTTTCCATGAGGCATGTGGGAGAGTATTAATAATAACCATCAAACTGCCTGCAAAATCTGAGAGTGCCACGTGGCCAATTTAATTTTTAATCAGTCGCCTATTGAATTCATAATTATCCACAATGCAACAAAGCAACTGTTTAAGGCAGAATACTTGGAAGCAGAGGATGTTGATCAACTTATTCTTTTTTTATGTGCTGAGACGCCAAAGGGGCATCTCACTGTTTGGGGAGAGATAGCCTGGGAATTAAGAGAGTCAGTCTTGGTCAACCCTTGCAACTGGCTGGATGAGGCTGGAGATAACTGGATAAATCAGAGGTTTTCAGGGTACTTTTTAGACCTGCAATACTTTCAAATGAAGTAACTATGTGTGAAACAAATGCAACCTGACCTGCTCTAGTTGAAGTTTCTCCCCAGCAGTCTCCACCCTTTTCCCTGAGGTAATCAGAGGGGCACCAAGGGGGTACAAAACCTTCCCTGCTCTGCAAGGCACAATGAGCATCCCATTGCCTTAGGTATTCCCCAAGTCAGCTCCAGCATCCTATGATTTATGTGAGTCAAAGGGTTTTCAATCCCATGTGTGCAGGGCATTTTAAAGCCCTCTACATGGGGAGGGGTTCCTATTCTCTTTTGAAAGATTTTCTCTTCTTCAATTGTCCAATAGACCCCAATCCCTACTCCAAATAAGATACTGTAGATAGTTCATTCATAAGAAATTCTTCTTCTATTTTGCTAATGTGTATACTACTCTTTCTCCAAATAGATGGCATCATCTTTTTGTGAAGTAACTCCTCACAAGGGGCACTTGGTCATTCCCTAAGGAGCCTTCTCAGCTCTGAGTTTTTTTTTTTTTTAACAACTTTTTTGTAAACACTAAAGAAAGAATAATAATAATAAGCTTTAGGAGAAGCCAGAAAAATGTTTAGGGTAGGAGAAAAAGTTACATTAAATGAACTATTCTGCTGTAAAATTCTCATGCTTTTATTGAGCCTATTGGTGCAACCCGAGATATCTGTGTGTGAAATAAATCATGTTTGATGATTGTGGTAAAGCAACTAAAAGTTTCCATTTCACAGCTGGTTTATGGCATAGTATACACAAGCTAATGCCTATGCTCAAACCTGGGCTGCCAAGAGACACTTCAGACAGAACAGGCAGAACACTAGACACTAGACGAACATGAAGGGGCACCTGTCTGGGACTAGAACTCTCAGGACAAATTTTCTAAAAGAAGCTCAGGACAAATTTTCTAAAAGAAGCATAATCCTAGTTAAAATCTAAGAGACATAATCTAAAAAATAGGGATATCAGCTTTAAACTCAAAGCATCTGATACTGGATATAATAGTATCTGTGGGTGAGGGTAGAAAGTTGGGCAAATTGTGAAATGTGAAGATTTAGCTCTAAAACCATCTCCACTGTGTGCCACCTGTGCTCTTCTCCCAATTCTGAAATGTCCCACAGGTGCCTCAAACTAAGCACCTCTGCTTCCTTCCACCACCTCTAAACCTGCTCCTTCTTTATCCATACTCCTGGGAATGCCGTCAACTTCCTCTCACTCACCCAAGCCGGCTGCACCTTCTCTTTTGCCTTCCAAGTAATCGCCAAGCCCTGCTGACACTTCCTCCTAAACAGCCCCTGCGTCTGTTCTCTCTTTTTTGGTCCATGCTGTCACCCTCCTCCTCCCATTTTAATGACCTCACAGCAACCTAATTGGTCCCCTTGATTACAGTGCTTCCTGGTTTCCCATATATTGTGTGCTGCAGTGAGAGTGATCTTTCCAAAACACAAAGTTGATCTTGTGATTTGCATGCTTAAAACTGTTCCCAAACCTGTTCAGGTAAAGTTAGCTAACTTTTGTTTTCTTAAGACCGAGTCTTACTCTGATGCCTAGGCTGGAGTGCAGAGGTGCGATCTCAGCTCTCTGCAACCTCTGCTCCCTGAGGGTTCTCAGGAGAACTGAGGGTTCTCCTGCCTCAGTCTCCCAAGTAGCTGGGATTACAGGTATCTGCCATCATGCCTGGCTAATTTTTATATTTTTATTACAGAGGGAGTTTCACCATGTTGGCCAGGCTAGTCTCAAACTCCTCACCTCAAGTGATCCACCAGCCTGGGCTTTCCAAAGTGCTGGGATTACAGGCATGAGCCACTGTGCCCAGCCTGAAGTTAGATAACTTTAACATGGCTTTTAAGACCTCTAAATATGTTGTCACTTTACTCCCTGACTTTCTCCTCCTTGCAACCCATAGTACAACCAAAATGAAATATTTAGGTTTGTTAAATGGGCCATTCCCTCTCTTCAAGATCCTCACCCATTTTATTTCCCCTCCTAGAGCATGCTTACTCTGTTCGTCTTATCCTGGGGGCTAACGTCTATGTATTCTTCAGAGTTTAGTTTGTTCTTAACTTCCTCTAGGAGGCCTCCCTGGACTCCCAAGTCTTGTTAAGATGCCCTTGCTATATGCTTCTTCCATCAGTAATGCATGCCTCTCTAGTCATCCTACATAGCCTGTGGTGTTCCAACTGCTTGATGAAATGTCCATTTCTCCAACTAGACTGTCAGCTCTTTGAAGGCAAGGACCATGTCTGTATTGATCATCACTGAATCACTAGTGCCTCGGAGAGAGCCCAGTATATGGAACAAAATTAACATACATGTGATAAGTAGAGGGAAAGGAACAATGAGTTTCTCGTCTTAACCCACTGTATCCCTAAGAACTGCTGGGTCATTTTGTTTCCATTCACTCTTATGCAGTCATTTTAGGGGCTTTACCACCCATTTCTGACCAACTCTTTCAATGGCTGCTTTTTGCCATCAAGATGACGTTCAATCTTGGCATGGCATGTAAGGCTCATTAGGATCTAGTTCTTGCCTACTTTTCCAGCCTCATATTTATTCCTTTATTTAAATAAAATCCGTGCTGTAACCACACCAGACTCCTGGCTTTCCTCAAGGTCACCATGCTCTCTGACGCCTCAGTCCCTCTGCACTGGGACACCTGCTTTCTATTCCTCACTGTTTATATTTCAACCCAAGGGTACTCTTGGAAGTCCAACCCACCAAGCTTTCCTTCTACTGTCAGTAACAGAATTGAGTATTGGTTTTCAGAGTGTTACAGCCCCCATGCATTTTCTCTATCGTGTTTAAATTTTGGTTTCCTTCTAAGGTCATATTTTCATGAAGAACAGGGAGAATAATCTTACTGATCTGTATTATCACCTGATTTAACACAGTACCTGGCACAAAAGGGCATTCAGTAAATACTTTTTGAGTCAATAACTTTCCTTTAAATGAATACAAATTTTTTAATGTAGGCAACGAGAACCAAAAGAAGCAAAAAGAGTAAGCAAGCACTGATGCATATTTTAAGCCAAATGAACACAACACACTCATATAATTCTTGTGAGGGTCCCTATGGACACCTACTGCCAAGATGATGACCTAAACTCAAACCTGGGGAGGATGGATGAGAATACTGTTTTCACCTTTCTCTGCTTGACATTTATTTGGGAAGTGGCGTATCTGGATTCAATTGCACTTTAAAAATAACGCTTTTCATATATAAGCCTTCAAATCATACATGTTCATAAAATATTCATCTCAGTCTGACAGGGCCTAGGAATTTTTCACTTCCACCATAACTGCAGATTGCTGCCACACTCGAACACATTTGCATTATAGCACACAAATGGGTCCTATTTTTTCCTTTATTTTCATCTTGTCAGGCCTCAACAGAAATAAAAATACTGATAGAAATTCTCTAAGAAGAAATGATATTTTACAGCTGACAGTTCTAGAGTAATTGGACATTAACAAAAAACCCCCAACCTGTTATTTTCTTACTTAGCTGCTTAGTAAAGACGGCTTGTGTTTCACAGATGAAATAACCTAGACATGCCCCTTAGAGCAATGCAGGTCTCTGTAGCTCAACCTGTTTTATCTTGAAGTTACCTACAGACCTACTAATATAATCCTCCCATGTACTTTGATCCTCACAGTGTTCAGCAATATAATCGAAATTCCTATCGATGTTTGAAAATACAAGAGAGAAGGTGGAAGGGCTCCTGCTTAACCACAAATGTAAATACTAAAACAAATTTAGGCACAGATCTCCTCCACCTAAATTTGGTTCTCGATGTGTGTTCAAATTCTTTCATAGATACAAACACACCCACCTATTACATATCTACAAATAATCCCTCCTCTGCAGGCCTCGTTTGAAACTCTAATTGGCGTTAGTCAGCATTGGCAAAGTGGCTTGTGACTTTCCCAGAGGCAAAGTTGTGAGACGGGAAAGCACTTCACTAGCATTACCTTTAGTGTGCCTGTGCTCCTAAGTTCCTAGAGGCAGGAGAGAGATGTAGAAGCTAACTGTCACATCTAGTGGAGGTCAGGTCAGATCACGTGTTAGAAACCAACTCAGCAGCTTCAGAAACACGTCTGAGAGAGGAGCTTGCAGGTGGAAGCAGCACGCTCCAAGGGTCTGAAATGTCAGTAGGCATGTTTTGCAACATGTTTATGACTGGTAAACAATAGCAGGCATTGAAATTTGGGCCCAGTGCAGGTTGAAGCTGAGGCTAAGGTCATAGCTAAGTATCTGTGCATGTGAGTGTATTTGGGTGGTGTATATATGTTGCATGTGTGGGTGATGCATGTATTTGGAGGGATGATGAAGCTATTATTCCAATAGCTGGGGAAGGAATTATAAGATATGTGTAAGTATTTGTTCAAAGGAAAGCATTTTGTAATATTCTCACTCTTGAGCTAGGAACAAAATGACTGGGTTAGGAGGGCAAGTGATGAGGAAATGAGAAGAGCAGAACAGAGTTAACAACATGCTTCTGTCACAGAGGGCTGAGTTCTTCCCAAGGCTCTGGATGTCTGGAGATGACAAAGTCTGAGAGCTGAATTTGGGATAGGACAGGATAGAGTAAATAACTACAGAAAGCTTTTTGGCTCTTTTCATCAGCCACCCTCATATTGCATCTAATACTCACTTGGCACTCACATCCTGGGCAACGCTATGTGTTTCCTTCCCTTAACTCTAAAGCCTCTTTTGCAGGGTAACCATTCAAGTTACCCTAATCTGATCGGACAAAGAACACCGAGTCAGATAGTTTACTTGAACCGTCAGCTTCTTAACTAGATTGTAAATTACCTGAGGGTATGAACTGCATCTTACACCTCTTTTTTGTTGTCCATTCCAGGCAGAGGCTTTCAATAAATGAATGTTATGATTGACTTTTTAAAAAGATACTGTTATTTTATTTTATAGTGCTTATTTTGTGACAGAAAGCATGCTATATGAATTAACTTATTTCTCACACCAAAAAAATGAGGTGGTGCACAGATTACCTCTGTGTTACAGAGAAGGACACTGAGGCACAGAACGGTTAAGTGATTTGTCCAAAGTCATAGTGCTTGTAAAGGGCAGGGTCAGTATTTAAATTCAGATAGTCTGGCTGTAGCATTCATATTCTTAATCGATCCATGATCTTTCTTTTTATAGACATGTATGATTCTAGAATTCTTTGTGGCTTTTGTAATTTGTGGGAGGAGAGAGGGCTAGATGAGCCTTCTTAGGAGTGAAGCCTACTAATGGGACCGCCACAGTCATAGCCTCTTTTTATTGTTCGCCATGGCCACCCAGAGGGAAAAAAAGAAAAACAAAACAAAAATAAACTAGTCCCCTTTAAGAGACCATTTTGGTCTCATATGATTTTTTTTTTTCATCGAGTCAGCCTTGGTAGATTCAGCTTGGTCCTTGGTTTCCCACAACCTCAAATCCTGTAGGAGAATGGATTTGTTTTAGGGCCAACTCATGGTTCATGCTATCCTCAAAGTAGAGCCAACCAAAACTTCTTGTTACACAATTTATTTTGTGCCCTTTTGGGGAGGTCCCCAAATCTCTTCTAGATGTGCCAGATCTGGTTCAACTTTCAGAAGCAAGATCAGAGTAATGACTCCATCCTGCTCCATTAAGTGATTTTGTCTCCATGTCACACATGTGGGAAGGGGCTGTGGGGGCTGCAGGAACAAGACCTGTAGGAATCTCCAAGTGCTCAAGGGCAAAACTGCTAGAAAGGGAGAGGATTCCAGAAAGGTAGAAAAAAAGAGAAGAGAATGATCACTAGCAACATGAGAACAGAGAATCATCTGGGAATCGGAGAGCAGTGAGGAGCACCTGTGGAAGGTTGACCCTGGCAAGGGAAGGCTGGGGACCAGGTCAGGTCAGTGGAAAGAAGGCAAAGAGGGGAACAGGAAATGGGATCTGGGAGAGGCAGCAGCCAGGCAGCAAAGATGAGAAGCCCTAATTTGACACAGGAAGAAGGAAGGTAGGGCGATGGTGGGTGAAAGAACTGTTCTTAGAAAAGAAGTTACACCAGCGCTCTGCTTCTGACTCTTGTGACCATTTCACTTGGCCTCAAAATTTTCATTTCTGATGGGGGCTTAGTGATGAGTCTTGTCAAGCCTAATCTTCAGGAATATTATGTGCAATAAGAAGAAATGGATTGGAAAATCTTCATATAGTTTAATGTGGCTATTGGTGAAAGCTGAATTTAACCAATCTACTCAGTTCAGCTCTGATCACAATGAAAAATGATGGCGGCTGCAAACCATGATTCTAGCGTTCTTATTCCAGACTTTCCATACTTTCAATTATTCACTCAGCTGTCACCAATGACTGCGCTGCTACCTTCTACTGGGATTTAGAATTATAAAGAAAAATAAGATATTTTCCATTGACAAGTTGTTCACATGGGAAAAACATACACTTAAAAATAACAATGTGTTGAGAAGTACTATGACAAAGATACTGTAACAGGGATATAGAGGGACCAGAGACAGTGTCCTCTAGCCAGTTCCCTCACATACCCCCATTTACTAGCTCAATTGGTTAATTCCACCTGGAAATCCCCCTTCCCAACCCTGACCCTCAAGCCATATCCCTTGAAATCCTGACCACTCCTCAAATTCTAGATCAAATGATATTCTCTCAACAAGGTAGTTCTTAATTAATTCCAAATTCCAGAAGTTGGAATTAGTCTTTCCATTCTGTGTGCTTCCGTAACGTGTTATTTGTGTTTCTGATTTAAAATTTTTTCTAATTAGTTTGCTTTTTTTTAAAAAAAAAACTGTATGATGAAGGTACATATATACAGATCTATATCTATATATCTATAGAGGTTTCTTAAAGTGCACTTAGGGTCTGGTGAGGTAAAAGTTCATTTACATCAAGTAATCTACAGCCCCTTTTAAGAGGCTAAAGTGAATAGACCCTGCTTCCTTCTGGCAATTGTGAATCCTTGTTTGTACATTTTCTTGTTTTGAAGAGGCATACAACAAATAGCTTTTAGACCTAAAATGACCCAGTCATTCCTTCCAGCTCTTTCTACATTGGACAAAGAACAGGCAACAAAATAAAACAAAAAACCTCAAATTAATCATATAATTTTTAATCTGGAAAGGACTCTATATTTAATTTAACCCAATATCTTAATTACAAATGAAGAAACTATGTCCTGAGAAATTTGAATACTTCAATATTACATGGCAAGAATCAACAATAAGTTTCACAACCCTTAAGTTCAAGGCTCTTCCCAATAGAAGCTTCCCCAAGTGTAAACCAACTAGTTTACCTTTAATAAGAAAGAAAGAGTGCATTTAAAAAAAAATGGAATAGCATTAAAATGTACAGAGAAAACAATTTATTGAAAAGCAGTATACATTATAGAGAAATGTTTTTCCCATTAGTCCATTTGTCCACAGAGAATATCATGCTTTCACAAACATCAGTGAAAATGTTGTAGAGTTTAAAGCTTTAATTAAAAAGTCTGACTTTTGTGATGTCTGGATCCTTTATCCTTCAGACATCAAATTATTCTATACAGATAGCAATGAGAATTATTTTGAGTTTCTTCTCCAAGATATTTTAATATGTTTGTTGGTACTGGTCATTAACAGGTGTTCTTAACAGTTGCGGAAGTAAAATAATACACCAAGGCTCTGTTGAGAGGTGCACATTCACACATGTTCTCTCCCATCATGACAGGCAAATGCAGCAGGTGCACTCAAATGTGACATAGTTTACTCCATCTCAGTTCTGCTATTATTGCCAGAAGGCTTATCTTTTCCCTCCCCTTTTCTATGTCCTCGCTGCCCTATCACCATCCTGATAGATCTGACTCTGACCTATAGATGTCCCAGATTGGGCATGTGGGTGTGTGCGTGCGCACACACACACACACACACACACACATGCGCCCCCCCCCACACACACATGCAAAACAGGTTGAAGCACTCAAACTGAATTTAAAAGTTACTGCATTCCAATTCTAAACAGGCATATGTATATATAATATGTATATATGTACATATGTATGTATATATAATATGTATATATCTACATATATCACAATTCACAACTATATGTATATATCTACATATATGTACATATAATATGTATATATGTACCTATATATTCGAAGTGATAATCACTTAGATTAATGCCACTTGCTTTGAAAACCTCTTTCATTCACTGCAGAGGATGGTCTGAAGAAACTGGCTTTCAGTTAGGGACTACTCCACTGCTCTGCCACTCCCAAGGACCCTTCAGGGGCACAGAGACAGTGCCTGGGTTTTGCAGCTCCACAGGGGCTTAAATACAAGTTCTACCACTTACTATTTGTGTGATCTTGAGAAAATTACTTCTTTGAACAATAATTTCCTTAATTCTAAACTGAAGATGTTAATACCCACTTTATGGAGTTATGAGGATTGGAGGTAATGTACACCAATGGGTGCTGCGTGCTAGTGCTCGGCAAAATAACAGCTATTATGATGCAGAGGATGATAAGAGGGAAGAGTTAGAGAGGAAGTGGGGGGACGATGGTGGCCCCCATTTCTTAAATGCCTTCTATATTTCAGGGTTTCTCAGCAAGGATTGATAGAACTTGACTGCTAGTATTTATCCGGTATTAAGCTCAAGGTAGAGAAAAGAGAACTAGTAGGGGGAAGTCCATGAATGGCTAGCATTTAATATGTGATTTTCCTGTCTTGAGCCTACACATACATACACTTAATGTCCCTTCCACTGCTGAGAAAATAGCATTTCATAATAGTGAATTTAGCATCTGTTGAGGAGTCAAGGCCATTGTTTTTTTCTTTTTGCTTAGCAGAACCAGACTTCACAAAGCAGGGTAAAAAAAATCTTGTGATCCCCATGGCGGCTAATCATATAATTTCCAGTTTCAGCAGTAGGTCCCAGCTATTTGCTCCCCGCTACCCCAGCAAGTTTAGTAACTGCAACATATCCTAAGGATCACAGAACAAATGCCCAGTTCCTTTCTCCAGTCACAGAGGCAGAATACACAGCCAAGCCAAGCCACTAGCAGAGCTGCTGTTATGGTTTGAGCTGTCCAAAGTACAACAAGGAAGGAGGAAGCCCCAACCTACCCCGGACATGCCCTGAATGACACAGCCATTTAGGGCCTGCATAAGATGCCATTCTATTTGCAAACACATACTACCTGCCGTATCACTCAACAAAATAATTCCATTAGAAGGCCTGAAGGCAAATGACTAATGTTAAAAGTGGCCCAAGCATAATTTCAGAGACAACTCCACAGGCGTCAATTAAACATGGAAAAGACCTGTTCTGAAGCATGCCCATTTGGCATTTCCCAAGGAGCTGTAGTCAATGGCTGATAAAACATACGTAACATAACTATAAAGAAATTTTGCAGCCCTCTCCTTGCTCAAAAGCAACCTGAGTCCATGAGGACAATGAACCTGGAAGACATCCAAAAGAAGAGGTGAGTAAAGAAAAGCCTGCATTTGAAGCCAGCATTGCTCTTTCTCATGCACAGAAAGCAAAGATCAGGAGTTGCATGAGGTCATCTTTTCAGCCACCAAAAACAAACAAACAAAAAACCAACCAAACCTCAAAAAAACACACAACAAAACAAACAACAACAACAACAAAAAAACAAAAACAAAAACAAAAAAACCCAGACGGGTCTAGGGAATGCTTGGGAGTTTGTCTGGTAGTCTAGGGGTGAACTTCAATTGTTGTGTCTCCAAGTGAAAGAAAGAATTGGCAGCAGTCCATCCCCTGCTTCTAGGAGTGCTTTCCAGTAGCAGCACTGTAGGACATGCTCAGCACACCAGACCAAACTCACTGTCCAAATATCTTTCCCTAGAAATCATACATTAACCACCTTCTGAGCGGAAGGAAGAGGACACATTTAACAAATGATGTCAAGCCATAAAACCTCCAGCAGAGAGACAGTGGCTGGAGCAGAAGTGCTTTGCAAGGCTGCAGCTCTAAATCAGTCGGGCAGACACCTGTATACATACATATAGAGAGAGACAAAGCTTCAAACACCACCACCTCATCACGCCTAGTGACTGCTGGTGATGAGAGTTAGTATCTTCTATTCTGGCTTTTCTAACAACAAAAATGTGTCTTTATACTCAGTTCTGATTCTGAACGTATTCTCTAATGCTTATGCATTTTTTATTTATCCAATACACAAGGTCAGATAAATGAGAAAGAAAATATTGATCCAGATCTAAAATAGTTCTTGACTTTTAATTCATTACCTTTGATATCTCTTTCAAATGATTTAAGTTAATGCACCCCTCACATACACATAACAACATTAAAAAGGATAATATTCTTAGAATGGGGCTAGCAAATATAAGCAAAAAACAAACAAAAAACCACAAGCAAAAACAATGATGCTTCCATTCTCATGAGTCCTTTTACCAATGATGCAGCGTACGGAAATCTCTTTAAAGCAGCTGCTTCAGTGTTAAGTTTTTGGTTTGGAAATGAAAAGGGGTCACTGACAATTAATTTCTAGCACAAAAGAAAAGCAACCCAACCCCTTAACAACACTAAAATGGCAGAACTAAACACGGTGGAAACAAGTAGGAATACCTGGGATTGCCAGATTGGAAATGGGGAGGTTGTGGAGGTGAGGGGGGAGCGAGGCCATCCAGTCGGCATTGCAGACCTCCGATGATGTCTTTGTCCCGCTGGGGTTGGGGGAGCAGATGGTCCCCATCCTGAGTTTCCTCCTAGCCTTCCTAACTGCTAGCATCCCTGTCGTTAACAAACTGGCCAGTCTCAGCCCAGTGCCACTCACTCAGTGATCATCACTTCTCGGGCTCTGTGGACGTTTCAGGGCGACGCTTGCCACGCCAGTATTTCCAAAATGCCTCTCTTGCTGGGAGACGGGGCAAACAGATGGATCCCTACCCACTAGCACCCGCAGTTCCCACTCTCTCCGGCCCAGCCTCGGCTCCACTCCCTTAATCTGCTCAGTCCCAGCTCTGTTAAACTTCTTACGTTTTCCTCTGGAGATGGGGGAAGGTAGGCCCCTAAGAGATGAATCTTACAAAAAACTGAAAGTCCGAGGAGCAGCCACGCCCGGAGCCCCTCACAAGACAGGTGCCCACCCCGTGTACAGACATGCCTGCGGGTCCATACACACGTGCGCGCCCGGGGCGCGCCGGCTCTAGCCTGATTTATGTTTCTATATATGTCACTGGGCTGGTACACAAGCTGGGCCTGCCTGCTACTCACCACCCCCGCTTCTCCGCACAGACGCCCCCTGTCCTGTGGCTTCCTGAAAGACACACAGAAGTGCAGCCGGCGGCACCCCGACTCCCGGCAGCCCCGCCCGTCACTGCCGGGCAGATTTGCCGGGCTAGGCGGCCCATGATTGGTCGCTGGCGGAGCGCGCTCGGATTGGCCGGCTCCCTCCGGGCTGCCCCTCCGTCCCGCTCCCACGCCTCCCCCGCTTCCCAGGCTCCTCCCTCCGTTACTCCTGTCTTCCTGTGTGAGTGTAGAGACGCGTAGAGACGCCTCGGGAGCGGCTGCGTTCGGGGAAACTTGCAGGCTTCGGTCAGTCGGTCCTCAGATAAGTCCTCTTTCCTCCAGCCCCTCACACAGTCAGCACTCAGATGTTCAATGCGACCACAAATGTTTCCTTCTTTCTTTCACACACACACAATGAAAGGGTTACATTTTCCGTAAACCACAGAAGCAGCAGAAATGTAGTAAGAGGCCGAGAAAGGTGCTGTATTGTTGCACCAGAGCGAGCAAAGAAAATCAATATCAAGACAAAAGTATGCCAAATTGCAGGGTTTTTATTGCTGGCAGCCACGGAGGACTCAGGTCTCTCCAACCCGTGGCCCCGAACCCAGTGGGAGCAAGGTATTTAAGCTGTAAAACCATATCCTTGTTCCCTGGGGGCTCAGGGGTTGTGCAAGGCAAGCTGTTTGTTACAAGGGAATGGGCAATGGTGGAAAATTTTTAACCTTAGAAAATAACATTTTCTGAGAATTACCATATAATAACAGTTCTGCTCAGGGCCCAGGTGGCTTTTCTATAAGATGGCAGTGCTTAAGCTTTTTGTTTTTGTTTTTTTTTTTTGTGCCTATGTCATTCCCTCCTGTTATTTAGTACATGAGTCAAATCATTTATTCTTCAATTAAAACTATTTGGTCAGTTTGGTTTAAGGGTTCATACTGGGATCTTAGGATCATTAGTTTTACAGAATTAACTCTTGACTGGATTATCTTGAGCAACTCAAGGGCCAAACACAAGTCCTAGTAACAGTAGGACCTTCTTGTCCATTGTAGATATTTACACGGGGCAAGATGTATAAGGATGTGCACAGTACGGGGTCAGAGAAATTTTTGAACTGATAAGTGAAATGCAGTTGGACTGAAAGTGCAGGCTAGCTAAGATGATTTTGGGGCAGTAAAGGGTTGTTCTGTTGTAGCTCAAGGGAAGGGTTTTATTACAGCGTATGGGGAGTTAGTGAGGGGATAATTAGGGGAATGATAACATTCACCTTTTCCTTCTAGCTCTCCCAGGGTCAGGTGGAACTTGGTTTCAGAGCAGGGGATGTTGGAGAGGGTTATGGGCAGCTGTGCTGCTAAGCCTGTGTAAAAAGGTGGCTGCGAGTTTCAGTATAACCAACAGTCTGCACCCAAGTTCGGGCTGGACTGGCTAAGTAGGTGGTGTGCTGAGGACAGCATATCTAGGAGGTTTAAATCTTCTATGGTTAGAGTTGCTATTGATGGGGATATGGTGGGAAGGGTGAGGTTAGGAGAAGGAAGGGTAGGAGAATGGAATTTGTGGGTTTTGGGGAGAGGTTTTGGGGGCCGTATGACTTCGGCAATTTGTCCTATAGGGCGGTTGGGTCATGGTGGGGCCGTGCGCTGGATGGTAAAACTATTTCCCCAGTCCCATCCTGACACATATGGTTTGATACCCCAGGTACGTCCTGTGTTCCATCTACTGTCAGGGTTGAGCATAGTTATTTTGGGTGGGTTACAAGTGCCGGCGGCAGAGCATGGGTTTGGGGAGAAATGAAGGAATATATGTTTTTGGTGTATCCTGATATAGTGGAGATGGTCTTAAATCCCCAGTGAGGGCAAAGGCACTCATTTAAGTTTTTACAGTTCCATCTCTGTTGGCTAGCAGAGCCTGGGTGTAGGTAAAGACCCTTTCCCTGGAGAACTTCTTCCTGCTGTGTACTACCACAGCCCCAACTATTTTTCTTTATTTTACGTGAAGTTATAGGTCCTGCATGAGGCATGGTAGGGAGGGATTCTGATGGAGGTTTTTTAAGCCTGGGGCCTACAATATCACAAAGATCTAGGAAGAAGGTTACGGGGCTTTTTGGGGAATGCTCAAGGGTAGAGTTGACTAGGGTGGATCCATGCCTGTTCGAGCACTGACATATTCTCCAGTGGAGCCTTCAGTAAGTACCTATTGAAAGTAAGTAGGCTCTAAGGTGGGGGGGGGGTCTGCCATGGGAATTTACAACATGGGTTAGGGAGGCAAGGGTGGTGGCTGCGAAGAGCGTACAAGTCTTAGCTTTAGCAGGTCCGGGGATGTGTGGTCGACGCTCCGTTGTTCTTCTGGTGGGGCAGTATTGGCGTGGGTGTGGTGAATCCAAGCTGTTCGTCCGTCCACTTTGAGTGCGGTGGGGGTGGTCAGGATAACCATGTAGGGTCCTCTCCAATGGGGGGTGAGGCCGGAGGTGGTGAATCTTTTAACTAGGACCGAGTCTCCAGGCTGGAAGGAATGTGTTGGTTGGTCCGTGAGGCCCACTGGTGTGGGACGAGTGTCTCTGATGAGCTGGTGCACCTGGGATTGAACAGACTGGAGCACCTGTAAGGACTTAAGGAGTGTACTGTTAAGGATTTCTGCCTGCTCGGTATCTGCAGGTTTGGGGAGTAGGGAGGAGGCCTGCCAAACATGATTTCAAAGGGGGAGAAACCTTTCTGATAGGGGGTGTGTCATACGCGGAGGAGGACAAAAGGAGGCAGGCTGACCCAGTTTTCACTGGTCTCTAGGATAAACTTTGTTAGGGTTTCTTTTAAGGTCCAGTTCATCTGCTCGACCTGTCCTGAACTCTGGGGACGATAGGCACAGTGTAATTTCCTTGGCTAGGCTCTGAGAAATTTGTGCCGTGAAGGCTGGCCCATTGTCCGATCCTAGCATTAAAGGCAGGCCGAATCAAGGGACCAAGTCCTGTAGGAGTTTTTTGTGACCACTAAAGCGGTCTCAGACCTAGTGGGGAAGGCCTCAGCCTATCCAGAGAACGTGTCTACAAACACAAGGAGGTATCTGTAGCTGTTTACTGGGGGCTTTACTTCAGTAAAATCTATTTCCCAGTGTTCTCCAGGGCTAGTTCCCAGGCATTACATAATTAAACTTCACCTACACATCACTGCGCAGCAGTTCCGTGCCGTTATTCCCGTTTTACAGAGGAGGCAGTAATGAAGCATATTTGTATTGTCCTGTTGTTTGGAACCTTCTTTCAAATTCCTTGTCCCATTTGCTCTTCACAGTACCCCCACCAGGAAGGGAGAGTTGCTGATATAATTCCCTTGAACAGATGAAATGAAAGTCTGGAAGCATTCAGGGAGCTGAATGTGGTGGCACTATTGGAAATCCTGTTTTGGAATGAGGCCTGCTAGTATGGAGGCGCAAAGGCACACAAACCCATTTCCCTGCTTTCTACAGTGTTCCCTACTCCTTCAAATGGTACTTTTCTGTAATATGAGGAAAATATGAGGTCTCTGCTGATCTGAGGACTTTGCACATGAAAATCACAGGGACATCTTGGCAAACAGACAAATCAAGAAAAGCACCCTGGTCTTGATGGTAGGGTCCCAGAGGGGCTTCAGGCCAGGCAGGTCCTCAGTAACTCAGGAGGACCTTATGGGAAAAGAAAGCGGCCGCCTGGGCTAAGACCAGACTGAAGGCTCATATGCAGATCTGTAGGTCAGCTCACATTTAATCACCAAATGGCCCCACCTCATCTACCCCGCCCCAAACCACCTTTCTTTTTTTTTTTTTTTTT
>NW_016107516.1:2269404-2276232 GCF_001604975.1 Cebus imitator
CCTGGGTTCAGGCAATTCTCCTGCCTCAGCCTCCTGAGTAGCTGGGATTACAGGCATGCACCACCATGCCCAGCTGATTTTTTGTATTTCTTTTTTTAGTAGAGATGGGGTTTCACCGTGTTGACCAGGATGGTCTTGATCTCTTGACCTCATGATCCACCCGCCTCGGCCTCCCAAAGTGCTGGGATTACAGGCGTGAGCCACCGCGCCCGGCCCCAAACCACCTTTCTATACACATAACTCCTGCTGCGTAGTGGCTGCTTTTGACATCTTATTAAAATTTCCTCTTCCAGGCTATTCTTAACATTCATTTAAACCTAGTTTGCTGCATAATATTCCCATTTTGTTTGTTTGGTTTGATCTGGAGGAGTATCACTTGTATGTCAAGTATCACCTGTATGTAATATTTTTCATATATCTTCTTATGCTTAAAAGGGTTCTTTGGTATAACCATAGTATTCTTTGTTTTCAAGTACACCACAGGATATTGGGAGTATGTCACCTAGCTCTTTGCATCAATGTTTTTTTTTTTTCTTCCCACCCACTCCCCTAGAAAAATGACTCTGGGAAGTAATATCTTAAGATTTATTTTTAAAGTGCCAACTTTCAAGACTTCCCTTTAGCCCCAAATTTCCAAACATAAACTTTATGGAAGCTGTCTAAGGCAAACACAATGTATTCTTTAGGCTTTACTGTGAAATGTTAATTTTAGTCCCTTTTTCCCCTTTATTTTTCAGCTGTTAATGAAAGGAATGAGCAATATTTAGAAAGCATCAAACTTTAGAGACTTAGCAACATCACTGAGAACTTGAAAGCAAGTAGAACCACTTCAGAATGAGATGATTTGCACCTGTCTGAAATTGGCAGCTTTTAAATTTACAGTTACTTGATTTGCCTAAGGAAACAATTCAAAAAGAGGGCAACACTTTTTCCATATATTCCTGAGTCAGTCCTGGAAAATATCTAGCAGATAAAAACACAGTATCTAGTACAGAACTTGGCATATAGCAGGTGCTCAATATTTATTGGAAGGAGGTAGATGCCTGGTAAATGCTCTTGGTGATTGTCATGCTCTGTTGGGCTGTAAGTAGCGTCTTAGAGCAGTGCTTTTCAGAAATTAATATGTAAATCAATCACATTCTGATTAAATCAGTTTGAGATGGACCTGATGTTTTTCATATTCAACAAGCTTCTAGCTGATGCAGATACTTCTGGCCCAGACTACACTCTAAGTAGCAAGGCCTTAGAGAACAGGCTCATGTTTGACAGGTGGGATATGCAGTGCTTTTCTCTCTTTTCCAAGATATTATAATGTTTTTATAACTCTTTTATAATCGTAAAATAAATTTGCTTAAAAAATCTTAGCTAACAGTATCTAAGAGAATAATATTTCTATTATGTCATGGAAACCAAATTACTAGTGGGATTTTTCTACTGTGCCATAGGTATTTAGGGAAAATATTTTTTAAATAAAAATTAATAGAGTTTGGATAGTTAATATTTTTATATATACTATATTCTGATATCAAAAGAAGAGAAAATGGGTGGACGGTTTTGGCATGGGAGCGGCACGTGTAGCTGGGAAAATAGAGGCAAAGCTATGACAATGAATGATAGATGTGAGAAACTGAGGATATGCCAGAGTGGCATATGAGAGAAGTTGGAAATTTAGTTCATTTACTCTCATTTAATCTTTACATGAGCCCAATAAGTTAGATACTATTACTGTTCCCATTTTACAAAGGGTACTGAGGCTTACAGGCTACATAACCCTGTCCAAGATCTCATAGCTAGTAAGTTGCATAGCTGTGACTCCAAGTCTTGATCACTGTGTCAAGGGCTTCCCATTATATGTTACCTATTACTGTAAACCTGGTGAAGGCTGTTTATGACCAAAGCGTATTAAAGAGTTGGACTTTTTTTTTTTTTTTTTTTTTTTATTGACAAAAACCGCCATTGCAGGTTTTTGGGGAAGGGAATAAAATGATTCACATTGTACTTTAGGAAGGTAACTATGGCAGAATGGAGAATGCTTGGAGAAGTAAGAGTCTTTAGATAAATCACTGAAATCAATTAAGCAATGAAAAGTGAGAAAAAAAAATGCAAAGATCTAGCACATAGAGACTAAATGCATGGCCTTTCTTAACTCTGATGCTTGCCTTCCATCCCCACTTCTCACCCCAAGAACCTGTAATTCAAAGGCCCAAATAAGTAGCTTCCCTACCTCTTAAATTATTTTTTATTACTTGAACACCTCATCAAACTGTTCATCCATTTTTATTAAATACAACCAGTATCATTTATACAAATACATATACAAAGTTGTTTTCTGGAAATTTTTTTCTCCATTATACTCTTATTCCCCCAACCATTCCCCATTCTGTTATAGTTATCTTCCTAAAATACAATGTGAATCATTTTACTTCCCTTCTCAAAAACCTGCAGTGGCCTCTCTTACCAATATAAAAACTTTTCTAATCTCCTTAATATGCTTTGTTGTTAAACAGCCTTTATCAGGGTTATGATAATAATAGGTAACATATAATGGTAAAGACCCTACTGGGTTCCTGAAGAGCTGACCATAGCCTTTGCCCTTTATTTGGAGACTCCATTATTGTTTGAAATGTTTGTACTTTACAAGTGGTTTGTTTTGTTTGGATTCATGTGATAAATGAGTGAGGATCCCAGAGAAAGCACCAAAACAGCTTGTCATTCAGGCATGTGTATTTTGCAGGATAGGCCGGCCTAATTTTACTTAAAGGCACCCAAAAAGCCTGGGAGGAAGCATATTGATTTAATGATATTGGGACCAGGGCTGTCCCTGGCCTCCAGAGCTAAGCTCCAGGGCTGTCTTACTTCCCAGGCTGTGTACTAGATAGGGAAGGAACAGACCCCAAGCAGAATCAGCAAGCAGGCATGTATTTGCTCCAGGGATATTGCCTAGAGGGGAGTGAGGTTATATGGTGCTTTGAGTTCCACAGTGATATGTCATACACAACTATTTTTTCTGGCTTGAGAAGTAGGTGGGTAGAAAAGGAGTAAGGGACTGAAATGAGGAGCCAGGCAAATGAAAGATGGGCTGGAGAATAAACTGCTTTGTTTTGTGGCCTAAAACCGGTGGAGTTTATTCCTAGTCATTTCCAACCTTCTTCACCCAGCTCAAGCCAAAAGACTGTATGATAAGGATCAGAGTAGAATGAGGAGATGCCACCAGCATAGGTGGTGCTGGGGACATGATGACAGAAGCAGGAATTACCTCTAGGAGGAGTGACATCATTGCAGCAACTGGGGATCTTGAGGAGCCTCCAAGGAAATGGAGACACTGAGGCACACACTTGTGGACACATGATACCTTACACATTCCTGACATCAGAAGAGAGAGGAACAGGATCCAGTTATTTTGTTGACTGGGGTAGAGACAGAAACCATTGTTTTGTCATTGTTACTGTGACTCAGTCCCAGATTATACACAGGGGTTGTGGCCTGGAGAAACTGGGTAGAAGAGAAGCAGAATCTTAACTAGGGAGTAGTGTTTTCTATATTATCTCATGCCCAAGTCATATTTATGGCCCACAACTGGGATTCTGTAAATGAGACAAGAGTGAATGGCAGCAGTGGCCAGCCGTGATTGTTTCTCCCAGATTTGAAAGCTTAGTGTTTAGGAAGACCCTAAGAGCCTCTGTGCCTTTTACATTTCTTGGACATTAAGTTTTTCTGGTATGCTTTAGAGAAATTTCTTTTGACAATAGTGGTTACTAGATTACTATAATACTTTTGAGAGGAGCTACTAACAAGTGATGATTGTAATATTCATTTTAATATCCATTAATTTTTGTCTGCCACACCATATTCCAACATCCTCTTCCCTTTCTCCTTCCCACGCCACCTGCAATTGCTGAAAAGGTAATTGAGAGGAAATAAAGGCCTCAGAGCCTTTATTTTCTAGCTAGTTAGCTGCAAAGCCCTGATTTAAGATGTTGTAGAGCCACCTGCTGGTAGTCAAGGCTCACTTCAGGTCCACATACTATTTTCTTTCCGTGTCAATTATCCTAAAAATGTCTAGATCACCAGCAACAGGAACAACTAGGAGTTTATGCGATATACAGATTTCTGGATCAAATGCCAACCCTACCATATCAGATCCTCTGGGGATGGCACCTTTTTTTTTTTTTTTGAGACGGAGTTTCTCTCTTGTTACCCAGGCTGGAGTGCAATGGCGCGATCTCGGCTCACCGCAACCTCCGCCTCCTGGGTTCAGGCAATTCTCCTGCCTCAGCCTCCTGAGTAGCTGGGATTACAGGCACACGCCACCATGCCCAGCTAATGTTTTGTATTTTTAGTAGAGATGTGGTTTCACCATGTTGACCAGGATGGTCTCGATCTCTTGACCTCGTAATCCACCCGCCTCGGCCTCCCAAAGTGCTGGGAGGGATGGCACCTTTTATTCCTGTCTTTAAATTAAGTTCTTCAGGGGGTTTTTCTGTTTCAAATGTTTGAGATCAGGGCTTTGAAATGTCAACAAATTTCTCTTTTTAAAAAAAGTTAGAATAGGTAGAAAGGCAGAGTAAACAATTCTTATCCATGCTGCATATAATTTTATGCAATTTGAGAATATTTTGGCAGAGATAGTTGATCTCAACTAGCAGGAAAACCAATTGATCTGCTACCCTTACCTTTTTTTTTTCCCTCCAGGCTACCCGACTCCAAGGTTCCTTGAATTATAAGAATTATATCAATTATTAGAAGATATTGTTGTATTAATGTATATATTAGTAATCGCTTGAGCTTCAGTCACAACAGAATGACCTCTGTGCATTTGTTATCATTTAACAAATGTAACCTTAAAAAGCAATGCATTCTTTTAACAACATGACTCTGCATTTGGGCATGCCACCATCAGTTGGAAATGGCATAATG
Source organism: Cebus imitator (assembly GCF_001604975.1). Taxonomy (NCBI): domain Eukaryota; kingdom Metazoa; phylum Chordata; class Mammalia; order Primates; family Cebidae; genus Cebus; species Cebus imitator. The sequence goes on from NW_016107516.1 coordinate 2,274,322, forward strand.
CCACATCATCCATGGAGTAAATATTAGGTGATTGAGAACAGACATTATCATTCTCCTCCAACTTTTTAAATATTAAAATTACAAGTCTATACAAACAACCTTGACCAACAAAACTTCTTTTTTAATAAAGTAAATAAGTTTCAATGTAAATAAAAGTGATGAATTTTTAGTGTCAACAACTCTCTCTGAATGTTAGGTGGTAGTCAAAAGCCCTTACTATGCTTGTTGGCCTTTCGATGATTTTGTTTCACAGGATTCTGATTTGCTTAAGTGTCTGTGGTTAACTCCCCATCTCAGCCACATGTCCGGCTCTGCTCTTCCTAAACTTTAGAAGCTGGTCATGGAGGAAGTCGTAGTTTATTTTAGCAACATCTGCACCCACAGCTTCCTCCTCCTTTGAGTAGCAGAAGTAAAAGAGAAAGTAAAATTTATGCCACACATCTTTCTGTTTCAGCCAAGCATAAAGGAGAATATTCTATAAGTCGGAGTTAGGCAATAAAATGAAGTAGAGGAGGAAGTGAGTTCCTATAACTGGAAGTATCCAAGCCAAGCTTGGCACCAATAAGACAGTAACGGGTTAGAATCGAAGCACTTGATGCATGATTGAACTACATGAACTTCATGGTCTTTCCAACTATCGTCTGTTTTTTTCCCTCTGTCAGCTGTAGATACCTTTTATCTCTGCACCGTTAAGCCTTTCTTGCTTCTCTTTATTATCTTTCCTCACTCAAATCTTTGACTTCATTTGCTGTAGTCAGGACTAACAGAACTTCTTCTAGGTAAATATGGACCTGATATTCTAAAATCATGCTGCTACCAGCAAAAGCTTGAGATTGTGGTTTGCGGAGTATCTTTATATTGGCAACACGTTCTAGTTCCTGGGGACACCTCAACATTTCTCTACCCTCTCCCTGCATTCAGCACCCCGGATAAGATGCTCTTACCTCAGGAAGCCAGCCTCAGAAAACACATAATGAAGCTCTCAGAGTGGGAAATATGACCTGGATGGAAGTCACCTTTAGCATTTACATCATGTCCACAGTGGTAGGATTGGTGTGTGCAGGCCTAGGGCAAAGCTTCTCAACTCTTGCACCAGAGGTGCCCTAACCATGGAGCTGAGTAAATGCACACTCTGCAGAGTGGCGAGCATGGCAAGCATGATCCTGACATTTCTTTCAAGCTGCATAGTTTGTTTTTGTGAATTCATTCACGTTTTGTTACACACACATGTGCATGTGTACACACACACACAAATTGATGTTCTGGAGGTGCTATGTTTGCACAGTAGCTTTGAGTCCCTCCTGGCACACGCCTGTATTCTTGGGTACTTGTAACCTCTAATGGGAAAGTCCTAGGACTGAAAGAAAGGCAGCAAGAAGTCAATTTGGTACAAGAAAGCTGTGTTCACTCATGGCCCAGCCCAGTTTAGCAAAGTAAAAGACTACGTGTGGATTTGAAACCAAAGCTTGAAATAGTGTCCATATGCCCAAACCTTAGGCAACCTGGGACAAAAGCAGATGAAGAATCAGGATTATGAGCCATTAGAGACATGACTGTCTCCTGAAAGAGAGTAGAGTGCTGAAAGCTTCCCACCTAAGCTTAACTCTCTGCTCTTGAGTTGACCAGGAGAAAGTTTCACCTGTAGGACTCATCCTGCCCTTCTGTTACTGAATGTACAATATTAAAGCCTGATGAATTTACACAGAAGAAATAGAAGACAAGAGGCCTCTGACTCAATCTCAAACTCCTGTGACTCCTTAGTCTGCTGAGGTATGTTCTTGCCTCAAGAGTTTTAGACCAAATTTCCTCCCCTGACTAGACTGGTGTTCTGTGTCTACTTACGTGAGTCTTGACTGATTGCTTGGATCTGTTTTTTTTTTTTTTTTTTTTTTTTTTTTTTTTTTTTTTTTT
>NW_016107516.1:2276292-2293832 GCF_001604975.1 Cebus imitator
TCTGCACCTGTGGTGCCTGCCTGATTCTACCAATCTGGGCTAAACTTTGAAACTGACTCAGTGCCTTATTCAGCCTAAGGCATCTGCCAAACCACCCAGATTTAAGTCCTGATCTCTCCTGGCCTGACGGACAGCAATAAAGACCCATTAGAAGAAGAGCATTGATTTAAAGTGGACATGTTAGTCTGATGTGGAGTGAGTCAAAAGAAAAGCTCAACTCACCAGACTTGAGTGACCATCACCACTTTTAGCAAATTCTCTATTCCACAAGGCATTTTTCTTTCCCCTACTTGTTCATTTGTCATTTCCTTTCCTTCATTCACACAGTACTGAATTGAACACTGCTTTGTGCCTGGCTTCATCCTCACAGTTGGGGTGTGGAGGAGTGAAGGCAACTTCCCACCTTAGAAAACATTTGGGTCTGACAGAGTTCACAGCCTGCATTCCCTCATCTTGGACTGACATTGCACATTTTGACTTAAACATTAAAGCAACAATAGCAAACCGAAAAGTTTCATCTCAGTAGAACAGAGAGTATCTTCAAATAGTATTTATTGAACAAATAAATATTACTCAAGCTGTGTACCCAAAATTTGGGGTGATGGGTAAAACTTCTGTAGGAGGAAGTTCTGTAGAAGTGATTGCTGAGCCTTCTTCCTGCCCCAGCTCCTGTGCGGGGAGGCCCCAGTAGGCATGCCGAGTGGGAGTCTGCCCAGTTCTGCCACATGTGTGGGATCTTGCTGCAGGGACTGCTGTAAACTGTGAACCTGTGAACTGTTTCCGTAGTTTCTACTAAAGTGTAAACAGAAAACACTGCCCAAGGGTTTGAGGGAGGAATGAAAGTCTCTCCCTTGGGTGAAGTCTGGAGAAACACAGCTTAGTCTCCTTTGATATGAAATGGTTTAATGGAGAGAGGCTAAGTTTGCCCTGGAGTTTTGGGAAAATCAAAGGGCTCCATTTCTCTCCTTAAGAAAGAAAAATTGATTGAAGTTTTGGTGGATCCCAGCCAATACTTATGGCAGAATAAGACCCAGAAATGAAATAAAAACAGTGAACTTATGAGATGAATCCTTGCTTATTTTTTTTTCCTGAACTTTCAGATTAAACAATGCTCAGAGAAAAGAGAATCCCGCCCCCCACAATGAAACAGCATTTTGAATTTTGTCCTACTGTATAAAGGCTGCAATCTTGGAAAAATAGGCTGGCTTTGAGTCGAATTAAGCATCTTTTATTAGGGTCTTGCTCAAGTATTTTTTATTTAAACTTTCTACTTGGAAATAATTTCAAACTTCAAAAAAGTTGCAAAAGTAAAAATATTAAAAGATGTGTAAAAATATTAAAAGACACACACACACACACACACACACACACATACATTCCATCTACCTAGATTCATCTGTGTTTAACAATTTACCCCCTTTAGTTTGTCATTTGCTTCCGTCTCTCTCCATACGCATATACATGTACGTATGTACGTGTGTATGTATACATATATATGGACACATGAACACACATCCTTCAAGGCTAAGTTATTTCTGTCATGGCTCTTTGACTGCTAAGTAATAACTGTGTATTTTCTAAGAACAAAAATCTCTTACATAGAAACATCGGAATTATAAATACTTTTATCTAGTCATCTGACCATATTCTAATTTTGTCAGATGATCTAATAATTGTCTTTTATAGCAATTCCCCCATCTAGTATAGGATTCAATCTAGAGTTAGGTATTGCAATCAGTTGTTATGTCTCTTTAGCCTCCTTTAATCTAGAATATTTTAAAGCCTTTCTTTATATTGACATTTTGAAAAATACAATCTCCCTTTTTAATGAAACATTTCTTTTTGTTTAAAATTTCAACTTTTATTTTAGATATGGGGTAACATGTACAAGTTGGTTGCATGAGAATATTGTGTGATGCTGAGGTTTGGGACACAGATCTTTTCACCCAAGTAGTGAGCATAGTACTTGATTGGTAATTTTTCAACCCATGCCTTCCTCCTTCCCTTTATTCCCTAGTAGTCCACATTGTCCATTGTTCCCATATTTATGTCCAGATGTACTGAATGTTTAGCTCCCACTTATAAGTGAAAACATGTATTTTGTTTTCTGTTCCTGCATTATTTCACTTAGGATTTTGGCTTCCAACTGCATCCACTTTTTTGCAAAGGACATGATTTCATTCTTTTTAATGGCTGCATAGTATTCCTCATTGTATATGTAACATTTTCTTTATCCAATCCACCAATGAGGGACAACTGGGTTGATTCTATGTTTTTGAAGGGCACGGTGATGAACATAACATGTACACATGTCTTTTTGGTAGCATAATTTATTTTCCTTTGGGTATACACTCGGTAATGCGATTGCTGGGTCAAATGGTAACACTATTTTAAGTTCTTTGAGAAATCTCCAGACTGCTTTCCACAGTGGCTGGACTAACTTAAATTCCCACCAACAGTGTATAAGCCTTTCTTTTCTTTGCAACCTTGCCAGCATCTGTTTTTTGACTTTTTAATAATGGTCATTCTGGCTGGTGGGAGATGGCATCTCATTGTGATTTTGATTTGTGTTTCTCTGATGATTAGTGGTGTTGAGCATTTTTTCATGTTTGTTGGCCACTTGTATCTCTTCTTCTGAGAAATGTCTGTTCATGTTCTTTGCCCATTTATTTTAATGGAGTTTTTTTTGCTTATTCATTTGTTTAAGTTCCCTATAAATTCTGGATTAGGCCTTTGTTGGTTGCATTGTTTGCAAATAGCTTCTCCTATTCAATACGTTGTCTGTTTACTCTGTTGATTGTTTCTTTTGCTATGCAGAAACTTTTTAGTTTATTTAAGTCCCACTTGTCTACTTTTGTTTTTGTTACAATCGCTTTTGGGAACTTAACCAAAAATTCTTTGCCAAGGCTGTTATAGTTTGGCTTTGTGTCCTCACCCAAATCTCATGTTGAATTGTAATTCCCAGCAATGGGAGAGAGACCTGGTGGGAGGTGATTGAATCATGGGGGCAGATTTTCCCCTTGCTGCTCTTATGAAAGTGAGTTCTCATGAGATCTCATGGATTTAAATGTGTGTAGCAAAAAAGTGCTACTCACTTTTTTATTTAAAAGTGTATAGCACTTTTGCCTTTGCTCTGTCTCTCTCCTGCTGCCATGTGAAGACATGCTTACTTCCCCTTTGCCCTTCCACCACGATTGTAAGTTTTCTGAGGTCTCTCAAGCCATGCCTCCTGTCTAGCCTGTGGAACTGTGAGTCAGTTAAACCTCTTTTCTCCATAAATTACCCAGTCTCAGGTATGTCTCCATAGCAGTGAAAGAATGGACTCATAAAGAAAATTGGTGCCAGAGAAGTGGGGCATTGCTCTAAAGATACCTGAAAATGTGGAAGCAGCATTGAAACTGGGTAATGTGCAGAAGCTGGAACAGTTTGGAGGGATCAGAAGAAGGCAGGAAGATGAGAGAAAGTTTGGAACTTCCTGGAGACTTGTTGAATGGTTGTGACCAAAATGTGGATAGTAATAGGGACAGTGGAGCCCAGACTGTGGTGGTTTCAGATGGAGATGTGGAACTTATTGGGAATTAGAATAAAGGTAACTTTTGCTATGCTTTAGCAAAGATACTGGTGGCATTTTGCTCCTGCTGTAGGAAACGATGGAACTTTGGACTTGAGAGAGATGATTTAGAGTATCTGGCAGCAGAAATTTCTAAGTGCAAAGCAGGCAACATGGCTGCTTTAAAAAGCCTCATTTGTATAAACAAAGAAATAACCTGAAGCTAGAACTTATATTTAAAAGGGAAGCAGAAAATAAAAGTTTGGAAAATTTGTAGCCCAACCATGTGGTAGAAAAGAAAAATCCATTTTCTAGGGTTGGGGGGACATTCAAGCCTGCTGCATAAGTTTGCATAAGTAAGGAAGAGCTGAATGTTAATAGCCAAGACAATGGGGATAATGCCTCCAAGGCATTTCAGAGACCTTCAAGGCAGCCCCTCCCATCACAGACCTGGAGGAATAGGAGGGAAAAATTGTTTCCTGTGCCAGGCCCAGGGCTCCACTGCTCTGTGCAGCCATGGAACATGGTGCCCTGCATCCCAGCCACTCTAGCTTCTAGCTGTGTCTAAAAGGGGCTAAGGTACAGCTCAGGCTGTTGCTTCAGAGGGTGCAAGCATCAAGCCTTGAAAGCTTCCATGTGGTGTTGGACCTGTGGGTGCATAGAAGGCGAGAATTAAGTTTTGAGAACCTCTGCCTAGATTTCAAAGGATGTATGGAAATGTCTGGATGTCCAGGCATAAGTCTGCTGCAGGGGCAGAGCCCTCATGGAGAACCTCTATTAGGGTAAGGCAAAGGGAAAATGTGAGCTTGGAGCCCCACACAGAGTCCCCACTGGGGCACTGCCTAGTGGGTCTATGAGAAGAGGGCTGCAGTTCTTCAGACCCCAGAATGCTAGACCCACCGACAGACTGTACCATGCACCTATAAAAACTGCAGGCACTCAGTGACAGCTTGTGAAAGCAGTCAAAAGGACTGTGCCCTGCAGAACCACAGAGGTGGAGCTTTCCAAGGTTTGGGAGCCCACCCTTTGCATCAGTGTGACCTGGATGTGAGACATAAAGGAGATTATTTTGGAGCTTTAAGGTCTAATGATGGTCCTGCTGGGTTTCAGACTTGCATGGGGCCTGTCACCCCTTTGTTTTGGCCAATTTCTTCCTTTTGGAATGGGGGCATTTACACAATACCTGTATTCCCATGTATGTTGAGAATAACTAACCTGTTTTTTATTTTACAGGCTCATAGGCAGAAGGGACATGCCTTGTCTTAGATGAGACTTTGGACTTGGACTTTGAGTTAATGTTGGAATGAGTTAAAACTTTTGGAAACTATTGGGAAGGCATGACTGTATTTGGAAATGTGAGAAGGATATGATATTTGGCAAGGGCCAGGGTGGAATGATATGATTTGGCTCTGTGTCCCCATCTAAATCTCATGTTGAATTATAATTCCCAATATTGGGAGAGGGGCTTGGTAGGAGGTGATTGGCCCATGGAAGTAGATGTCCCCCATGCTGTTCCCAGGACAGTGATTGAGTTCTCATGAGATCTTGTTGTCTAAAAGTGTGTATAACTTTCCCTTTACTCGCTCTCTCCTGCTGCCGTGTAAAGACATGCTTACTTCCCCTTCGCCCTTTTGCCATGATTGTTAAGTTTCCTGAGGCTTCCCTAGCCTCCATAAAGGCTATATTTCCTCCATAAAGCCTTTGGAAATATAAGTCAATTGAACCTCTTTTCTCCATAAATTACCCAGTCTCAGGTATGTCTCTACAGCAGTGTGAGAATGGACTAGTAGAAAGGCCAGTGTTGTCAATAGTATTTCCTGGATTTTCTTCTAGGATTTGTATAGTTTAAAGTACATTTAAATCTTTGATCCATTTTCAGTTAATTTTTCTTTATGGTGAAAGATAGGGATCCATCTTCAGTCTTGTGCATATAGCTAGCCGGCTATCCCAGCACAATTTATTGATGTAGGAGTTCTCTCCTAGTTGCTTGTTTGTATCAGCCTTGTTGAAGATCAGATGGTTATACATTTGTGGGTTTATTTCTGAATTTTCTATTCTGTTTCATTGGTCTATATGTCTGTTTTTATACCAGAACCAAGTCGCTTTGCTTTATGATATAGTTTGAAGTTGGGTAGTGTGATGCCTCCAGCTTTTTGATGCCTCCAGTTCTTTTTGTTTAGGATTGCTTTGGATATTCAGGCTTGTTTTTGCTTCCATATAAATGGTAGAATAGCTTTTTTCTAATTCTGTGAATAACTTTGGTAGTTTAATGGAAATAGCATTGAATATGCAAATTTCTCTGACCAGTATGGCCATTTTTACAGTATTGATTTTTCTACTCTATGAGCATGGCATGTTTTTCCATTTATTTGTGTCATCACTGATTTTTTTCAGCAGTGTTTTGTAGTTTTCCTTGTAGAGACTGTTTACTTCTTTGGTTAGCAGTATTCCTAGGTAGCTCCTTTTCTTCTATTGTAAGTGGGATTGTGTTGTTAATTTTACTCTCAGCCTGGATATTGTTGGTGCATAGAAATGCTGCTGATTTGTACATTGATTTTGTGTTCTGAAATTATACTAAAGTTGTTTATGAGTTGTAGGAGCCTTCTGGCAGAGTCTTTAGGATTTTCTAGATATAGAATTGCACCATAAGTGAAGAGAGATAGTTAAATTTCTTCATTTCCTATTGAGATGCCTTTTCTTTCTTTCTTTCTCTTGCCTGATTGCTCTGGCTAGGACTTCCAGCCCTATGCTGAACCTACAACTATATGAACATACGACTCTGTTCTTATTTTCTGACATAACAAAGTATTCCAAGTTCACTTATGTCTGCCTTAGACATTTCTCTGAGTTCAGTTCCTTTCAGCAGGAAATTATATTGAAAACCAAGATGTGGATGCTAGGTATGCTCATTGCTACTGGGATATCTTTGCTTCTTAGTCCTTTCAAAAGACACATCTAGGAAATATAGGCACATATACATATTTGCAGTGAAACACAGACATGCATGCTCAAGCATATTTACACACAGATGTGATTAAGATTACCAGTGAAAGACAGGTGGACATCATGGGTCTCCAGATGTGATACTTGGGAAGGACACTATCCTTCATGTGCATACACATGCATACACACACACATACACACACATATTGTGGAAATCACAAGTTTGCATTGATACTGCCAATTTGAATCCATCCCTGCATATACACAGGGTTCTTTCCAGTCTTTCCTTATTCCATATTTATATGTTCCTTTTCCCTCAGTGAGAACCTGGGGGCACCCAATAACAACATTTTTTAATGTGTTATAAGATTATATAAATGTACCAAATGTGTAATCTTATAATATATAAAAAAAATTTCAAAATTGCTTTGCTCATATCATTACAATAAAAAAAAAAATCTTACTAAAAAGCCTTCCAGATTTGCTTACAGTTCTCACCCTCTGCCCACTACCCCCACCCTACCCTACACAAGACTGGGGTATACAGTCAAATTTTGTGTTCCTAGCTACTTGGATTAGTTTTTTTTTTTTTTTTTCTCTTTCAGTGTGCTTATGGTATTTATTTAAAGTACAAATGGTTTGATTTTAGTTTATTTTTCCCTGTTCTTGTTTATTTAATTTTATTATTTTAATATGTAGAATACTAATATTCTTTTTTTCAGACAAAATTATACAGAAAGGTATGTACAGGAAATGTCACTTTTCCCTATATTCCTCCCACTCTGTTCCTTCTTTACCCCTCAAGTCCACCATTTCTTGATTTGTCTCTCCTGTTTCTTTTTGTAAAAATAGGCATATAAATACGTCACAAAAATTTTTTTCCTTCTTTCCTACACAAAGGTAGCATATTACATGCTCTTTGTACTTCACCTTTTTCATTTAATATACCTGGAAATCACTCCATATCAGTTGATAGAAATTTTCTTTTTTCTTATTTATAGAACTACACATTAACTCTATTTTGTGTATTTACCACAGTTTACTCAACCAATCTCCTGTATTTGGACTTTTAGATAATTTCTAATCCTTTGGAAATACAAATAATAATGTCAAAATAACCTTGTGCATATATATTTTTATATTGTTGGAGGCTGAGCTGCAAGCTGAATTCCTGAAGATGAATTATAATGCCAAGGAGTAAATTAATATGTAATTTTGTTAGATATCATCATATTATTCTCAATAGTAGTGGCACCAGTTTGCACTTCCTTCAGCACTATATGAGTGTGCATGTTTCCCCAAAGCCTTGATAACAGAGAATATTGTCAAACTTGAAATTCATGACAATTAAATGGAGAAGAACTGATATCTGAATATATTGTTAAATTTACATTTATTGTGTATAAATTTCATGTTTTTCAAGTGATTAAGAGTCATTTTAATTTTTTTGTATGAATTATTTGTTTGTGGTTTTAGCCCATTTTTCCATAGGATTTTTCAGTTTTTCATTCCCAATATTTGTAAGTTCTTTATCAATTAGGTATATTGATCAAGGTATATATATATTGATATATCATCTATGATATATGCTGTAAATATTTTCACTTACTTTATTATTTGCCTTTTGACTTTGCTTTCTTTTCCATGCATGTTGTTTTTATTTTTAAGTAGCTAAATTTATTCATCTTTTCTTTCATTACATATATATTTGTACAATTGTAGTTACATATATGTGACCATATAGTATATGTATATGTGCATATATAACTATGTATATAGTATTTATAGACTATAACTGTACATATATGTATCTATACAAATATAGCTATGGATAGATATGCATGCACATGTTATGTATACATTTAGTTAAGAAAATATTCCTTTTTCTCAAGAGTTTTTAGTAGGAATGGGTGTTGAATTGTGCCAAATATTTTTTTAAACAGCTGTGGAGATTATTCTTATCCTTTTTCTTCTTAGTTCTATTTATATGGTAAATTATATTAAGCATTTTTCTATCATCAAATGCTTCTTGCATTCTTGGTATAACCCTTAGGTAATGTTTTCAATTCCCAACACTATGTCTCAGATATCAGTGTCTCTACTGCAGTGGCCTTGACTCGATTGACAGCCTCCTTTCTGAAGCCTTTAAAAATATTTCTCACATGTTGTCCCTGAAATCATACCTTTTTCTTTATTATTTTCTCTTCTTTGTGCATAATTTAATTTTATATGTATCACACTGTACTGTATTTATTTGTTTAAATGTCTGACGCTTCCATTAAATTTTATATTCACTGAAGGCAATACGTAGTTCTTATATTTTACATTAATTTCATGAGTGTGGAATCTACAAACCCTAAACTGGCCATCCAAAAGAGGTATTCACAAACAGTGCTTGTCATACTTTTCTAGTAACTAGCCACAAAATTAAAATCAATTCTTTTTTATAGTTGTGTTAGATTTCAGATCTGTTAGTCATCAAAGCATGTCCCTTTGAATCAGTGCAATGGCTTTATGTATAAGAAAAATCCAATGCAACCCAATTATCTATAAGAGTGGAATTAGGCTTATCTCAAACCAGTGATGCAAAAATGATTCTACCATAGATGGAATTCTCAGATCCCTGTTCATCTTCCCATTCAGCATTAACAGATACTTAGGTTTTGAAGAGAGAAAATGCAGAATAGAGAGGTTAACTCTTACACGTGGCTCTCAGGGTATCAGGACCACTATCAAACTTTTCTGAAGGATTCATGTAACTGTTGTTCTATACCCTCCAGCATACCTTCTTGGCACTTTTAAGTATTTTCTGGTGACAGCTGAATAGCATAATGCTGTAGTCAATTATATTTGGTGATAGGTCTTCTTTGGACAGTAAATGGGAAATAGTCTGACAAAACTCAGGGCAAATGTGCATATGTTTCTGGCAGTTATGGAGGGTAGCTGGAAGTGGCCCCAAGCTGTCTTCTTTATGTTGTGATATTGAGTTTGTTGCTCTTCCCCATTATTCCACCCATGTCCCGCCCCACAATCACAATGCCACAGAGCCTTTGAACAAATACAAGGAGGTGAGCAGAACAGGAAAGACTGTAACAGAGACTGGAGGCTATGAAGATGCTGTCTGAGGAGAAAAATTTAGATTCTACTGTTCCCATTTCTGTTATTTGACCCACATAATATCAAGACCCATCACAGATACCCTATTCCAGCTTTAAGAATAATTCCAGGCTTGTCTGATGGTAGTGGGTTATCAGAACTTATTAACATTAGAATCACTAAAGTTGGCATACAACCCCCCACTGCTAAATTAGACTGGCTAAAAAAAATAAAAGAATACTTCCAAAAGTATCCCCTGGCCCTGACCTAGCTTAAGGTCATAGTGTCCTGCTTTCTGGTCATGCCTTCCTGGCTGCAGCATGATGCCTTTGTTAGTAATCTAGGAAATCTGGGAAGAAGGCGCCTTTGCAGGAACTGGAAAATAAACTGCTTTGATTCCATGATTCTCTCCATGTATTTCTGCTATTAATGTGGACACCATCTTTTAGCTGATTGACACAGCCATGATTGCTGTTGTCAAAAAGCCAGTTAGGCTATGCACGTCAGTCCCCGTCTCAGAGAAAACAAACTTTTTGTATTTCTGAATATTCAGCTGTCAGGTTCAAAGCCACCCTCCTAAGTCCGGATGTCAAGAGGGCTGCCTTCAAGAATCTCTTCCCCTGTTCAGAGCTTCTGAGACATTTTTCATTATCTCTGCCCTTAATTTCTCTAAACTTTCTTTTCAACTTCTGATCTTGATTACTCTCCTTTCTCTCTTCATTTCCTCATTTTCTTTGACACTTTCTAGAGCATCTTACCTCCCAGGGTCAATTATTTCTACTTTTCTTTGTTTTCTGTTACAATTTTTTAGCATATACTACCAAGGCATAAAAAAGCAATATTTATGACCAAGCATGTGGCTCACGCCTGTAATCTTAGCACTTTGGGAGGCTGAGGCGAGTGGATGACGAGGTCAGAAGATCAAGACCATCCTGGCCAACGTGGTGAAACCCCATCTCTACTAAAACTACAAAAATAAGCTGGGCATGGTGGCATGCGCCTGTAATCCCAGTTACTTGGGAGGCTGAGGTAGAAGAATCGCTTGAACACAGGAGGCAGAGGTTGCAATGAGTCGAGATTGCACCACTGCACTCCAGCCTGGCGACAGAGAGAGACCCAGTCTCAAACAAACAAACAAAAAAACCCACCAATATTTACTTAAAAGCACACAAAGCAGCTCTTGTATATAGTAAAAGAAGATGCCAAAGAAATTAAATATTGATTGTACACTAGGCTACAAATCAGAGAACTGGGTCATCATTTTGGCTCTATCATTTCCAATCGTGTGACCTTGGGCAAGTCAATTTCATAGAACCCTTAACTCATTATTTGTAAAATAACCTCTAATACCCATCCTGGTCAGATGTTCTGTGATTTTAAAGACCTATAAATGCAAAGTTAATTTGGTGAAATCAACCATATCTTCTTTAGTTAAAACAAAACTCATGCTGAACCAAGAAATTGAAAATACTTTTTTTTTTAAACTAAAGTGTGCATTAGGCACTTACATTTGAGCTAAAATATGCCTACCTCTGGATCTATATGTGTAGGTTAACTATTGCTACAATATTATGTAATAATCACACAATTTCAGTGGCATGAAACTATTTAACTTGTGTGCCTGTTGAGGTAGGCTGTGCGTTTTGCTGATCTAGACTGGGCCAGCCTTGAGGGGTTCTGCTCCATGAGCCTTTCTTCTTCTTCTTAGCACTAGTAGGATAGATTGAAAATGATCTTCACATCGTGATGGTAGAAAAGAAGAGAGTGAATCAATCATAGAAGTAGTTTTCAAACCTTGGGTTAGCCATGCCCATGATACTCTATTGTAAAACAAATCATATAGTCAATTTGAGATGTGCTCCTGGTGCAGGTGGGTAAGGAAATGAATATCTAAATAACAACAACACACAGTGTTTTGGAAATAAACAGCAAACATACTTACATGTGGCTTTTTCTCAGTGAAAATTAAACCTTAGGGATTAGAGTCTAGTATTGCTATTTCTCCTATGAGACAGAGCTGAATTCACTTCTAGAGACAGGAGTTGCTGGTTGAGACAGACTCTATGAATTTACTTTTACACAATTTAGGGCTCAAATGAAACTGTCATGTTAGTCAAATAAGGGATGTCAAGCTCACAGTACTACCTAAAAGGCATCTGGGGCCCCTCTAATTTGCAGGTTTGTGAAAAGTTCATCTGAACTATTCACTGAGGACCGCTCCATGGATAAGGAACTGCTCACTCTATTCAAGTTGTAATGAATATGCAAATGATAAGCAGAACTTAATTATGAGACATAAAGACTGTACTTCAAAGAGGAGCTAATATAAAAACACAGTGAGATACCTGTCATGTGATAGATTGATAAATTACATGGATTTATGTTTTACTGTAAAACTGTCTCTCCCTTTACTGAAACGATCTAAATACCTCCAACCCTGCCACTTTTTACCCCCACTTTCTACCCCTACTTTCTACTTGTATTCATATATCCTAATAAAACAGTAAAATAAAGCCACAATGCTTTGTACACAAATTACTGATGATTAAGTCATATTAAATACAAATAACTATACACATGAAGCAACAGCCATACATATAAAGTTAGAATTTGTTTCTTGAGAACTATTAAGGAATTAATTAAGGCAGGTAGCAGTTTATTTTTTCAGTTATTGAGCTGTATAGTTATCTATTGCTATGTAACAAATTATACTCAAACTTAATGGTGTTAAAAGATAAACACTATCTCATATGTTAGAGGTTCAGAAATTTAGAAAAGGCTTAGCTGGGTAGTTTTGGCTCTCTTGAGGTCTTGCTCAAAAGATCAACTGAAGTTGCAGTTATCTGAAGACTTGACTGGTGGCTGGAGGATCTGCTTCCAAGATGACTCCCTTACATGGCTGGCAAGTTAATGCTTGTTGGCAAAATACCTCAGTTCCTTGACAGGTGGATTTCTCAGTAGGGCTGCCTGGGTATCTTCATGGCATGGAATAGGCTTTTCCCAGTGTCAGTGGTCAAAGAGAGATCAAAGTGGAAGCCACAGTGTATTTTATGACCTAGCCTTGGTCAGTTCTAAGCTTTTTTGGCTATACCAAGGATGAGACTGGTACTCACTCTCAACATTGTGCAAGTGCGTGACCCCGAGTGTGAATGCCTCCTTACATTTTTTTCCCAGGTACATTGATTGCTTCACCTTAATCCTGGCCCCAGGTTACATGAATCATCTGTATTCAGTGTTGGAGGGGACTATTTAAGGATGTGAATACTAGGAGGCAAGAACACTGGGGCTCATCTTAGAGGCTGGCCACTATAAGTTAAGCACCTACCTCAGATTCTTATGAATGAGAAAGAACTTCCACTGGCTCAGCAGTTCACAACTTTGGCTGAACATGTGAATCATCTGAGAGTGCTGATGCCTGTGCCTCACTCCTCAGACATTTTGCTTTAATTGAACTGGAGTGTGACAGCTATGGTACTTAAGAAAAAGACATACTCTCCAAATAACTGCACAAGATATTCTCATGTGCAGTCAGGGATAAGTATACTGCAAATGAACTAAAGTTTCCTTTTGGGATTAAAGTCCACGCAGAATTTGCCAATCACTGTTATCTGTCAACAACATCTGTTTTTCCCTCCTGGAGCAGAGAGTGTGGGAAGGTTTCAAGAGACAAGGAGATTTGGTAATTTATTCGCTCACAAACTGTTGCCAAATACAGAACATGTCTGGCTGACTAGGTTTCTTCTCTGACACCTATACATTCTGCTTCAACTATTTTGTAAAAGATTGGTAGGAGCAAGGTTAATTAATCAGTGCTGGTCTGATTTGAGGCTCTTTATCTTTTTCAAAACAGATCAAAACAGGCGGGTTAGATGAACAGGAAAGTCCCCAGATGAAAAAGAGAATAACAGGAATTAGATGAGTAGGGTTGGGCTTAGGCTGCCTGTTTACTTACAAAACAGTTTGGTACCAGTTTGATGGACACGCACATGAAGGCACTCAAATGAAACCACTCTTGGCTCATATAATTTTAGAGGCCAGTGAAGTTTTATATCTTCCAGCCTACTTGGTTGTTGGTTAGTTATCTCTTTGATACCTCTTCATCCTGGTCCATGTGGCAGGAGTCTGGGCTGAACATGGTAGGAAGACAGTGAAGGGGGACTGAAAATGTGGTTCTTGTGGTTCTTTTCCTGGTTTTCCTTCCAGGAAAATAAACAACAGAATTTCAATATGAAGATTAACCATACTTCTCCATTACTTGGCAGTCTTGTTAGAACTTTTACATTGACTTTTTCTTGTAATTGTCTTAGGGAATGCAACAAAACCCCAGGATTTTGGCAAATAGCTTACAATATTGATAGATGTTCAAATAAGAGGATCAGCCATGGGCATACACTTGAAACCGTTGTTGTCCCTCCATCAGAGAGTTTAAATGAAAATATTGTATTTTTTTTAATGATGGCAGACTATTGTACACTTCTTACATAAGCAAGAAAACCTCTACAAATTGCATTGAGTGTGAGCATGGCATATCCTTTCACTCTTAGTTAAGTTTCAGGCATTTGGAGATGAAAGAGGGTGAGTTGCTGGGAAAACAGATCACTCACTTCTGACTCCCATTTCAGCTGTAGCAGAGGGAGGTGGCTGAAGAGTGACTGTATTAATAAAGCACAATGTCTACCTTCTCAATAGAATTCCAGCAGAGTTCTGTTGTGGGGCAAAGTCTCACGAGACTAGAGGGTCTCCATCTCATGACAAGGCAGATCACTTTCGTTGGGCTCTTGAATGCAAGTGTACTTGATGGGAGGTGGCGGTGGCTTGAAAGGGGGAGGTCTTTCCATGCTAGGAACAAAACATTGGGCTTTCAGTGCTAAGAATGTGAGGGAGTCTTATGCACAGACACATAGACATGCATTGATTTTTTTAAAGGAGAACACAGATTGATGAGAAAGAGATATACGCTCCCAGTTCTTTCAGCATTTTTGTTGGCACAGCCCTGTGCTTGTTAGGCCTGTTAGCCATTTGAATGTCATGATCATACCATTAATTAATAGTTATAATTTTGTAGTCTGCAAAGCGTTTTTATCATAACATACTTTGTATGCAGAAATTGAGTGTTATTGTCACCATTCTACAGACAAAACTGAGGCTCAGAGGTTTTAAACAACTTGCTCAAGAGAACCAGACCAGCAATTCAAGTCTTTTCACCAGAACTGATACTCTCCATGAAAACTGTCTCCTAGCAGAAAAAACGTTTCTCTTGTGTGTATTAAAATATTCCTTCAGAGACTAAATCTTAAAATTCTAGGACTTAAGAATGAAGCTTTTCAAATAGTCTTTTTGCTAACCCTAGCCCCGTCCTTCACCCAGACACTCACTATGTACTATGGGGATGTGATACAGATGGGAAGTAAAGCTCTTCTCAGTCCCTGAGTACTGGGTAGATAATGCCTAAATCCTTTTTGTTTGAATCAGTGAACATTATTAAAGTCATCTTTGTACAAAGCACTATTTTATGTTAGTACAAGTCATCTTTTTTTCTGAAATGCATTAAAGAGATAGATTAGTATGGAATTTAGCTGTATAAATGCTCTAGCTATCTTGGTATCAGGAAACAGAAATAATATCCCTAACCATCTTTATGTCCATCACTCAAACACATCTATGTCTTGGCAATCCATAGTATCTTAAGAGAGATAAAGAGTGGGCAGTGGGGGGGGGGGCTGAGGCGGGAGGAGGAGGGAGAGATTGATTCACATCTCTATGTAACACAAACATCTGAATACAGAACAATTTAAAAAATCAAATTTTTGGATTTCATTTGTTCATTTAATATAAAGCTCTCTAATCCCTATTACCCAATTTTCAGATACTTTAATGGAGACTTCATGTATATTATTAAGTGGATACAATTCTAGGAAAATTGCACTTTTGTTTTTTGCAGGAATTATGAGTTTCTCAAGGTCATGTGGTGGCCAAATTGTAGTCCTTGGAAAAGAATTAAGAATTTCTAACGACTGATTTAGTGTTTTATTCACCACCCCCTGTATGTGATTATAGAGTCTGCAAGGATACTCTGGAAAAGGTGGAAGAGCATATGACATGATGGTTAATGTTATCTTAGAGCAGTAGTAAGGCAAGTGCAAGATCAGCTCTGGGTACTAAGGTCTCTTCCAATTATGGCCCAAT
The DNA here is from genome assembly GCF_001604975.1 of Cebus imitator. Lineage (NCBI taxonomy): Eukaryota > Metazoa > Chordata > Mammalia > Primates > Cebidae > Cebus > Cebus imitator. The sequence goes on from NW_016107516.1 coordinate 2,292,068, forward strand.
CCAGACTGACTGAAAATAGCAAGTCAGAAAAATGACACTTAACCTTATGTACCATTTCAGGCTTTTGATTGGAGAGGGGTTTTGGAAAATATTTCAATAAGACAAAAAAGGGATAACTCAATGCTTACTTTCTTTTCTTCTTGGGGAAAAAGGAAAAGAGCAGTAGAAGCCCATCCTAGTTAAAAAACAAAAACAAAAACAAAAAAACAGCTGGAAACCTCTTAAAATTACCTTTCTCACTCAATTTCACACTTGAGCATCTAGGGCCAGCTGAGCCCAGGCAGTTCAAAGATGCATGAAAGGAAAAAAATAATGAAGATTAAAAGAAAAATCAGTTTTAGTTTTGAGGGGAGGTGAGGCGCAGTTCTCATTTCATGCCCATGGACTTGCTGTATCTGTTGAGTGTTACTGTCTGACTAGGCCAATGCAGAGAGGACTACTGTGTCAGGAGTTGGGTATTTAATCCCAACTGTGCGGATGCTGGGAAAACTATATAATCTCTCCGAGATTCTGTGAGCCCTATTTACTCATGAAAATATGAGAGGACTGTCATAATGATATATTGTACTGATGAATATTTTATAATGAAAAATTATCAGTTCCTACATATCTTAGTATTATACTCACATTTCTTTTTGATATTGACACCATTTTCTCACTCCAAGGCCAAACAATACCACGCAGCAAAAGAGTAAAGCCGCTGTAATCACTGGCCAGGACATTCCATCTTTGGGCTTATTGGCCACAATACCTGAAAAGGGCACAAAGAAAAATAAACTTTAATCCCAAAGTTTGGTATTTGGAAAACAGGATTAAACCATTTCTCCTGTGTGAAACATAATTTATTGAAGAGCCGTGGGGATGCTCATTGGCCATCATGATGCTCTAGGGGTGTGCATGTCTATCCCTTGTTACTTACACAAAGTGATAACTCTTAAAAGTTAATTATGTATCCTACCAGAAATTTTTTGTGGCTATATATATATGCATACGTCTGTACCATGAATATATACCCTCCCCCTTTTTTAACAACTGGGGCCATATTATACACACTATACTGTTCATGGCTTCTTTTTCTTTTTTCTTGTTTTTCACTGTCTTAGGTTCAGAGGTACATGTGCAGGTTTGTTATATAGTTAAATTGCGTGTTGTAGGGATTTGGTGTGCAGATTGTTTTGTCACCCAGGTAATCGACATAGTACCTGATAGGTAGTTTTTAAAATCCTTACCCTCCTGTCAACTTTCACCCTCGAGTAGGCCTCAGTGTTTGTTGTTATCTTCTTTGTATCTATATGTACTCAATGTTTAGCTCTCATGTATAAGTAAGAACATGCAGTAGTTGGTTTTCTATTTCTGTGTTAGTTTGCTTAGAGTAATAGTCTCCAGTTCCATCCACATTGCTGCAAAGAATATGATCTCATTCTTCTTTATGGCTTCATAGTACTTCATGCTATACGTACCACATTTTCTTTAGCCAGTGACTGTGGATGGGCATTCATGTTAGTTCCATGTCTTTACTATTGTGGATAGTGCTGTGATGAACATACATGTCCATATGTCTTTATGGTAGAACAATTTATATTCCTTTGGGTATATGTCCAATATAATGATATTGCCAGTTCAAATAGTAATTTTGTTTTAAGTTGTTTGAAAAATAGCCAAACTGCTTTACATTCCCACCGGCAGTGTGTGAGCATTCCCTTTTCTCCACAACCTCACCTGCATCAGTTTTTTTTTTTTTTTTTTTTTTTTTTTTTTTTTTTTT
>NW_016107516.1:2293962-2308743 GCF_001604975.1 Cebus imitator
AAAAAGAGTCCAAAAAACATACACCTGGCCTCTTTTTCTTAAACATTCTTGGAATACTTTTCATAGCAGTGCATATTTACCTCGTTCTATTAAATGGCTGGATAGTTCAATGGATATACCAGGTTATTTAATTTATCTCATAATGTTAGATGGTTAAATTGTTTCCAGACTTTGTTATTGCTAATGATACCCCAGCCGAATTCCTTATACATGATAGATAGATCTTTAGGTATTTCGATTACATAGATCATTTAGACAAAAAGCTATCTGGATTAATTTTCTCTCCTAGGTAGTAAACTGCTTGTAAGTGAAGACAAGGATTTAAATTTCTTTCATTGCCCAGTTTTTGTTACACTGCTTTTCATATATCAAAATCTCAAAAAAATGCAGGTCAAAGACCTAGATTTCATATTAGTTATCACATCTTTTCTGTGTTTTACGTAGCATGAACTGCAACCACATGTTATCATGTTAGCATTGGTTAGAGATGTTGAAGATTTTTCCCTTTCATACAGCATGCATACAGGGATTTGAGGCCTTCCTGATTCTCACCCCTATCAAAGTAGAAACTGTGGGTTCCCTGGAGACCCATGTAGTCCTATAATACATAATCACGTGATAGATTGAATATACAGATGCCTAGAAAGTTTACATAGTTCAAACCACTAGAGTAGCATGATCATGAAAGAGACAATTGGTCAACTCAGTACTAGACTAAGTTCCATTTCACACAAGTCAAAATTTACTAAGCTCTCCCCTGGTAATATGGTAGGATATAATATTTTATCTCCAAAGTTTTAGATAAAGGAAAGAACAAAAGGTTTTATTTTTTCCATATGTTATTGGGGTACAGGTAGTATTTGGTTAAATGAGTAAGTTCTTCAGTGGTGATTTGTAAGATGTGGTGCACCCATTACTCAGGCAGTATACACGGCACCATATTTGTAGTCTTTCATCCCTTGACCCCCTCCCACTCTTCCCCCCAGGTCCCAAAGTCCACTGTGTTCTTATGTCTTTGCATTCTCATAGCTTACCTTCCCCACATGTCAGTGAGAACACATGATGTTTGGTTTTTCATTCCTGAGTTACATCACTTAGAATGGTAGTCTCCAATCTCATCCAGGTCACCACAAATGCTGTTAATTCATTCCTTTTTATGGCTGTGTAGTGTGTAGTATTCCATAGTGTGTGTGTATATGTGTGTGTGTGTGTGTGTGTGTGTGTATATATATATATATATGTACACATATGCGCCACAGTTTCTTTATCCACTCGTTGATTGGTGGACATTTGGTTGGTTCCATGATTTTGCAATTGTGAATTGTGCTGCTATGAACTTGCATGTGCAAGTACCTTTTTTGAGTAATGACTTCTTTTCCTCTGGGTAGATATCCAGTAGTGGGATTGCTGGATCAAATATTAGTTTTACTTTTTGTTCTTTAAGGAATCTCCGCACTGTTTTTCATAGTGGCTGTACTAGTTTATGTTCCCACTAGCAGTATAGAAGCATTCCCTGTTCACTTCATCCATGCCAACATCTACTGTTTTTTGATTTTTTGATTATGGCCATTCTTGCAGGATTAAGGTGGTATCGAATTGTGGCTTTAATTTGCATTTCCCTGATCATTAGTGATGTTGAACTTTTAAAAAAATATGTTTGTTAACCATTTGTATATCTTCTTTTGAGAATGGTTTATTCATGTCCTTAGCTCACTTTTTTTTTATAGGGTTGTTTGTTTATTTATTACTGATTTGTTCAAGTTAGTTGCAGATTCTGGATATAAGTCCTTTGTCAGATGTATAGATTTTGAAGGTTTTCTCCCACTCTGTGGGTTGTCTGTTTACTTTGATGACTGTTCCTTTTGCTGTGCAAAAGTGCTTTAGTTTAATCAGGTCCCAGCTATTTATCTTTGTTGTTATTGCATTTGCTTTGGGCCCTTGGTCATGAAATCCTTTCCTAACCAATGTCTAGAAGGATTTTTCCAGTGTTATCTTCTAGAATTTTTATAGTTTCAGGTCTTAGGTTTAAGTCCTTAATCCATCTTGTGTTGATTTTTGTATAAAGTGAGGATCCAGTTTAATTCTTCTACATGTCTTTGCTTCCCACATATCAGTGAGAACATAGCCAGTTACCCCAGCACCATTTATTAAAAATGATGGCCTTTCCTCACTTTATGTTTTGGTTTGCTTTGTAGAAAATCAGTTGGCTGTAAGTATTTGGGTTTATTTTTGGGTTCTCTATTCTGTTGCATTGGTCTGTGTGCCCATTTTTATACCAGTATCATGCTGTTTTGATAATTATGGCTTTATAGTATAGTTTGAAATCAGGTGTGTGATGCCTCCAGATTTGTTCTTTTTGCTTAGTCTTGCTTTGGCTATGTGTGCTCTTTTTTTGCTCCATATGAATTTTAAAATTGATTTTTTCTAATTTTGCGAAGTATGATGGTGGTATTCTGATGGGGATTGCACTGAATTTGTAGATTGCTTTTGGCAGTATGGTCATTTTTATAGTATTCATTTTACACATCCATGAGCATGGGACGTGTTTCATTTGTTTGTGTCATCTATGATTTCTCTCAGCAGTGTTTTCTAGTTTCCTTTCAGAGTTCTTTCAACTCCTTCGTTAGGTATATTCCTAAGTATTTTATTTTATTTTATTGCGGCTATTGTAAAAGGGGTTGAGTTTTTGATTTGATTCTCTGCTTGGTCGAACGTATCATCAGCAAACAGTGACAGTTTAACTTCCTCTTTATCAATTTGGTTTTGTCATATTACCAGGGTTGGTTTTCTGTTTTCCTCCAATTTGGGCAGGCTCTGTCAGAGGGAAGGTTTAGGGCTGAAGACTGTTGTTCAGATTCTTTTGTCTCACTGGATGTTCCCTTGATGTAGACTCTACCCCTTTTCCTATGGATGTGGCTCCCTGTGAGCCAAACTGCAGTGATTGTTGTCTCTCCTCTGGGTCTAGCCACCCAATGAGTCTGCCTGGCTCCAGGCTGGTACTGGAGGTTATCTGCACAGAGTCTTGTGATGTGAACCATCTATGGGTCTCTCAGCCGTGGATACCAGTGTCTGTTCTGGTGGAAGTGGCAGAGGGTGCAACGGACTCCATGAGGGTCCTTACCTTTGGTGGTTTAATGCTTTATTTTTGTTCTGGTTGGTCTCCTGCCAGGAGGTGGAGCTCTCCAGAAAGCATCAGCTGTAGTAGTCTGGAGAGGGACTGGTGGTGAGTGGTGCCCTAGAACTCCAAGATTACTTGCCCTTTGTCTTCCACTACCAGGTTGCATAGGGAAGGATCATCAGGTGACCGCGGGGCTAGGCACGTCTGAGCTGACTCTTCTTGGGCAGGTCTTGCTGCAGCTGCTGCGGGGGGTACGAGTGAGATTCACAGGTCACTGGAGTTGTGAACCTAGGAGAATTATGGCTGCCTTTGTTGATTATGCAGGTTGTCAGGAAAGTGGGGGATAACCAGCAGTCACAGGCCTCAGCCAGCTCCCATGCAAACCGAAGGGCCAGTCTCACTCCCACCATGCCCCCTAGCCAACAGCTCCGCGTCTGTTTCCAGGCAAAGGGTGAGATGGGCTTTGTGTGAGGCTGTCTACCTCTCAGAGTGTTTGGGGTGTTTCCTGGGTGCTGCAGGAGCAGTCTGTTTCCTTCAGAGGGCCTGTGGGTCCTCTCAAGATTGCTGGTTTGTTCTTGCAGTTGATCCGGAGCCAAAATTCACAATGCAAGCCTCCACATGCTGCTCTGTCCAGAGTTGTAAGCTAGTCCTGCCTCCCATCTGCAATGATCCCTCACTTTTACCAAACAAAAGATTTTAAAGAGGTCTTACATCAATGCCTACAATTTTTTTTTCCAATCAAATGTAGAAAATGAGACCACTGCCAAGATGGAAGTGGAAAAGCAGAACTCCACTCTTGACCCATCTCTAAACTAGACAGCTGTTTAAGGCACCAAATATCCTAAAATCTTGGTAGTGCCTCAGTTTGCAGATGTATTGCCATGACATGTGCAAGATTATGCTCCAGTGATCGGAAGACTGTATGACCTTTGATACAAAATGAGCTGAGTACCTAGGTGTAGTGCTCACTAGTCAAATGAACACCCCTGAAGTTGATTATGCCTGTGAACCTAGAATCATGACCTTCATTAGGAGGGTCCTAACTTTACTGAATCTTTTGCTCTCTTATGTTATAAAAGAAGGGATTACATTTTGCAAGAGAAAATTATATTAGTTGAATTATAGGAGTACTCTTTGTTCCAATGATTTCCTTCTCAGACTGTGTTTTCATGGGCCTGAAATATTTTTTTTGCTACTTTTCACCTGAATAATTCTTGTTTATTTTTGTCAGATTTTAATTTAAGTATCATATCCTCAGAGCGTCCTCTCCTATCATCCAATTAAAATCAGGACTTCCTGTTTGACAACACCTTGTCATAGTACTTATCTAAAATAGATTTAGTTGTATGATTATTTATTTACGATACATGATCTCTAATAGATTATAATCTTCAAAAAGCCAGCGTTTTCATTGTATATCCAACAACTGTCGTAGTGCCTGGCAAATGGTAGATATTTGGTAAGTATTTGTTGGTGAATAAAACATAAAATTCCCCAAAATATGATAAACGGCTTACCAGTGATATGGATGTGATTAGTTTTCATAGATCCATTGGCAGTTGTGGGGACTTCTGAAAATGCTCTGGCTGTGCTGGTAAAGACATTGTCTAGAAATATAAAGGGGATATCTGGGCAAGACATCTCAACTTGATCAAGTGGTATAAAATCACGATTGGGTATCATGTGCTATTTGAAAGAGCTCGATTTAAATTGTCTAAGTATCCCTTAAATGTTATGTGTAAAGTTTATTAAGAACCAATTTACAGCAAGGCTGGGATGCTGAGATATATCTACAATTGCCAAAGGAATACAATTTCCTATTGGTTAAAAAAAAAAAAAAAGAAGCTCCACACTTTCAAACAACAAGATGATGTCTGCTAAAGAATCTCTGTGAGAAATTTAAGTGGTCCAGAAAAAGGCCAGAGTTGGGGGTCATGGAAAAGTGAGGCCCTATCCCCATTCTTTTGGTATGAGAGGTATCGCTGATCAAAGTACTGATTTCTCCCAATGCCAATGTGTTTGATAAGGTTAATAAAAATTCCTTTCCAACATTAGGCTAGACAAATCCATGTTGACGAATTATTCTGTTTTCCAATGAAAAAAAGGAAATGCATTTTTCATAGATATAACTGGTAAAAAATGCTATTATGCAGATTTTTTGAAATAAAATGTATAAAAATCTAAGGCTTGGTGTCTGAATATCTTCTTTGAATGTCTGGGAAGAATTTTGGTTCCATTCATTGCAATTTTCACCATCAAGGTGTACTTTTATATAAATCTATCTGATGCTAAGTTCTTGTTTTTACACCTTGTACCCAAATAAAGCTGACCACTACCTTCAATGTCCCTGGATCTTCCGCAGCTACTCACCATGAAGTGTTGAGCCTGCACCTGAGGGAGATGAACTGTGTGTTTCATGGGGTATCCGTGAAACTGCTAAAGAAGAAGATACTAGAAGAGTTAACCTATATAAGATGGTTATTCTATTATCTCTTCTTGATTGCTAATTGAATCTAATAATTATAAAAAAGGATATTAGTGAATACTTAAAGCAAAATCACTAAACTGTTCTGTAGCATACACTAGAATGTCCTCAAAGTGGGAGTTGAAGAGATTCTTGTAGTTCAGATGTCTATAATAAGAAAAGTTTTAATTATGGCCCCTTAGAAGCAGGAAAAGATATGGAAAGAAAACACTAGGAGATGTTCTTTTAGCCAGAGAGTGTGTCATGCTCATTTCATAGATGAGCCAAAAAAAAAAAAAAAAAAAAAGCAAAAACAAAAAAGTGGAAGAGAATAAAAGTCCAGATGTGTTATGGTGGCCTTTAGTCAAGAAAAGCTGCCAATGGGACTTTGAAGACCTTGCTAGAACATGCATAAGGGAAGAAAATACTTTGTGCTTGTGGGTCAGCTGACATTCTTGCTGAACTGTGAAAACGAAACGTGTTGGCAGTGAATTATCAGACCCCTGTGGTCACAGACCTTGTCAGCTGCTGAGTGAGTCCTTTTGAAGCATTTAGAAGCAAATCTTTCCCTTGAGTGGATGGCAGCGAACTCAGGCAGCACATATGGCTGTTGAAATAGATCTAACAACTCATTTTGTTTATTGCCCCATCTCTGGCAAGAAAGATTCACTCCTTGGCAGGCACCATGTATCTGTATCTGATAAAAGGCCTGCAGTGTAATGAAAAGTAAAATAACTATAGTACTACATGGTTGTAATCAGTACAAAGATATTACATCCATTCATTTAAAATATTAGCATACATGCTGTTCCCAGTGAAAAGCTTTCTTGTGTGTCAAGACCAAATCAAATGAGCAAAACCAAAACAAAACAAACCATATTCTTAGCCCTCTCTATTCTTTGTTTCTTCTTAGGTATCAACAGGAGTTGCAGCTGCTGACAAAGGTGTGTGATCAGGCTCTCCAGAAGAGGTGAGAGTCCATTGTTTATGGCTTGATTAGAGGACAGTTTGTCATAGCTATTTCCGTGTGGGTTTCATACACAACTTTTTTGCAATCTGCGTTCAGGGAGATGTTCTTATTTTCAATATAATTCTCTGATCCTGCATATGTGATCTTTATTAACTTGTCTAGACAGAATACCAAGGCCTATAGATGATGATGGACTAAGCATTTTTTAATGATTATGTCACTAGCCAGAATTTGATTTCCAAAGAAAAATAACTAATTGAAAAACAACTGGGACCAGGCCTAGATTTAGGTAAAATTATAAAGAAGGCAGTTTGTTCTGAATAACCTTGTAGTTTTTTTGCTCAATATGGTATGGCGTCTTCTTTAATTTCTTACTTTCTAACCTTGATGCCTTTATTTGTATCTCATCAAAATATGTTTGCAAGAAGGAATGGGATAAATTAATTTATGCTAAAGTCTATATGGCTGAATGAGTGCTATCCATTTAAGGAAAATGGGTATTTAAAAATATTTTCCATTTCATGTTTATTATCGGTGAATCAATATAGAACATTTTGTAATGGTTAGTGATGTGTGGACATTAATAGTTTTCACCAAGTATGCAGAGCCAGGCTTTTCTGATCAATATTGATTTTCCCCAAGCAAAATAACTTAACATAATTTTAGGAGATGGTGATACCATCAGCATGATTACAAATTACAAACATTACAACACTTAAAGTACGCAATTTTGTTTTTGTAATTTCATAAAACTTCTTTTTGGATTTCTACTAACATTCCCAATTTTAAAAGACTCCTAAAAATAAAGCCTGATAAAATTAAAAAACATAAGCCATTTTGGAAAAGTAGGGAATTATTTTTCTAATTTTTACTTTGAGGTTTTTTTGTTTTTGTTTTGATCTGTTAACAACATGTAGTGGGAAGTATGGTGAGAGAGGTGAAGAAAATGGAGTTTCCTGTTGATGAATTCCACATGTCTGAAAATACTTAAATATATGACGGTAAACTTTCAGAGCCAGAATTATATTATAAAAAATAGTCTTTTAGCAAGATGAAGAGATGAACAATTCTAGTATCACTTGCTCCTGCAGGAGGGAACATCCTGAAGAATGCTTGTTTACTGAATCCTCTTTAAGACAGAGTTGACTACTTCTAGCGATTCATCTTTTGATGAAACAATACTTTCCTGAATGCTTTTCCACTCTATCGTTTAGAGATCTAATTTTCAGAATGTGAAAATTTGGCTATTCTGTATGCCCTTTTAAAATCTTGGGAGTCTCAGCAGAATTATGTTGCTACTGTCTTTTAATTGACTGAAATGTTCTGTGTACTTCAAGGCAACATTATGTTCATTAACTGCATGACTTAATTCTCCTTTAAATCCTTTGAGTACACATTTTCACAAATCCACAAATGAACACTACTTTGACATTTGAATGATAAACACCAGCTTGACTGATAAACTTCTCTACAGTACCAATATATACTGCAAATATGAATGTTTTTCAGATACTGTGTTATTGAAGCTTCTCAAGTAAATTATTATATCCTTCCTTGAGCATAACATCAGACTCTTCCACAATTTCTTTAAATTTCGCTTTTGTAAAAGCTTGTTCAACAAAGACACTATGTTGGATAGTATACTATTCTACCATAAACGGGCACTTCTCTTAATGGTAACAGGTTTAACTGCAATAATAAAATATTTTTCTTTTAGTTGCAATATTAATAAAATTTTTCTTTTAGTCACCTTTTTCTTTTAGTTGCAATATTAATAAAATATTTTTCTTTTAGTTGCTTTTTTGACATTCACTTGTGACAAGTTTATAGTTGTCAATCATATTATAACACATTACACATCTTTTCCCTTTGTAGGAAAATCTACTTAGTGTCATAGCAAAGTCCATTATTATCTGAAGTTTGGCATCTTCCTTTAATAAAACCACAGATAATTTGTTATCTTTGCAGGGTTCTTGACGCAAACTGAACTTTTCTGGAATTCTTGCATCATTTTTACATGCACAGCAGACTTTTGGTGAGTCATTTCTTAGCTATCTAATATTCCTAAGGCATTCTGAGTTCTTCCGTTTTTGATTTTGTCCTCGAACAACAGTATAGGTGGCAAATAATATCCAGAGATACAAGGCCTGTCCACAGGAATCTTGATGATTTTGATTTTTTGTCTCATCTTCCTTTTCAAGGTGAATATGTACTGGGCCAGCACCACCTCTGCCACCAGGATGCACACACTGGTGCTAGCTTCTGTGACCACTTTTGCCATGTCCACCTGGTCCACAAATGCAGCTCTCATGCTCTTTCCGACAAAGATAACACTCACAAGTTTTGCACGTGTGGAGCTTGTGCCTTAACCATGGGGAAAACCATAGAAACTGTGCAGGCCTGACTTCATTGCACTTCACAGATACTGCTTTTTTTTTCTTTCTTTTTTTTTTTTTTTTTTTTTTTTTTCAAATTGAAGGTTTGTGGCAACCCTTTGTCAGGCAAGTCTATAGGTGCCATTTTTCCAACAGCATGTGCTCAATTCACATCTTTGTGCCACATTTTGGTAATTCTTCAAATATTTCAAACTTTCATATTATTGTTATATCTATTATGGTGATCTGTGATCAGGGATCTTAGATATTACCATTGAAATTGTTTTAGAGCACCACAAACTGCACCCATAGAAGATTGAGAACTTAATTGATAAATGCTGTGTATATTCTGACTGCTTCACTTATTTGTGGTTTCCCCATCTCTCCTCCTCTCTTTAGGCCTCTTATTTTTTTATCTGAGATACAACAATATTGAAATTAGGCCAATTAATAATCCTAAAACAGCCTCTGAGAGTTCAAAGGAAAGGAAGAGAAGCATATTTCTCACTTTAAATCAATTGCTAGAAATAATTAAGTTTACTGAGGAAGGTATGTCAAAAGCTGAGATAGGCTCAAAGCTAGGCCTTTTGGGTCAAATGATTAGCCAAGTTGTGACTGCAAAGGAAAAGTTCTTGAAGGCAACTAAAAGTGCCACCTCAGTGAACATATGGATGGTAACACTGCTGATATGGAGAAAATTTGAGAACATGTGGTGTTTAGTTATTTTGTTCCTGCATTAGTTTGCTGAAGATAACAGCTTTCAACTCCATCCATGTCCCTGCAAAGGACATGATCTCATTCCTTTTTATGACTGTATAGTATTCCATGATGTATACATATTGCTTTTTCTTTATCCAGTTGATTATTGATGGGCATTTAGGTTGATTCCCCGTCTTTGCTATTGTGAATAGTACTGCAATGAACATACCCGTGCATGCATCTTAATAATAGAGTGATTTATATTCATTTGGCTATACACTTAGTAATGGGATTGCTGGGTTGAATGATATTTCTGCCTCTAGGTCTTTGTGGAATCACCACACTGTCTTCTACAATGGTTGAACTAATTTACACTTCCACCAACAGTGTAAAAGCATTCCTTTTTCTACACAAGTTCACTAGCATCTGTTGTATTTTAGCTTTTTAGTAATAGCCATTCTGACTGGTGTGAGATGGTATCTCATTGCGGTTTTGATATGCATTTCTCTAATGATCAGTCATGTTGAGTTTTTTTCATATTTCTGCCACATGTATGTCTTCTTTTGAGAATTGCCTGTTCATATCCTTTGCCTACTTTTTAATGGGGTTGTTTTTTGCTTGTAAATTAGTTTAAGCTATTTATAGATGCTGGCTATTATACTTTTTTCAGAAGGATAGATGGCAAAAATTTTATCCCATTCTGTGGGCTGTCTGTTTACTCTGTTGATAGTTTCTTTTGCTGTGCTAAGCTTTTTAGTTTAATAGATCCCATTTGTCAATTTTTGCTTTCGTTGCAATAGCTTTGTCATCTTCTTCTTGAAATCTTTGCTTGTCCTATATCCTGAATGGTATAGGCTAGGTTTTCTTCTAGTTTTTTTATAGCTTTAGGTTTTACATTTAAGTCTTTAATCCATCTTGAGTTGATTTTTTTATATGGAATAAGGAAGGGATCCAGTTTCAATTTTCTGCATATGGCTAGCCATTTCTCCCAACAAAATTTATTAAATAGGGAATCCTTTTCCCATTGCTTGTTTTGTAAGGTTTGTTGAAGATCAGATAGTTGTAGGTGTGTGGTCTTATTTCTGGATTCTCTGTTCCATTTGTCTATGTGTCTGTTCTTGTACCAGTACAATGCTGTTTTGGTTACTGTAGCCCTGCAGTATAGTCTGAAGTCAGGTAGCATGATGCCTCCTTTGTTCTTTTTATTTAGGGTTGCCTTGGCTATTGAGGCTCTTTTTTTGGTTCCATATGAATTTTAAAAGTTTTTTTTTTTTCCAATTCTGTGAGGAATGTCAATGGTAGTTTAATGGGAATAGCAGTGAATCCATAAATTGCTTTGTGTGGTATGGGATTTCATGTTATTGAGTCTTCCTATCCATGTGCATGGAATGTTTTTCCATTCGTGTAATATCTGATTTCTTTGAGAAGGCTTGTGGTTCTCCTTGTAGAGGTTCTTCACTTCCCTTGTTAGCTGTATTCCCAGGTATTTTATTCTTTTTGTGGCAATTGTGAATGGGAGTTCATTTGTAATTTGGCTCTCAGCTTTCTTGTTGTTGGTGTATAGGATTGCTATCAATTTTTGCACATTCATTTTGTATTCTGAGCCTTTTCTGAAGTTGCTTTTCAGTTTAAGAAGGTTTTGGGGCCGGGCGCGGTGGCACAAGCCTGTAATCCCAGCACTTTGGGAGGCCGAGGCGGGTGGATCACGAGGTCAAGAGATCGAGACCATCCTGGTCAACATGGTGAAACCGCGTCTCTACTAAAAGTACAAAAAATCAGCTGGGCATGGTGGCACATGCCTGTAGTCCCGGCTACTCAGGAGGCTGAGGCAGGAGAATTGCCTGAACCCAGGACGCGGAGGTTGCGGTGAGCCAAGATTGCGCCGTTGCACTCCAGCCTGAGTAACAAGAGTGAAACTCCGTCTCAAAAAAAAAGAAGCTTTTGGGCTGAGACAATGAGATTTCCTAGACATAGAATCATGTTATCTGCAAACAAAGATACTTTGACTTCCTTTATTCCTATTTGAATAACTTTATTTCTTTCTCTTGCCTGACTGCCCTGGCCAGAGCTTCCAATACTATGTTGAATAGAAATGCTGAGAGAGGGCATTCCTATTCAACATAGTATTGGAACCACCTTGTCTTGTGGCCATTTTCAAGGGGAATGCTTCCAGCTTTTGCTCATTCAGTATGATATTGGCCTGTGGGTTTGTCATATATGGCTCTTATTATTTTGAGGTATGTTCCTTCAATTCTTAGTTTATTGAGAGTTTTTAACATGAAGGGATGTTACATTTTAATGAAGGTTTTTTCTGCTTTTTTGAGATAATCATGTGGTTTCTGTCTTTAGTTCTGTTTATGTGATGAATCACATTTATTAATTAGTGTAGGTAGAACCAGGCTTGCATCCTGGGAATGAAGCCAACTTGATCATGATGGATAAGCTTTTTATGTGCTGCTGGGTTTGGTTTGCTAGTATTTTGTTGAGGATTTTTGCATCGATGTCTATCAAGGATATTGGTCTGAAGTTATCTTTTTTTGTTGTATCTCTGCCAGATTTTGGATGAGGATGATGCTGGCTTCGTGGAACAAGTTAGGAAGAGTTTCCTTCTTTTCAGTTTTTTAGAATGATTTCAGTAGGAATAGTACCAGTTCTTCTTTGTTCCTCTGGTAGAATTCAGCTGTGAATCCATATAATCCTGAGCTTTTTTGGTTGGTAGGCTATTATTTACTGCCTCAATTTCAGAATTTGTTATTGGTCTATTCAGGAATTCAGTTTCTGATTGTCTTGGGAAGGTATATATGTCTAGGAATTTATCCATTTCTTCTAGATTTTTTAGTTCATTTGCAGAGAGGTGTGTATAGTATTCTCTAATGATTGTATTTCTGTGGGGTCAGTGGTAATATTCCTTTTATAATTTCTGATAGTGTTTATTCTTCTCTCTTTTCTTTATTAGTCTAGCTAGTAGTAAATCTATTTTATTAATCTTTTTCAGAAAACTAGCTCCTAGATTGGCTGATTTATTGAAAGGCTTTTTGTGTGTGTGTGTGTGTGTCTCCATCTTCTTCATTTCATCTCTCATCTTGGTTATTTCTTGTCTTCTGCTAGCTTTGGGATTTGTTTGCTACTGGTTCTCTAGTTCTTTTAGTTGTAATGTTATTTTTTAACTTGAGTTCTTTCTAGCTTTTTGATGTGAGCATTTACTGCTATCAGTTTCCTTCTTAGAACTGCTTTAGCTGTGTCCTAGAGATTCTGGTATGTTGTATTGCTGTTTTCATAAGTTTCAAAGAACTTCTTGATTTCTGCCTTAATTTCATTATTAACCCAAAAGTCATTCATGAACAGGTTGTTCGATTTTTATGTAGTTGTATGGTTTTGAGTGAATTTCTTAATCTTGAGTTCTCAGTTGATTGTGCTGTGGTCTGAGAGACTTTATCATTATTTCAGTTCTTTTGCATTTGCTAATTTGTGTTTTTATTTCTGATTATGTGATCAATTTTAGAGGAAGTGCCATGAGGTGATGAGAAGAATGTATATATTCTGTTGTTTTGGGGTAGAGAGTTCTGTAGATATTTATAAGGTCCACTGGATCTAGAGCTGAATTCAAGTCCTGAATGTCTCTGTTGATTTTTGTCTTGATGATCTGCCTAACATTGTCACTGGGGTGTTAAAGTCTCCTACTATTACTGTGTGAGAGTTTAAGTCTCTTTAAGAACTTGCTTCATGAATCTGAGTGGTCCTATATTGGGTACATATAAATTTAGTTTAGTTAGGTCTTCTTGATGAATTAAGCCATTTACCATTATGTAATGCTCTTTTTTTGTCTTTTCTTATCTTTGTTTAAAGTATGTTTTGTCAGAGACTAAGATTGCAACCTTTGCTTTCTTCTGTTTTCCATTTGTTTGGTAAAGTTTTCTCCATCCCTTTATTTTGAGCCTATGTGTCTTTGCAAGTGAGATGGGTCTCTTGAAGACAGCATACTGATGGGTCATGGTTCTTTATCCAGCTTGCCTTTCTGTATCTTTTAATTTAGCCCATTTATATTTAAGATTAGTATTGTTATATGTGGATTTGATCCTGTAATCATGATGCTAGCTGGTTATATTTCATACTTGTTTATATGGTTGCTTCACAATGTCACTGCTCTGTGTACTTTAGTGTGTTTTTGTAGTGGCTGGTAATGATCTTTCCTTTCCATTTTTAGTGCATCCTTCAGGACCTCTTGTAAAGCAGGTCTGGTGGTAATGAATTCTCTCAACATTTGCTTATCTGAAAAGGATCTTATTTCTCCTTCATATATAAAGCTTAGTTTGGCCAGAGATGAAATTCTGGGTTGAAAATTCTTTTCTTTATTAATGTTGAATATAGAGTCCCAGTCTCTTATGGCTTGTAGGATTTCTGCTGAGATGTCCACTGTTGTCTGATGGTCTTTGCCTTTGTAGGTGACTGGGCCATTCTCTCTGGCTGCCTTTACCATTTTTTTCTTTCATTTTGACCTTGGAGAATCTGATGATTATGTGTCTTGTGCATGTTCTTCTCATGGACTATCTTACTGGGGTTCTCTGTATTTCTTGAATTTGAATGTTGACTTGTCTTGCTAGGTTGGTGAAGTTCTCCTGGATGATATCCTGAAGTATGTTTTCCAAATTGGTTCCATTCTCATCTCTTTCAGGTACCCCAAACATTCATAGATTCAGTCTCTTTACATAATCCCATATTTCTCAGAGGTTTTGTTCATTTCTTTTCATTCTTTTTTCTGTTTTTGTCTGCCTGTCTTATTTTAGAAAGACAGTCTTCAACTCTGAGATTCTTGCCTCCACTTGGTCTATTCTGCTATTAAAGCTGGTGATTGCATTGTGAAGTTCTTGCAGTGTGTTTTTCAGCTCTATCACGTCAGTTATGTTCCTTTCTATACTACTGTTTTGGCTGTCAACTCCTACATTGTTTAATCATGATTTTTAGCTTCTTTGCATCGGGTTACAACATGCTTCTTTAGCTCAGTGAAGTTCATTTTTATCCAGGTTCTGATGTCTACTTCTGTTATTTTAGTGATCTCCACCTCAGCTCAGATCTGAACCATTGGTGGGGAGGTGTTGTGGTCATTTGGAGGAATGGGAACATTCCTTCTTTTTTTTTCCTTTTTTTTTTTTTTTTG
>NW_016107516.1:2308781-2310461 GCF_001604975.1 Cebus imitator
ATGCTAATTCTTTCTCATTTTTGTGGGCTTACCTACCTTTAATATTTGAGTTTGCTGATCTTTGGATGGGTTTTTTTGTGTGTGTTTGTTGTTGCTGTTTTGTGTTTTGTATTTCGTTTGTTTTTCTTTGAACAATCTGAGAACTCTTCTGTAGGGCTGCTGCGGTTTGCTATGGGTCTGACCCAGACCCTAGTCACATTGGCTTTTCTAGTACCTGGAGGTATCATCAGTGAAGGTTGTGATAAAGCAGATATGACTGACTGCCCCTTCCTCTGAAAGCTCTGTCCCAGGGGGACACTGACCTGTTGCTGGCCTGAGTGTGCCTGTAGGAGGTGGCTGGAGATTCCAGTTGAATGATCTCACTCAGCAAGAGGAATGGAATCAGGGACCTGCTTAAAGATGCAGTCTCGCTGCATTTTGGTAGAGCGGTGGTGCTGCGTTGGGGATCCCTCAGCCCCCAGTTGATTTGGGCTTTTCAGGTCCAAAGCCTGGACCAGCTGAGATGCCCAAAAAGCAATTGTCTGCCCCACCCACCGGGCACTCGGTCCTAGGAAGAAACTCTATTGGCCATAGAGCATGGGTAGGCTGGCCAGAGGCCCTGGGTGGGAGGACCCACCCAGTGAGGAGGAATGGATCTGGGTCTATTTAAAGAAGCAGTCTGGTCATGCCTCAACAAAACAGCTGTGCTGGGGAGCTGCCTCTGCTCTGTTCAGCTAGGAGTCTCCAATGCTTGCAGGCTGGAAAGGCTGAGTCATCCAAACAACCAAGGTGGTGGCCCACCCCTCCCACAAGACACTCTGTCCCAGGGAGAATTCAGAGTTCTCTATGTAGATACATCTGGGTGGGGGTGGCTGGAGGCCCTGACTCTGAGGTCCCCCGCAGGGAGGAGGAATGAATCAGGGTTATGACTATTGTTTTGACTGGCTTCATAGTATCTCATTGAGTTATCTCTTCATATTCACATTTTCTTATAATTGAACATATTTTTCACCCTCTTAATACCGTCTCACTCCAACACCCTCTCACTCCTATTCATGTACACAGATTTTGGGTTACTATAAATAACACCGTAAATGTTTTCTTCCTGTCTCATCCCTTATATCCCCATCAAAAGCAAATGCTATCCTGAATGTTTATATTTATTATCCACTTATATACCTTACAATTTTATACCCCATAGTATGTCTAAGGCATATGCTGTTTGATTATACTTGCTTTAAAATCTCATTAGAAAATATTATGCCATATGTTGTTATTTGGTATTTACTTTTTAATTCAGCATGTTAAGATTTATTCATGCTGTTGTATATGGTTGCCATTCGCTTACTTTTCATTGCTTTCTAATATGATATTTTATTAGTATACTACAGTTTATCTGCCCTCATGACTATACCCACTTAGATTATTGAAAGTTTTTGCTATATGAACAGTGTTCCCTCCCAACATTTGTGTGCGTATCTTCTATATACATGTACTAATTTTGGAGGGGTTTTTAATATCTAGGAATAGAATTGTTGGATTGTAGGTATGCACATGTTCAGCTTTAAAATACAATGCCAAAGGATGGTGGAAAGTGATGGTACCACCAGTAACATAAAAGAAATTACGTTGATAGGATGTTGGATAAATCCTATTCAATACTTGGCAATACAGGATTTCTTAATTTTTTTGAATTGATTA
>NW_016107516.1:2317589-2346405 GCF_001604975.1 Cebus imitator
TTGCCCTGGAATCTACTGTCCTGGTTCCCTGCTCAGTCCCCTTTTTGAACTGGCGAATGGGCGACTTCCCGTGGCTCCAATCACCAGCCAAAAGGGCCCCCGGACCGGTGTATTTTGTACGGAGAACCTCGGCTCCGGGGCGCTGACAAAGCAGCCGCACGGGGCAAAGCAGCGGCGCTGGCCGGCACAACTGCGCTGAAACAGCCGCGCTGGCGACCGTGGAGCACCTCCGCCCGGGAGTTTCCTAGTCTGTGGGCAATAGAAACGCGGCGTCCACTCACCCTCTGCGCTTTCACTGGGAGCTGCAATCCTGAGCTGTTCCTAAACGGCCATCTTGGATCGTCCTCCTTGTTTTGCTTTCTTATAGAAGTCTTTTGATGAACATAAGTTTCTTGATTTTATTCTAATTTTTACATCTTTTTTATGGTTAGGGCTTTATGTCTCTTTGTTAAGCCCTTCCCTACTCCAAAGCAGGAAGAAATCCACATTTTATTACATGTTTTAATGTTTTGCTTTTGATGTAAAAATCTTAAACTGTATAGAGTTTATTTTTGTGTAACGTGCATGGCAGGGGTACATTTTATTTTTTTTTCTTGTTAATAATCACTATTTCTAGGTTCTTTTACTGAACAGTCTCCTCTTTTCACAGTAATCTGCCATGCCGTTTTGATAGACACTTAAGTTCCATTTATTTTTAGATGTCTTTCTATGCTCCCCCTTCTGTATACTGTCTTTTCAGTTCTTGTATTTGGGTACTGGGTTCACAGGTCTCTATTACATTATTCACATATTTATTAAAAGAAATATGTTAAATTACAGAGGGTCGGGCATTGACCAATAACGAAAGTGTCTCATGAATTAAATATTATGATTAATTCAAATCTGTGAGCCCAAGGCCCATCAAAGGGATAAAATAAATAAATGATGCTACTAAGAACAGTCCTGTTCATGTTCTTTTTCTCTCTTTCTTGCCTAAGGACAAGTTCCCCGAAATGAGGGAGCAAGTGGATACAAAATACTTTTAAAGGTTTTAACTGTGAACTTAAATGTTTTCCAAAGGGACACACACATTAGTCTTTGTGGCAAAGAGTCTAGCATTTAAATTCAGAGTTCTGCCTCTGTGGCATCCATTGCCTCGCTCCTTTTGTTCCTGACTCCTTCCTTACCACTTCCCCACCACACTGATCGTTGTTTTATACCACTAAGAGGCAATATATTTCTTCTTCAACCCCTGTCTGTACCTGCTAAAGCAGCACCCACAGACCCTACTGTAGTTGGCCAGATTAAAAATACAAATAATTTCTGGCCTCACGCTTGTCTCCCTCTTTTCATTTTTATTTGTGATATGAATTTTCTAGCTAGTTTGCTCTGTTCCCAGATATACTCACAGCTTGCTCTTTTAGCTTGATTGGTTATATCGTCACTCAGATGTCACCTTCCTCAGTAAGACCTTTCAAGACCACCCATTTAAAATGGCAACCCTTCACTCTTGATCCCCACTGTCTCCCTCTTGTGCTTTTTGTTCATATAACTTATCACCACTTGTCTGTCTCCCCTTCATCATAATTTGGAGCTTAGATGTTTTTTGTCCACGGATGTATTCTCAGCATCTACAACAATACTTTAAACATGATAGATGCTTTGTGAACATTTGTGAATATTATTACAACAAAGCACATAGATGTTGTTCAATATATGTGTTAGCTGAGTGACTGAAGTTCAGAGGACTCAAAGGACCCACGATTATACTTAACATTTTTTGGCCTCTGTCCCACTGGAGGTCTGGGGGTAGCCGAAGCCTCGGGTTGTCACGCTGGAATTGCTGGCTGAAAGACAAAATTATTTTCAGAATATAGCTTTTTTAGAAAGCTGTAATTTAACTTTGCTTTGATGCACAGAATTTTTAATCTATGTGACTTTTGGGAAATCTGAAATTGAAAATGTGCTTCCCTATGCAGGAACACTAGCTGGCATATTAAGCAAAAGCTCTGTAGTTTATATTTAATGCCAGCTTGTCACTAATTTGTGTTCTTTTTCTGTTCTTGTCACTAACTCAGATCACTGAGAGTATTGTGAAGACTACTTTAATATTGCCTTAAAATCCCTTGACAGATAAAAGGTACACTATAATAACAAGTCACCAACCCTTATTTTTTAAGACTGTAGAAATTATTATATTAATATAGTCACTGTAGAGTAACTCAAAACCAAGGTATTAACATCAAATGAAAAATACAGCTGTTTGCTGAAATGTCAACATTATAGAAGCAGTAGTAAAACTTGTGCTGTCTCTTTCCAATCATGGAGGAAAACCTTGCCAAACTCACATTGAGGAGTGCTGTTTGGTTTCGAGGCACTCACATCTCCAAGAGTCACTGAAGATGTAGCCGGATATCCTATTTTGAAAACAAAATTCCAAATTATTATATGTATTTACATTCATATATTTACCTGTGCCTGGAATATTAGGGTTGGAAAGAATCTTAGTGAATAGCCTCATTTTGTAAATGATGAGACGGGATCTAAAAAGAATATCCTTGTGGTTAAATAACCAATATCCAATATCATTTCTTTGCTGTTAACCCAGTTCTCCTAATTCCTAATGCATTACATTCACACTTTCAAAATATATTATTTTGGTGTCTACTGTGTGTCAGACTCTATTCTGCATGCTGGGGTTATAGCAATAAACAGTGAAGGCAGGGTCCCTGCTCTCATGAACCTTACCTTATAGTGAATTTTCACAAATACTATTGTGAAAATAGTATCTTCACATACTAAGTATGGTTTCATATTTTCTTCAGTTGTTAGTTTGCAAAGTCATTTCTCCATCTTTATACTCCATAATTGTACATTCTCTTCCTTCCCCCTTACTCCCCCCAAATGAAAGACTGATTCATATTCATTTGAAAATAGCTCTATATTTTAGAGGTATTATGTAAAGCAAGGTAGATTAAAGAAGAAAAATATCCAACCACAGTTCACTGAAGTCATGTTTATATCTCTTGGAAAGAAAAAATTTTAAATACATTTTGCATGTATTTCTCCTTTGTTCCAAAATGTATTCAAGGTGGTTTACATCAATGTGCAATGCAATAAGATAAAAGCGGAAACGGAAAATACGAACAAGGAAAATAAAGTAGAAAAAATATGTTGATTCCTGCTGAAACTTAAATGGGGATAGTGCACAAAGAGCATTTTGTGATCTCCTATGCTTTTAGTAGATGTAGGCCCCACATTTGGTCTGACCTTTCTGGTAGTAAATGCCAAGAAATAAAGAGTTCAGGTTATGTGATTGATGAATATAATAAGATAAGGCAGCATTATTATTAATACAGTTATTAAAAAAGTTATTCTTTTTATTGTAATTAGAAAGAAACTTTTCCCCAGATAGTCATAAAAAGAGCACTGTATAATGTGTAAAGTATCCTATAAAATATCTTTACAGTATGATAGCCTGTATGTTCATTCATCCTCAAGCTGTAGTTAGTGGTCAATGGCAGCCAGCTTTCCTGGTACCTCAATTCTGTGCAAGGGCATGCCTTAAATAGAGAACATAGGCAATCAAATCAAATAAATAAGTCGGCATTGTGGATTATGTATTTATAAACCAGAAGTTCACATCCAGAGGTAATCAATGATAATCTTTTTATTTTTTATTTTTTTGCAATGAAGCCCATCAGTGAACTACAAAGAGATACTTACTACACTGTGACTTCATGATTACAAGAGTCATACATATAAAATACTTAGAAGTGTGCCTGGAATACAGTAAATGCTAAAAAGTATATCTTAGAAGCCATAAAACAGGTAACTTGCAGTTTAGTTCAGATGTTGATAATACAAGCATATTCTAACTATAAGCCACTTGAATCTCCTGAGGAGTTCCACAATTGTCCCATTTTCCTTGGTCTTTATGGAAGAAAGTTGACCTAAGGTAACTAATCCCTGCTTCCTCAGCCTGGCCCAAGTTCAAGAACTACGTTCCAAAGTGTTGTACCAGAAAAGGGCTAATTGTCAGAAATGAAGAGTGTGATAGGAGGCTGGGGCATTAGCTTTATGGTAGGGTAGTAACTTCTCACTGGCAGAATCACCTACAGTTCTTCTCCTCTGCCATCCCACTGAGCCATCAGTACCAGATTCTTCTGCAGAAATTGTAACTTCTAGCTCACTGCCCCCCACCATTCACTAAAGGCTGTGTTAATAAAAAAAAGTGCACAAGATTGCTTACCTAAAGGATATGGGATGCTTTTGTAGATTGCTTTGAACTAGTATTGGAACCACATTCCTAGTCACTGTGGAATTGCTCTTTTAGTACTGAGGATTTTCCCATTGTCTGACACTAGATGACAGTCTAATAGTCGGGACATGGGGAAGGGTCGCCATTGTTCACTCGCGGTGATAAGGTTCCTAGGACTGTGCTCCACCACGCCCTCTCCAGGTGGGCCCAGTCTGTCTCTGCATTAAGAGCAGCTGTGCTTCTGGACAACTGTCTTACTATACAATTTTACTAATCTATGGATCACCAAGTGATTTATAATTTTATTTTACTCATTGAGAAGACGTTACTTTTGTTCTCTCTAAAGCAATTCCTTCAGTTACCTCTTTTCAAAATTCTGTATTGTTATGTAATTTTAAAGTTACTTCATATTCCTTTTGGGATAAGACAAGGTAAAAATATATAAAAAAATAAATTAGCTATAAGTAATTTGAACACTGTATGAGATGCTGAGATATGATAAGTTCTTCCTAATGAATAAAGATGGTTTTTTCCACCTTCTTTCCCTCCCTTCTCTTTCTCATGCTGAGAATTAACCTCCAAAAGTATTTGCTGAGAGACTTAGTAAATTCAAAAGAATTGTTTTTAAAAGTGGTGCTATGATAACAATAGTTATAATGAGAAATGTTAAAAAAGATCTAGGAAATAAACATCAAAGAACTTAATATTTATTTGTAAACTACATGACCGCTACCTAGAAATCTCAGTCTAATAAGCCACTGCCAGCAGCCTTTAAAAAGGCTTTATCTGCAAGCAACAGACACTTTTCTATGCCAGCCTGGTTGCCCACACTGGGTGCTGGCACTGACCAGGACATGTAATTTAATTCTGGCAGGAAATCACAGGAATCCTGATGAAGTATAACTTGATTGGGAATTTCATTTACATTAAAATGACTAATTAAATGTTATTTTCTGGAGGTCAGAAAATAATGTGACATAAATCGTTTCTCAAAGTTCACTGCAGGTGAAGAACTCATTCATTTGATTCTACCTATTATGTTATTTAGGGACCTCGTTGGGAGAGAAACATGCCTCAGGAATGCATGCTGCCTTAATCCTTGTGTGACTATATCTCTGCCCCGACTTAGACATCTATGTTGCTTTACCCTTCTCACACACAGGCTGTGGAGTACACTGAGGGCTGAATACATGTCCAGGGTGGGGAACAAAAAGATCAGTGATACTTAGTCTCTTAGGGAGCACAAAGTTATTTCGGTCATATTGGTCTCCAGCTGAATTTTCCTTAGGCTTTGACCTGAGGGTCTGAATCAGCTTGCACAGATTATTGAGAGATTGATCCCTTTACTGTGGGACCTCACTCATTATGTAGAAGCCAGAGTTAAAGCCATTTAGAGAACTATGTAGCTCCTAGATGAATTAAATCTACCCCTCTCTCTCCCACTTTATACCATGGTTCAAGGTTAAGGCTCCTTCACATTCCATGATCTGATCTCTAACAATCTTCACACAGTCCTCTCTTTCTACTCCCTGCACAGATTCTTTTATTTGTTCAACCAACATTTGGGAGTCTCTATATTTTAGGCATTGTGCTTGGCACTGGGAATACTGCTCTCCTGGAGTTTAAGTTCATGGAGGAGATGGACATCAACCAGAGGATCACATAAGCCAATTCAAATACCAGAATATATTAAAGGGGGGATGGCCCAGTCAGAGTCCCAGGAAAGTTTTCTCAAGGAATTTAGTGGGAGATTGTGGCCAGTGGAGGGAGGGTGGGAACTTTCAGGCAGAGGACGTAGCCAGTACAAAGGCCCAGTGTGTGGTCTCACATGCCGTGGATTACTAATAGTCATGTCTGGCACTTGTCCATTCCATTGCTGGGCTTTTACAAGTCCTCAGGAGTGTTTGTTCTGTGTGCTGAGTTGAACTGGATGTGAGAACTAGCTGGGGTGTTACCTGCCACAGGGCATATCTGAGATATCAGCAGCAACAGAACAGTGATCAAACTGTTGCACGCAGGTGCAGAAACACTGCTTATTTCTTAGGAGTTTTGTTTTGTTTTAAAAAATCCCTTCTTAGAACCTGACCTGGAGATTCTGTAACTATATAAGAACATGTCTGACTGTCTCTTGATATCATGTACAGCATTTAAAAAATTTTATTTGCATTTCTTGTAGCCATGTTTTTGAAAGATTTATATTGATCATATATTTCTGGATGTGAGACAGCTTGCTTTGTACCTTTGTTTTAAGGCTCAGTATACAACATAGCAACATCTCTTCAATATTCGATAGTGTTTTCTATTTCTATGTAGGCAAGCAATATGCCAAACTCAGTGACAGGGAGTTGATGGCTTTGTTTGCTGACTGTTTATTTCTTCTTCAATGTGAATATTTATTATTGTCAAATACTGCAAGTATCCAGAGATACACTATAATGACCCATGTTTCCAGGAAATATGAAATTTAGAGGTAAACACTACTTCACACAAAATGTTTTGTTTATACTAGTTCAGAAATAGCCATAAAGTTACATGAGGAGGTTTAAAACCTTTTTGGCCCAGTTCTATTTTAACTCTTTTAAAAATTTTCTCATGAAAATAAAAAACCCCTCTCTATGCTATCACTGGAAATTCAATTAAGTTAGAAGACAGCTTCAGTCAGCGCTGAATTGAGTGGGTAGCCAGAAACATGTTCTGAAATAGCTAATTCTGGTCATCTCCATGTGACATCATTAAGCAGAACAGAATCTTTCGACCTGTACTCTAGCCAGTCTTCCTGGTGACCTAACTGCTAGAGAAAGGAAAGGTAAAGGAAGGCTGGAAGATCTATGGTTGGTTAACTTTTGGGAAATACTAAAATATTTTCCAAACAACATAGATTTTAAAGATAATTTAATATGGACCTACTATATGCCAAATAAAAAAGGCAAGTGAGCAGCTGCAAAGTAGCTTAAGGGGAGGAAAAAGGAGAAACTGGTAACTTAAAGAAAGAGAAATAGTGATTTGGTCATTGTTTCCTCTTTCAAGGAATTTAAAATTACAAATAAAGGTCTTGATTTATTTTGAGATGGGTTTTGCTTACTGGACTCTTAATCATGACATGCCTTCTCAGACTGGACAGTGTGAGTCTTAGCTTCATTGTTGATTTTTATGCACTTTCACATTTGATTCTCAATCAGATGAACTAGATAATATTACTCTCATTTTTTAAGACAAGGAAACTACTAAAGAGGTGAAATTATCACGGGATCTTTGGGGTGTTGCTTTGCCAGCCAGAAATTCTGTGACCAGTGGTGTCTTCTGCCTGAGTAGTGCTCACATCTGCTGGGCTCATTCCACCCACTTGGCCCACCAGGCTGTGCTTGGTCTGTGCTACCAGCCTGGATCCCACACCTGTCAAGGGAGAGCCAGGTGCAGAGCAGCAAGGAGTGTGTGAACTAGTGAGCATGGGATCTGGCCACTGTGCACAGCCAGGCACACTGGCTGCTGCGGCATGGGAAACTCCAGGCACCAGCATGGGTGCCGGCTCTGTGTGAGGCTGCTGCTGGATCAGATGTCTTGCAAGCGGCTTCTGCTGCAGGCACTGGTGTCTGGACAAAGGGAACACTGTGGCACCTGAAAGCCTGACGATGCCAGGAACTGTAGCACCCCAAACAGGGTGTTACAGCCCTGGCCCAGGAGGCCCTTAGGTCTGGGCTCCCTGAAGGGCTACAGGCCTTCTCTCCTCATTACTTGCAATGTGGTGAGCAAGTGGGAGGTGTGTTTCAGCCCTGCTGTGTTACAGCTCTTTCAGTCCCGCCATTCAGTAGGTCCCAAGTTCTTGTCTTTCATCTAAGAGGAATGAGGTATGCAGACAACTAGAGGGTGAGCAAGGTGAAGGGGAGTTTCACGGAGCAACAGAACAGCTCTCAGGAGACCTAAAGTGGGTAGTTCCTTTCCACAGGCAGACTGTCCCAGTGAGTGTCCAGCTCTCAGTGGAGAGGAGACCTGTAGTGGGTAGCTCCTTTCTCTAGACAAGTCCTCTGGACGAGGAGACCCATGGTGGGTAGCTCCCTTCCATAGCTGGTTGTCCTGACTTCTCTCTGAGTCTGGCTGAGTCCCCGTCCTGACTTCTGTCTGAGTCTGGCTGAGTCCCCGTTTTTTCATGGGTTCAGAAGGGAGAAGGCACATGGTGATTGGTTCGTGGGAGGCCATGGTGGGGGGGCTGGAAAAGGCACTATCTGATTGGCCCAATGGTCATCAATGAAGTTCTCACTCCAGCCATGACCTTCACCTGGAACTGGCAGCCTGACTCCCTAGCTTCAGGCTATCCCTGGCCCAAAGGTGAGGTTTTGCTGGGGACCTATGCCTTTCCAGACATATGCCTTGCCTGCAGCCAGCTGCCCTCAGCTCAGCCCAGCCACTGCCTCCCTCCTGTGCTCGTTGGTGCCCAAAGTCCGGAGGCAGAAGATGGGGGACCGGTGTGTCAGTACTGTCCTAAGCATGTACATACTTGGCCAGATTATGACAGTGCCTTGGCTCGGCCACAACTTTGCTCCAAAATTGGAGCAGGTGCCAGGAGTGGGGAGAGTCCAGGGAGTTGGGGGCAGGCCCTTCTGAGCCTGTGGGAGTAGGGGTGTTCTCAGGCTTCTGAGAGCACAGGGATGTCCGGGTCCAGAGTCACAGCTGGGTGGTGGCAGCTGCCCTGAGTCTAGGGCTCCTGCCCCACCAAGTCAGTATGGGGCAGGCTCCTGCCTGTTCCCAGCCTCCATGAGCTCCAAAGTCCCAGCTATGCCTCCTCCACTGCAGCTGGCATCCTCCCAGCAGCTAGTCCATTCAGGCAGCTGCTGCCATCAGAATGACTTGCTCTAGGCTACAGAGCTAGTAGGTGTCAGAGATAAGAACTGAACCCAAGCCTGTCTGACACTAAAGACTATTCCATTCTGGTAGCCTTATCCATGTAGTTAGCCTTGCTGTGGCATGCATCATCAGAACCAGGGCCTAGCCACAGAAGAGCTCACTCATGATGTCTAGCACACAACCTCCCAGAACAGCAAGCCTTTGATAGCTTCTCTTCCTGTCCCACCATTACCTTTCATAAGACTGCCCAGACTTCAGCACTAGCCAGATGCCTTACGGAGCCTTCTTCTGCATTCCCTAAAGCCTTCCTTTGTTAATCTCTGCTTTTTTTGTACTTAAAAAAATTTCTCCATTTAGAAAAAATTTGCTGAATTATCCATACTTATTGATAACCATGTGCTATCATTGTTCGAGGTAATATAGGTGTGTCAGTAGACAAATCAGACAGAAAGCACTGCCCTCATCAAATTTACTTTTATTTTTGTGGAGAGGAGCCAAGCAGGTAACTTACAGAGGATGTTAAAATGTGCTGTGAAGAAAATACAGCCAAAAAAGGGGACAGGAAGTGGGGTGGGAGGCAGCTGCAATTTTAAATAGGATGGTCATGGAGTACCTCATTGAGAAGGTGGTGACATTTGAACAAAAATTTGAAGAAGAAGAGGGTGTGATCCATCTAGATATTTGGGGGAAGTGTTTTTCAGGCATAGGAAATGAGGGAAAAGGCCCAGAGATGAGAGCAACCCTGGCATGTTGAAGAAACAGCTTGGAGTCCAACTTGGCTGAGCAAAGCAAGAGTCGGGGAAAGTGCCGTTGTGGGGATATGACAAGTAGGGTATCATGTGGCTGTTCATGCCAACTGTAGATTTCTGCTGCTCTTCACTGCCCACTTCCCTCCTCCCTTCACTAGGCCTTGGTCCTTGTGAGCTTGGTTTTGTTTACATCAGCATACATCTCAAGTAGATACGTAATTCCAAACTTGGATTATTTATTTTTATTAAAACACACACACGCATGCATGCACACACATCCCTTAGACAAAGACAGACTGGTTAATCAGCCACTCTATTTTTTTACCTTGTGTTGTTACTGTATTCCCAAATTGATCTACAGGGTCTAATAATAGAATACAACCTGTTGACACTTACTGTGAACCAAGTGCTGTAGTAGGTATTTTGTTTGCTTAGTTTCTTCTGTTGTTTTAATCACCCTTAGAGGAAGGAACCACCCAAGCGAAAGCTTTCTCTTTTCTCCATTCTTCTGTCTCCCTTCATGTTCCTTGAGCATCCTCACCTTTGGCCAATGCTTTTAAAACTCAGTGTTTATTTTCCATCCACCACACTATTGCTAAGAACTACAGCTTTCTGAGGATCCCATCAGTGCATAAACCATCACCTCATCATGTTGCTTCATTTTCACTTTATTTCCTTTAACTCTTCAATGGATAATGCCGAACACAATTTTTAAATGGAATCCTTATACCTTCATTTCAGATGAGGTCCCAAAGGTTAAGACCCTTAGTACAGGGCATGAGCAGTCTCACGTTGAAAGCAGAGTTCTAGCCCACTTATGCAGGACATGTGAGGCATGTGGAGTGGGGGCTATCAGTGCTGGTCCATAATCAGCCGCAAAGCTGTGTGGCAGGGTGGGAGCAGTCTGGCTAAGAGTTCCTTTGAAGGGTCCTCTGCATTAGGCCCTCCCTCGTGGAGGAGATGAAGAAGAATCCACTCCTTCTCTTTAGCCCAAGTGAAGTGTGGATCTGAGAGAACAACTCAGATCTCTTGACTTGTGTGTCCTGGAATTTAGGACAAAGGGCCTTGGTGCCTCACTTAGGCTGGAGAGGAGCACTTCCCCCATAGAACAGGCAAAGGTGCGTATTTTTTCCAGACAAAATAGGGTGCCATGAAAAGAATCTCACTCGGGAGGAACACTTAGAGGAGCAAATAAGCCCCCAAGAGGAGCTGACCTTCAGAAGTTTAGAGGCTGCAGGGAGAAGTAAGCAGAAGACCAGAAGAGAGGCATGGCCTGCACTAAGGGACAGCAGCAATAGGACAGTCAGGGATTTCTGAAAAATCTGCCCAAGTGCCCCATGAAGTCAATATGGCAATTTTTATTCTCCTCCTCCAGAGGGCGCCCAAGTCAGATTACAGCCAGCAAGGAAGGTCCTTCCTTCCTTGTCTCTCTCCTCTTCTCCTTACCCCATTCCTCATAAAGGGGGGCCCAAGCCAGCAGCTAGGAGTGGAGGAGAGGATGGAGCCAGGCCAGGAAATCAGAGACATCCCCCGTCTCTTCCCTACCCCCACCTCAGGTATCCCAACCTTTCCAAGCTGAGCTAGACCCACACTTGGGGGAAGGAGAGAAAAGAAGTTCTAGACTCAATTAACTTTTTTGAGTTTTGACACTACATTTGACAAGAGCTTTTAATTATTGACACAAGTCTACATTTGACAAGAGTTTTAAATTATTGACACAAGTCTGTTCTTGTGGCTGAAAGGGACCAGATGACATTTATTATATGAAAATCACCAAAAAAAAGCCAAGAAATTTGTCTGAAATTTCTTTTAGAGGACAAGAAAAAATTATTCAACATAGCTCATCTGAACAGAGAAGAATGGAAAAAGTTAAAATTATTTTTTGCTAACTTATCCAGTCTAGCTTATTTAATCAACCAAGTACAAAGGTAAAAGTTATTTGAAAATTTCAAGCAGCTGGTTAACTTATCTGGTTAGTCAGACTACGTTATCTAAGATTTTGCCTTATTCTAATGTAAAACTGAACCTGCAAATTTAACTTGTTTTCTCAAATAGAAATATTTCCATTTGACCTTTCATCTTATCACTATAGAAACTACTGGCATAGCACAGACTTAGACTTATCCATCTAGTCTCTGGACAAATGTATAATTGCTCTCCATCAATTTGCCTGCAGCACAAAGAGCTTTTAAACACAGTAGTGACATTAACTGGACAATACAGGCCTTCAACTACATCTAAACACATTTGAATCAGCCTCATCAATCTGCATGGTCAGGAGAAGGTGGGCACTGACCTTCAGCGCAGTGTAAAGGAGACATGTGGTGTGAAATCCTAAACTCTGCATAACATTGTCATGTGGGAGGCAGATTGTTTAGGCTATGTGCTGACTAAATGGGGAATAATAATGCGTATTGCTGGATTACTGGTCCAGAAAGGGTTTCAGGACTCCCTTGGGGAAGATGACAGTAAGCAGGACAGACATCATCACGCATCATGTGGTGAGCGTGTAGATACTCAATAATTATGAAATAAACTGAAAAATAGGTCATCTGATAGCTTTTACCCCAAGGAACCTCACCCCAAAGGGGAGTAACTGAATAGATGAATACCCAAAGTAAACTAGTCATCAGGAAGGCTAACCTTGACTTATGGGTGACAGATATGGAAAAAAGAAATTCTTTTAACAGTGTGTAATGTGTGCCCCAGGTGGAAAATGGTGAAAAAGATACAATGAACATAATTTTCTAGGACTCAAGGAGAAACACTGGAGTTTTGTATGGATTCTCTAGATTCATATCTACAGTGAGAATTATATAATAGTGTTGATGGGGCCGGCTACAAATGGAGGAGGGGTTTCTCTAATTTATTTCCATATGAGGAAATGTTAGCTTCACTCTCAGATGCTGCATGTCTTAGGAAAACACTGGTCTAAAAAAGGGAGAGATTAATGTAAGCATAGCTGTCATGTTTGACCTTTTCCTTAGACCTATAACAGCTTCACACCACAAGGGATTTATTCAGTGTCTAAAGACATTTATTGAGCACCAACCAGGTACTCTCTGAGGCAGTAAGACTCTAGGTCTGAAGTCTGTCTGGGCTCAATCCTGGCTCATCTACTTTCTGCATGACTTTGGGAGTGACTTAACCTCTTCGTGCCTTAGTATCTTCATCTGTAGAGTGGGATAATAGTACCTAAGTAATTGTGTTGTTGGAAGGATTCAATCAGAAAATACACTTACTAGTTTAGAACAGTCCATGCACGTTGGAGGCAACCAACAAATATTAACATTATTGCTTAGTATTATTAAACAATCATGGCAGTTGGTAAACATTTTTATGTAATTGCTAGGAAACAAATGGAAAGGTCCTTGTATGATTGCTCTCTGCCAACCTTTTATTTAGCTCCTGTATTTAGACAGACAATCCTGGTGAGGCTCCTGTTGTAGCACTCTCCATTTCTACAAATGCCCATTCTAGTTCAGACCATATCATTTTTTTAACCACCTTCGTGATCATGGAAAATAAACCATTTTAAATCCATATCATTTAGTCTTCTTGCTCCCTGCTCTTGCATCTATCACCTGCCTTATACATAGCTTCTGTTTTCCTCATATTTTCCCATATACTAAAAAAGCCACAGGGGCTATTTGTTGTTCAGATCATAGCCCCAACTCATGGCCCATTAGTTGAAGCTCATCTTTACCTTGTTCCACCTCACCTAATCAACCCTTAGCTGTCTCCCAACAAGCCATGTCAGAACTCCTGCTTGCCTTCTCATGTCCTGCACTCATTATGCTTTATGCCTTTGCTTATGATGAGAATGTGAAGATCCGCTTCTCATCTTTCTTCCTATTGACCTAAGTCAATATTTTCTTCCAGACCCTGTGTGCAGACTTCCCTGATCCTCCTTCCTTTACACCAGCACTCATTGACTTTTCTTACTTTTCTGCAGCAGATACATGTTGATAAAGGCAGGAACTATTAGACAGCAACTGAGGTGCTCTGTTGGCACCTGAAGACAGGCATGGCATGACTAGCAAAGGGGTCAGAAGTTGCTGTCACAAACAAATCGCTGGAGTCTTCTCCCTGCCTTGCAGACTCTCTCTGGTATTCCACTGTTAACATTAGAATCCAATACCCCTATCAACTGCTGAACTTATGATTTACTTTCTTCTAATCTCATCTAATGGCATGTCTTCCGGGTTGATCTCCCACCATTTCTGACATGTTCACTCATAAATCAGTAGTTTTCCTTTAGTCTGTGCTCCTCAGTGCCTGATCATCCACATGCTAAGGATCAGCTGTGTCTACCTGAGGTGCTGGCTGAGGGTTAGAGTCAGACTGGACCTAGTATTTTACTCTAAGCACCCAGGAGTAGAAAGACCTAGATGGTAAGAACCAGCTAAGTCATTAGAAAGGACTTAATATTAAAGTCAACATCATCATGGGTCATGTGCAAACAGAACAGTTGGAGACAGAGCCAAAGGGACTGGTGGACACTAAAATAAGAGTCACGGCAGGTGGGTCACACAGGATTGTAAGCTCTGTAAGCCACAAGAGCCCTGCCTGTCTTGTTGATCACTGTAACCTAGCACCTCAAAAGTCCCTGACACATTGTAGGCACTCCATACTTATGAGTTGAATAAATAAATATCTTGGATGATTGCTATACCAGTTGGCATTTCTGAGGACTGTTTTCTTAGGCTACGTAACTCTTAGCCAAGTGAGAGCCAGTGAATTGAAAGTCACAGGGCTCTCTCCTCAGAGCGACAGAAGCTCCTGAATTGTGTCTGTACAGCCCCACCCTGGATTCATCAGGTGTCTCTGATTGTTCCACATGGACTTGTCTCATCTTGCCACTTAGCTTGTCAGCCTGTCTTTTCCTAGAACTGCACTGAGAATGCAATTGGGACTCGGCAAACACTAATTGGTTCAGGCTGAATTGAGCTGGGCTTCCCTGGGTAACTCTTACAGTTTGTTATGGGTTATTAAGCCCTCCTCTCCTCGTTAAAGAATATTGCTTTCATGACCTCCAACATTTGTTTAAAAAATATCCTTTCATTGAGGAAAAATTAAGAACTGGATGCCTGCAGCCAAACATGCAGCTTTGTAATGATGACTGGATTATAAAGCTCATTACATCTTAGAATTTGGAATGAAACCATAGCCTTTGAAGTTGGCTTCCAGGACATGCTTCATCTCACTTCCTTTTTTCAAAAAGCATGCAAAGGTGAATCCTACCAGCTTCTGAGGCAGGAAGTCATTGTATCATTTTGCAATTACCCTCTAATCTGCCAAGACAAAATCTGGATTTTTCAATAATAATTCAGTGACTATTCCGAGAAGATAAGTTTATTTAGACATAATCTGCCACTGGTTTAACATGAGTTTTTTTTGACATACAAAGTCAAACAAAGTGATTCCAAACATAATCTATTGTTGCCATCTTGACAGAAATCCAGGTTTGATTTTGTAAAGTAAGCAACTCCTACTGTAATCACACCTAAACCTTGATCTAAAACAGGGTTTCTTGGCCTTGGCACTACTGACATTTTGAACCGAAGAATTCTTTGTTGTGAGGGCTTTTCTGTCCTGTGTTATACAATGTGTAGCAGCATCCCAGGCCTCTACATGCTAGATGCACCCTCCCACCCTCACTGTGACAACCAAAAATGTCTCCAGGGACTGTCAAAGGTCCTCTGGATGGCAAAATTACCCTGGTTGGCAACCGCTTATCTAACACAATCCTCAGGTCCAATGCGGTGGGACTTTGTTTTATAGAGGTCTTGTGATTCTGCACAGACCTCCCAACTATGACGTCTTAGTGTGATAGTAGACCAGATAGCATTCCCCACCCTGCTTTTAAACAAATATGTTACTTGACTTTGCTTTCTTTCCTTCATTAATACTAAACGTATATTCAACTGTAGGCTTCTTAAGTGTAACAACTGCTTTCTCTTGCTTAAAATTTTGTCACAGAAGTAAGAATTGTGTTTGGTCTGTTATAAGCACTTAGTGTATGTAGACTAACCTTATAAAAATTCAACCAGAAGAAATTCATGCCTGCTTTTAACTAGAAGAATATAAATGCCATGAAGACATTTTTTTTTTCAGTTTTGTTCATTGCTGTATTCCCAGCACCTAGAAGGGTACCTGATACATAGTGGGTGCTCAATAAATATCTGATGATTAAATTGTACCACTTTCTTCCTAAAATAAAGTTGAATGAGGTACTTCCCCCATTTCATAAAGGATGGCATTTGGAGTCCTTAAGCTGGGGCTCAAGGCTTTGTTTAGTTTGCATTTTCCAATCTGCATCCCTGCTTTTTGGTACACTATGCCACCTCTTTATCCAAGCTTATCTACAGATGCTTTCTCAAATGCCCATAAACATCTTTGTCACTGCACATAATAACTGTTCACTGTTTTCTCTGTTTAGAATGTTCTTTCAAGCTCTCCACTGAGTCAAATATATACAATACATACTTCAAAGGTCAAGTTATTTCATTTCTCCTAGGTAACATTTTCTGAGCACATGAACTCATAAAGAACTTTCAAAACCTAATACTTACTGGTTTGTACCTCTCCCTGAGCATTTTAATTCTGTAAGGTACACCACTTTTCACCTTGCTATTTTGAATTATTATCTTTATGTATGTTTACTTTCTCTTCTAAGTAGACTGCAACCTTTCTGAAGGCAGAAATATATTTTTATCTTTTTTATTTAGCATTAAATAGTCTATTGAATGACATCTGCATAGTGAAAGAACCTTATTCTTATTAATTCTTTCATTCTTTTCATTAATTATTCAACTAGCAGTTTTTGACTGCCTCCTCTGTGCTAAGAATTTTCTAGAAGGCAAAACAAATATGGTTCCTGTTCTTATGGTGTGTTTAGACCAACTGGAGAAAAAATGGTATCTAATGTGGCGAGAACTAGATTTAGTCATAAGACTGTGGTGTGAATGCAAAACACTGTCACTTAGTAGGTATGTGATCACTTAAGCTCTCAGTGTCTCAGTGTCCTCATCTGGCAAGTGGGAACAATAATGTTGGCTCTGTCTACCACTCATAGTAAAGAATATCAAACCACATTGCATTTTATGTGCAGACACTTCTAAATGACGGTATGGTAGCTTTAATTTTTTCACAGATTCTTGATACCCTTTCCTTCAATAAGTGGAGCCTAATTCTTCTTCCCTTGAGTATAAGATGGACCTGGAGACTTACTTCTAGTAGATAAAATAAAGCAGAAGTAATGACATGCAATTTTGGAGACTAAGCCGTAAAAAGGCAGTATGGCTTTTGACTTAGTCACTCTGTTTCTTGAATTATTTGATCTGGAGGAAGCCAACTGTGATATTGTAAGCAGACCTATAGAGAAGACCATGTGGTGAGGAACTGAGATCTCCCAAGTATATGCTAGAGCTTAGAAGCAGATTCTTTAGTTCCAATCAGGCATTCAGATGACTGAAGCCCCAGCCAGCAGTGTGACTGCACCTTATGAAAGAACCCAGGTTAGCACCCTCCAGCTAGGCTACTCCTGAATTTCTAACCCCCAGAAACCATATGAGACAATACATGTTTTGTAAATTGCTAAAATTTGAGGGATTTTTAATGCAGCAGTGGATAACTAATATACAAGATACTAGAAAGATTTAAGGTTTTATTATTATTGAATATGCTATTACTCATTGAATGAAAAATGCCATAATTAACTGTGGTTTATTACTGGTGGTGAGTTAAAAGTAGAAGAAAAAGAGGCTCCAAGAAAAGAAGAAAAGAAAAATTACAAAACATTAAGAACATAAAAAATTCAGATGGATGTGAAACTTTTGATGGGTAGTTTGCAAGCTTTTCTGCCACTTCATTTTCTGAGAAGTAGCAACTTGTGACAGTGACTGCAGGCTGGATGCCAAAGGTTACCAGGTAAAGGAATTGTTCATTCCTGCTGACTGCTTTTGTTTTATTCCATTTTCAGTTCTCATTTTGAGCTAAAATTGATAGTTTTAATTAAATGAGAAATGAGAGCCATACTTCTAATTCACATAGAATATAAGCTTTTTTTTTTTTTTTTTTTTTTTTTTTTTTAGAGAGTCACCATGGTTCTTTGTTAGACACGAAAGCCACAGACATGGGAATTCATAATTTGTTGCATCAGTGACAGCTTTTGAGAGTCACTGCCATTCCTTTGTCATAGTAATGCTGACCCAGGCTGACCTCCATTAATGATGCCTCAGATGGGAGGAGCGAATTCATAATCCTCACCAGTCAACTTTGTCAACATTAATTTGAACCAGAACACATTGAATGTTAAAAGGATTTAACCTCCTTTGGCCTATCGCCATTTACAACCAATCTCTTAAATTCCTCACTGAGAACATTGTTTTGGAGGATGACTGTCAATTTATTAACCTATTTAATAATACATGCGGAGTTTAAATTCCTCACTGAATATTTATTGACCTTGATTTTCCCAGGGCTTCAAGTAAAGGATTTTGGAAGCTGTGTTAACTTCTTGAAGCCATGAGAATAATCCTTTAATATGTTTGGGAGTTTCTTTATTGGGTGATGAAAATGTTCTGAAATTGACTGTGGTAATGGTTGCACAACTCTGTGAACATCCTAAAAACCATTAGACTGTTCATTTTAAATGGGCAAATTACGTGATGTGAATTATATCTTAATAAAGCTGTTAAAAAATAAAAACCTAATTTCAGCCAAAAAAAAGTTACAGCCGAGAAACAGGCATGAATCATGCAACTTTGCTGAAAATTTTTCTTTATCAATCTGCTTGGTTAAGTTAATAGCTCAGTATGAAAACATTCTTACTTGTAGGTGATACACTGCTGGCTGGAGAAGGTAAGGTGTCAAGGGTAGATTCTGTAACACTCAATGGAGGGTCTGTTGGGGAATTTTCAGAACCTGAAAGGATTAGAAATATATTTATAATGAACAAAATATTATAACAGAAAGATAAAATATTGACTTAGTTCCTAAATCCACTTTCCTTTATTTATTCAACATGTAACAAATCAATATTGGGGACCTATTATGTTCAAGGTTGTGGTATATAATGATGGATGAGAAAGACATGGGAGTGTCCTTAAGGTCCTATGGCCTGAAGAAGGCAGCCAAGCATTGTGTTGAGTACCGTGGCAGTGGAAGTATAGGTGGCCACAGGAGTGCAATGAAGGATCACTAGTAAAGATTAGGAGGTCTGAGAAGGCTTCCTGGAAAAAGTTACACTTAACCAAGACCTAGTAAAACTAATACAGCATTTAATATTTTGGAGTGTTTGAAAAGTAATCATGCAGTTTACAAAATCCATAAACCCACAAAAATTTTTATATCAGCAAGAGTAGAAACAATGATGAAACTATCCATTTGCATGTAACATTAGTAAACTTGTAATACTATTATGCTTTCTAAAATTTCAGCTTTTGTCATAATATTTTTGTTTGGCTACAACTTTTTCTGTGTGTGTGTGTGTGTGTGTGTGTGTGTATGTATTGGGGGAGTTGAAATAGAAGCTAGAATGTTGTTTTACTTATATTTTATATTTATGTCAATTCCTTAAATCTCCATCACTGTATTTAAAAAACAGTTATATTTGGAAGGCAATTTACAAATGCCAGAAGGCTCTATTGACTTTAGGAACATGTTTAAATGTGCTGAGATGATTTTAAAATTAGAAGATTTTATGATTTTTGTAGATAAAATGTCACTGGATACAGTGTTACACATCTGATGAACTATATC
Organism: Cebus imitator; assembly: GCF_001604975.1. NCBI lineage: Eukaryota > Metazoa > Chordata > Mammalia > Primates > Cebidae > Cebus > Cebus imitator. The sequence goes on from NW_016107516.1 coordinate 2,337,183, forward strand.
CATTATTTGGATATTTAATTACTAATTATACTACTGGTTCTATTCTGTAATGTACTTTAAGGGACAAGTATATTTTACTTACGTTATATCACTTGCTAGCACATAGCCCAGTGTGCTTGATAGCACATTCTTCCCAGTGGGAGGAATCTGTTTTTCTAAGCTAGATGCATGTATGTTCTATTCTCACTGTTGGTAGCATTGCTATTGCCATTGGCTCTGTGTGGTGCTCATAGCTGGCTCTGATCCACTACTATATGAATGCTTTGGTGCAAATAATCTCTGAGGAGATGGAGGACAGTTATATGGGAAGTATATGGATAGGTTAACAAAATGGCCATCCATTTTCTTCATGCATCCAAAATAAGTTTAAACTCTTCAGCATGACACACAAGTCTAATTATGACTTGGGATCTCATTACACTCCCAATTTCATTTCCTGATTTTGCTTATCATTTCTTCCATCTCTCTCAAATCATACCCTCTATCCAATAAGAATATTTCAACCCAATTTCTCAAGCATAATATTCTCTCTGTGACTTCTAGGACCTTTTGGTCTTAGTTTATATGGTTTCCTGGCACTTTGTTATCTGCAGACTTCCCTGAATGTACCTTTTCAAGCTGAGGAAGGCCGGGGATCTTTGCGATGTGCTCATCCCTCTGTGTTTACCCTAGCAAGCGCCTTATCACTCTGTGTCATTGTGTATGCCCCTCAAGAGAAGTCACTGTTTTGCTCTGCATTGTATTTATGGATTCTGGCAAATGGAAGTGGATTAATCAGTGCATGCAAATTTATTCTTAACACCGAAAACAAAAACCCACCAGCATAAAGTATGGGTCTGACAGCTGGTGGATCATAAGCAGTATCTTCCAAAGTGGTACCTTAATAAGACAGGGCATTGGCTTAGAAAATAAATGCCTAGATGTTTTTCTCTGTATATTGATTAAAATAGAGGTTGGCAAACAATGGTCTACAGTGAAATCATGTTTATAAAAATTTTATTGGAACACAGTTTTTCCCTTTTTTTTCCCATATTGTCCATAGCTGCTTTTGTGCTAAGGCGACAGAGTTGAGCAATTGTGATTGAAATTAATCAATCTACAAAACCTAAAATATATTTACTATCTGGCCCTTTACAGAAAAATGTTGCCAATTTGCCAATTCCTGGAACAGAAGATATTGGTAGGTTATGCTCAGTTTTCACAGTGGGAAACATTTATTTTTCATTGATTGAACATTTCAGTTTTAGGATACTTTTCTGCCATGTCTCATCACCAAGTGATTTTGTAAGCCGAGGTGTTCTGCCTCCTAGTGCATTAAGAAGATATTACTATAAGACATTTTGAGATGAGCACTTTGCCATGTAACAAAGGTGAAACACAGCTTTCAATATAAAATGTGGGGCCTAAAAAATCTGTCTAGTTTTAGATTAGACGGTAATATAGAAACTCTGCCTTGGTCAAAACAAAACTCAAGGGCTATGAAGATAGTGATTAAAATCTAAAAAGAAGAAATAGTTTCCCAAAACTCAAATGCAGAATTTACCAGAAACACCTCTGCCAGATTCCAGATCATTGCATTTACCATAATGTCAGAAGAGGGTAAGCTGCTGCCTAAAGCTACTTCATCTGTTCCTGGGTATGTCCACTTGAGGAGGCCTGGAAGGGCTCCCAGAACCATCCTCATGGGCAGCAGCAGCCATGGGTCTGTCCCACAGGGCAACTGGCTTAATTCTGGGGTTTCCTCAGAGTTTCTATCAGCCCTTATCTTGTCCACCTGAAATAAGACAAATCCAAGGGCTTGCTACGTCCCTTCTTCTCAAAATATAGTCCATAGACCGGCAGAATAGGTTTCTTTTAGGATCTGGTCAGAAATGCAGAATTTCAGGTCCCACCTAGACTTACTGAATCAGAATTTTTGCATTTTGGCAAGATCCCTGGGTGATTTATATGCATATTAAAGCTCTCAGTTGATACTCTCAGGGAGGGTCAGTCACGGGTATGAGGCCAGCTGCACTGAGGGGTGTCATGAAACAAGAAGTATTTGTCTGGGGTCTTCCACACCAATACACAGTGGTCCTCCTGTTCCACTATTAAGATATCTTTTTATTACTCCTCTTTTCATATGCTAAGATGCATACACATATTTACACACACATACACCTATACAACCTGTCAATGTTTAACTCTTTCTATCCCAAAGGTCTTGATCTCAACAGCTACAGTCAGAAATTCATTTAATAAACAAATCTTTGTTAAAGGTGATGACAACCCAAACATTATCCACTCCAGGAGGTATTGCACTCAACTTTCAGATGAAAACGAGACAAACTATCTCCTACCCACTCCCCAAAACAAAACCCACAAAACCTAGCTCTTTAAATCTGCCAAAAATAGACTCAGCAATGCTACGATTTTAGACATTTTGACAGGCTAGCAGGGCAAGATTTTTTTTTTTTTTTTTTTTTTTTTTGAGACAAGGCCTTGCTCTGTTGCCCAGGCTGGAGTGCAGTGGCATGATCACAGCTCAGTGGAGCTTCAGTCTTCTGAGCTCATGCAATCCTCCCACCTCAGCCTCCCGAGTAAGCAGGACTATTGACATGCGCCACCATGCCTGGCTGATTTTTAAAATTTTTTAGAAGAGACAAAGTGTCACTATGTTGTCCAGGCTGATCTTGAACTTCTGGACTTAAGCAATCCTCCCTCCTCGGCCTCCCAAAGTTTTGGGATTACAGTCGTGAGCTGCTGTGCCTGGTCCATGATATTTTTGAAAGGTTTTTTTTTCTTAGTGGTAGTTACTGTGGATCATGGGAAGTCTGCAGAGCCTGGAGCACAGAGAGCTGCCTGAAGAGCCACTGATCACCCTAACCCTAATCTCTTCCCCTTTCTGAGTTTTCTAGAATAGGAGTCACTGAGCACTAGAGCTTCTTGGGAGACTGGGTATAGGTGGAGAAGGAAGCACTTCAGTGGGTGTTACCTCACAGTCTCCAACATTATTACCCTTTTCTGGAAACAAAAGAGAGCAAAGAGAGCAAAACTTCTCTCCTTCTGTCACTAAAACTCCTGCTATGTAATATTCTTAGCATTTCTCTAATTTAACACTCAGGGATGGCAGATTTTTTTTTTTCTGTGTCTTCATCTCAGTATCTTGTCAACAATAATAGCTTGGTAAGGCAATGACTCTTGCACCACACATCAGAAGTTGACTCCAGAGATCGTAAAGCATGCAGCAATACCACCATAGGCAGAGAGCACGTTCTGAAGTAAGTGTTTAGGAGCTTGCAACAATAGGGAGATATAATACAGTGATGGCATTGCTTTATAGAGCCTTGACTGCGTCTTCTAAGTCAGTCACATCAATATATGCCAGAATGGGATGAGAATGTAAGCTATAATTTTGCGAAATTGAACTCCTCAAGATTAATTGTTTTAATATTTGATCATAAAGCATGAAGACTTATTTGGCAATTTAACCACCCATTCAGAGCCTAAAATTATGCTACATCAACGTCTGCCCTATACAAATGGAATTATGGCATGTTATCAGTATCAGAATTAGTATTCTTCCTATTACCTGAAAAGGTATTCATTATTTTCTGATGTTGAAATCAAGCACTGTTTTAACATCAGAAACTATTAGTTTTACAGACATAGACATGTTTCTGCCTATGATGGGAATAGGGTTCTCTTTAGGGATTTGAACTTTAGATTAGTCCTTAGATTCTGCCAAAGCTACTGACAAATCGATGTGAGAATCAGCTACACTCCACATGGTTCCAAGACTGCAGCCCTATCATGTCCAGCTTTCCTGGAAGGAGCTGTCTTATTCCTGAGGGAATTAGGTAAAGTTGAGTAAGGCTGTTTGAGTCTAAATACATCACAATTTCTGAATGATTAACTCAAAGTATACAGCATGATGTGTTCATACATATACACGTATACAGACACACAGGCAGGGCTACGGGAGTGAAGCCACTGCCCCAGCATCAGAATCACACCTGCTTCTGAGTAGTGGGGATAGATTTGTGCTGGGTATACAACCTTCTTCGTGACCAACCACTGCACTCATGAAGGAGCTGGGCAGAACCCAAGATGCGGATGGTGCCCTTGGAAGAAAGAGAAACTGTTTCTTTCTAAAATTATTCTGTGTTTTTATGAGTATGTTACAGATTATGGTATCTCTGAAAATAGAATGTGGTTAAAGAGGTTAATGCTCCTATAGAGTTGTTATAATGATTTGCAAATCTATTTACATTTTATAAGGTTACTCTTAAATATGAATATTTGACAGTTGTCATTACTTCTATTTTTCTTTCGGCATATCTGTTGTCAATGTATTTATTGAGGTGTTAGTTCTCAGTTATGTAGTAAAATCTCCATTTCACCTGGTTCAGGGTAGTAAATGTTCTGGCTAGTCAAATGATGTAATAACTAGAGTAATCCTATATATCAATTTTCAAGTTATAAAAGTCTTCTGTGTGCTAAATACTGTGATTGAACCTAGGGATACAACAATTATTAAGATACAATCCCTATTTTTATGGTATTTTTATTGTACACATCTTATACATTCCTAAGTATTAAAAGTATATATGTTGTATACAACGAAAATGTTTTTAATGGCAGAGAAGGAATTTTAGGGTCTTTTAAATCCTTCTTGATCATCAGTATTAGTATTAATTTTCATTATGTTATGGATTAACAAAAATTCTAGCTATTTAAGAGTTATGAATAAAATTTGAACAGAAGATTTGCTGTATTCAGCAGAAATGCTTTGTGAAAACAGGAATCAACTATTTTCTTTTCATTTGAAGAATTCTTTTCATTGGAGTCCTACTTGTCAAAAATGTTTGATAACTTAAAATAGTTTTATGTAGAAGGTTTTCTGAGATTAAAACATGATAGAAGCAATAAGTATTCTACTTGTTCCCATTAAAGATGTTCTGGATTTATGGTAGTCTTGGCCAATCCTTCATGATCTTATTAGACAACTCACCTAAGGAAAAAGTGATCTTTTCTGATGAGATGTTCCACACTTTATTTCCTGGAACTGGAAACAAAGCCATACACCAAATGGTCAAGTTATCTGATTGGGCTGGTTGATTACTATGCACCCTTGTTAAAACAGACTTCAGCTCCAAAAATCCATCTCTGCCTTTTCTCTCTTCGTTAGTAATATATATTCCTACGAGACAGATAAGAACGTGGTTAGTCACTAACATTTTATGTATGAGCCATACCATAATGCCAAGGCATGGCATGATCAATTTATGGTAATATAGAGTCTAAAGTGGTCAAATGACAGCCTCTCTGATGTGAGGGTCAGTTTCAACAGATCTGGAATTAACTTGAGCTGTTTGCACAAGTTGCTGCATGTCATTGATCCACGGTCAGGATATAAACATATTAATTAATAGTGTTGGTTTATTTGTGACCATGTTTCCAAAATGTTTTGGGGCAGATTATCCCAGCTCATCAGCATTGTTTGTTGACAACTGTGAGACTGATAATTCACACCTAGTCTAAGTTAGACCTTGGGAGAGCTCTGCTGTGGAGTCTGGTTGTGTTGCAGGAATATACCTAAGTGACCGGTAAAATAGAAAGCAATCTCAGTTGGGACTCTGTTTTGGACTTCCCACTTCTGAGCTGTTCTGTGTATGTATCAGTCCCTGATCTGAGAGAGGATGTGTGTCTCGCTGTGGCCCTTAGAGAGGGAGGACGAAGGAGCTCATATCTGACTTCTCTGGACTCCTCACTGTAAGTGTAGGATAGAATACGATGCATATTGTAATCTTTGGTAGCTTTGTAAGATTTGCCATTTTGGGTCCTGTGAGTCTTATTTAGGAATCAAGCTCTGTTTTAAACTGTTATGACAGTACAACCTCCAAATTGCATACCAGGCAGCAGAAAATTAATGTAAAACCAACTATCAGTCTATGTCAGAATTTTCTGGATACTCACAGCTTTTTCACGTTAAAGATTCTTAACACCAATTCTGATGTAATTACTTACCAAAGTAATAGCTAAATGCAGTTGTGTGCTGGTGCAGTTCTGACCACACCATCTAACCTCTTGTTTGGGAATAATGGGCACAACAAATCTGGGTGCTTTCCTATGCAGGGCTTATTTAACAGGATAGTATATTTATAATAACTTTTTTTTTTGGGACAGGGTTTTGCTCTTGCTGCCCAGGCTGGAGTGCAATGGCACAATCTTGGCTCACTGCAACCTCTGCCTCCTGGGTTCAAGCAATTCTCCTGCCTCAGCCTCCCAAGTAGCTGGGCTTACAAGTGCCCACCACCATACTCAGCTAATTTTTTGTATTTAGTAGAGATGGAGTTTCACCATATTAGGCTGGTCTCAAACTCCTGACCTCAGGTGATCCGCCTGCCTCGGCATGTCAAAGTGCTGGAATTACAGGCGTGCACCACCGCGCCTGGCCTATAATAACTTTTAAATGTATTTTTAGAATTGCATTCTGTCATTGTTATGGGTAAACTGTTGTTTTAAACTAATACAACCAGTAATAGTCTAAAATACATCAAGTGATCAATACATTCATCAATATAAGCTTTCAATTTTATCACTTAAAAATAATTCAGAGAGTTGTGTGACTCAGTTTATTGAAGACAGATTGAACTTTGAGGAATAATGACTCAGAAGAAAGGAGAATGAATGGCTGTTGTTCAAGCAGGGGCAGCTGAGGTAATTCTGGTAGAAGCTGTCATGGTTACTACCTATAGAAATATGGCTTTGGGGCTGGGCGCCGTGACTCATGCCTGCAATCCCCGTACATTGGGAAGCCAAAGTGGATCATGAGATCGGGAGATTGAGACCAAGCTGTCTGTACTAAATGTACAAAAAATTAGCTGGGTGTGATGGCATGTACCTGTGGTCCCAGCTACTCAGGGGGCTGAGGCAGAGGAATTGCTTGAAATGGGAAAATGGAGGTTGTAGTGAGCTGAGATCACACCACTGTACTCCACCCTGGGTGACAGAGCGAGGCTCCATCTAAAAAAAGGCTTTGTGAATTATAACCTGAGCTTGTCTTGATGTGTGTTCCTCCTCCAGGAACTTGTAATCCTCCTGGGGAGCATGTACCTTGTCAAGGAGCCAACTCTTTTACATACGCCTCCTCTAGTGCTCCACTAACACCTGTCCTAGATCCTCCATGGAAAGGTAGAAATTGTTTATTGACTGATTTAAAGCAGTGGTGCTAAGTTAACTGAACACATTGTATTGAAATAAGAAAGACATGGAAAAACGGGTAGCTATGTTATAAAGACAGAAAATGTTTTAATAAATGTATGTAGATTTAAACTTTTTGTCCTCATATATTTCTTTTACTAATAGTTAAATAAAATGTTGGGATGTTATTTGTCTAAATCAATTGTATTTCTTTCATTCTGGAAGATGTTATACTCCACCCCCTTGGAGGAGCCAGATGAAGCATCAGAAAATGACATTTGGTAGGCAGAATAATGTTTTTCTTGGAATGAGAATTATTCTTAAATGCCAAGATCCACTTGGGCAGTTACAATGTCTAATGTTCTTTGTTTTCTTTCATTTTGTGCTTAACTTATTTCAACTGATTAATTTCCTTACCTTCTTTTTCATTATGAAGGAAACTTCCATCTATAAACCATGTGATATTTGCTTTGGGAAATACATTGTTTAGTGAGCAGGTAAATGTTCTCTAGGGTAAAGACAGAAAAAGGGTTATTTACAAATTCTGAAGAAACTGGTACTCCTTACATCTTACTAACGTTCATATAACATAAGTTGGCAAAAAAGAGTTTCTCCACTTTTAACTGAATAAATAGAAGGCAGTGTCTACTTTTAATACAGGTTGTGTTAGAATGTGCACTATAAATGGGCTATCTCCTGTAGAGATGTTATAAACTTCTGGCTATACTCCTAGGTCAACTTAAGGATCTAGGACTATGCTAATGTTCCAAGTCTGGATTCTGGGTTCTGTAAAAGAGAAATCTTAACTCGGTGTAGGCAGAATAAAATAATGCTAAATGGAAAGCAAAGAATAGAAGGAAGAAGCTACAACAAACAGAGGCCAGAGAAGAATAGTCTGTTTCGCGAAAAGCTCAAGGGGGTCTGCATGGTGTTTCTGTTCCCCAAATAATGTAAGACACTATTTGTAACAGCCACAGAAACCATTTAATATAAATATCCTGCTTTTTACTTGTAAAGAGTTTTCTTAATTTTTTTTTTTGATTTATTGAGTTAATCTTAAGGATAGGTAGGGCATGCCTTATTTTTGCCATTTGACAGAGGGAAAAATCAAGCACTCAGTGGTTCAAGGAAGTGGAAAATAGTTAATGGCACAATTAGAAATGATGTCTCCTTAGTCTCAGTCCAACACATTTTTAAATTAAAATTGTATTGAAATAAGAAATGAAACAAGTAGCTGTATTATGAAAGCAAAGAACTTAGATACAGGGCTAGTTATATTTTACTTTCAATACTATGTTTGTTCTTTGGGGGATGATACTTTCTTTAACAGCCTGGTGAAAATATCCAGTCAGAATTATTGGTTTCCCACTGTTTTATCTGAGACTCTTCACTATTGTAATTCCATTTATAAGTACTTATTTTCTCATCAAGAGTTGTGTGTATTTTACATATGACCAGCCATAGTTCTTAGTTCCCAGATATTTTCCACAATTAATGAATATACTAGTTAACATGTAAAGAACAATTACATGTATGTGATGATCTGTGTGCCTATCCACAGACTAGTTGCTCCCAAGAAGTCTGGACCTATAGAGCTGAGAAACCAAACTCAAGAATGCTAAATAACATTTTCCTGGTCAAATGCTCCTGAGGTTTACCATTTCTCAGTACATTGCTACAGAAATCCCAAAGAAACAAGAGAATTTCAGAGAGCGTTGTCCAGCATATCCAAGATGCTGGTGACAAACACCATAGCTCCAGTATTCCCATTTGTTCAACACTTGCTTTTCCAGATAATGGGAATACATATACAGGCAAGGGATGCTATTCTCTCCACTAAAAAATTAAAAGTAAAATCAGATCCTCTAAAATGTATTCTTATTAAGTAAAGGTGAGTGTTCAGTTTATTTAATTCAGTAGATGCTGAAGAATAATTTTTATCTCCAGGTGGCCAAGAAAAGATTAAAAGGTATAGGAGGTAAAATGTTAAAACAAAACAAAAAAAAAAAAAAAATGATATCAAATATCAATGAAGATA
>NW_016107516.1:2346425-2364922 GCF_001604975.1 Cebus imitator
AAAAAAAAAAAAAAAGGAAAGAAAGAAAAAGAAAAAGATACCAAGGTTTGCATTAATCCAGTGACATTAACCATTCTCATGATTCATTTCTTTTATCTTTAGTTAACTGACCAAAAGCTGACAATATGGTAATATTAGGAGTAAGCGAGAGTGTTGTTATTTTACAAAGGTAGCTGGCTCAGAGAAGAACACTCATGTTAACCTCTAAAAATGTTGAAAAGATTTGACTTTCATGAATTCTCTAAGTTAAGATTTTCTGAAATGATTCAAATATTCTATACTATCTCTATACTTTGTGTTCCAAAATTTGGTTTAGAAATGTGATTCATGTTCTAAACTCCTCCTAGTCTCGCTCCTATTTTGAATCTTTCCCCTATATTTTTTTCTTTCATTTTAATTTAACTGTCAACCTCTACATGTTTTCTGCTATGCATTTCTTTTTCTTTTTTCTTTCTTTCTTTCTTTTTTTTTTTTGACTGAGTCTCTCTCTGTTGCTCAGGCTGGAGTGCAGTGGCATGATCTCAGCTCACTGCAACTTCTGCCTCTCGTGTTCAAACGATTCTTTTGTCTTAGCGTCTTGAGTAGCTGGGATTACAAGTGTGCATCAGCACACCTGGATAATTTTTGTAGTTTTAGAAGAGATAGGGTCTCGCCATGTTGGCCAGCTGGCCACAAACTCTTAACCTCAAACAATCTATCTGCCTCAGCCTCCCACAGTGTTGGGATTATAGGCATGAGCCACTGTGGCTGGTCTGCTATGCCATTTCTATCTTTTTTTTTTTTTTTTTTCACAACAGTAAGTTTTTTTTCTTCTACTGACACCTTCTTTAGAGTCCTCCTATCTCCTCTTGGTAGGTTTTCCTTCTCAACCTAAATATGTATACACATACACATATATTATGTATATTATATATAACATACAGTATATATATAATATATATATGTATGTGTATATATACATACACATACATACACATACAGTATATATATGTAATATATGTATCTTATACTGTATGTATACATTTTCCTAAACATTCAGCATAGGGTATATAATAACATTCATAAATTCTTAAAATATAATCTAATTCATATTAAGGTTTGTCAAAGGAAAAGAAGTTAGTGAGGAAGAGCTGAAAGAAACTCAGAATGATAAAGAAGACAGAGCTATAGAAGAAGTAAGAAGAAATAAAGAACAGAGGAAGGAAATTTAGAAAGAAATGGGGTAGAGAAGAAATGCAAAGATGGGGAGGAGAATAAATGCAAAGATGAGGAAGAGAGACAGTGCTCTAGGGAAAATTCATCATGAAAATAGAAGAGAACAAGACTGTCTGAATGAGGGAAGGATAGAGTACATTTTCTTAGGTCCAGGGGTCAATTTTAATGAGTTAACTTGTTTTTGTTTTGTGGCCACAGACCAGTTATTTATTTTCCATTTATTTCCCATTCTTCCCCCTTTAAATCTCTTTTTTTATTTGGGAGGCTAGATAATCTAGTCATCAGAAAAGAGAACTAAGACTTGTAGGTGCTTGACTTATTGTTTTGCTGCATGACATATGCCAGGAGTATCCTCTTCTTGGTGGTGGAAGGGGTGGAGAAAAGGTTTGCATCCGTGTCTAAGTGTTGCAGAAAAACCTGACAGGCACAGACACACCTACTTGGAAACTGCTTCCCTAGCAGTGGGAGGAAACCAGAACTGGAGGTGCCCTCCTTTTCTGGGTAGGAGTCAGCTAATAGCCATCCAAGGTGTGCAGGAGTGCATTCACTCTGCACAGGAAAGATCAGAGAAGTCCAGAGCCTTGCCTGCTTGTAAGTACCCACTTATGGCTAGGGGGAAGTTTCCTAACTGTTTAGGATTGCAAAGTTTGATTATATAATGCTCTCATTCATTTAAGAAATGACTCAAGAAAGGAGAGAGGTCAGCCTTTGAAAAAATGCAATATGATTTTCCATTTACGTATTTATCTTTAAAATGAGATAAAGAGCAAAACCTCTGGAGTAACGTGCTTCAGGAAGGTCTTATTGGCTGTTGGCTTTGCAGGTGATCCTGCTGGAGAAGGTGGAGTATGGTGAGCTGCTTGCTAAGGACAGCCAGGCAACACCATGTCTGTGAAGATGTGCTCCACCTTCTCCTCTGAGCATTCCAGCTCCTTCTGCTGAAAGAGCTGAGCTTGCCGTTTGGATATCTTAGACTCCTGGCCCCCGAGAGACGCCTCTAAGGACAAGCTGACCTTGAATTGGGAACTTTCTTATCCAGATCCTCATAGGCTTTGTCTACTCTGGATTGCTTGTTGCAACAATTCTTAGGAAGCAAGATTGTCTTCTGTATCAGCATCTGCCTGTGTTTGCTTTTACCTACTCTGAATAAGACCCAGTGAGGCCCCAGCCCTGTTGGTCCTGAAAACCCTGAACCCTGAGGCTGTTTCTCCTGTCTCCAAAATGCGTTTATAGAAAATAAGAGGCACAGAAACAGTGAAAACAACCAAAAGGAGAAACAAGAAAACCTAAAATTTTCAATATTCAAAAATACCTGTTGTGGTTGATGCAGAGAACACTGAGTTCATCAGAGAGCTTTGTAAGTTTTGACCAGAAAATACCTTTGCTACAGGAACTGATATGTTTTGTCTTTCTGGCCTAGTCAAGGGAAGATAAGTAAGTATCTGGGGCATGGAAGGAATGCACTCTTAGGCCGTTTTGCTTGTATCTGACTCACTCCTGACTCTCCAGTGAAGCAGAAAGAAAGAAACATCATACCACCCAGGTGTGGCCAGACTTTGACCATTATTGTGAATCCCCAAGCGTTACCATAGTTCCTTCTCAAATATACATTTAATCTTGTGGTTCAGATAAACTTTTGGCTCACATCTAGGCCTATCATAAAGAACACTGTAGAAGAAAAGACATGATGAGGCGGGAAGAGGAGGAAGAGGAGGGAACCATGATGAAGGCAAAAGGAGACTTAGAGATGAAGGAGGAGGAAGAGATTAGTGAGACAGGAGAAGTGGTTGGCCCTTTTGTGAGTGCGATGCCCACTCCAATGCCCCACAACAAGGGGACCCGGTTCTCTGAGGCATGGGAGTATTTCCACCTGGCTCCTGCTCGTGCTGGGCACCATCCCAACCAATATGCCACCTGCCGCCTGTGTGGCAGGCAGGTGAGCCGTGGCCCTGGGGTTAATGTGGGCACCACAGCCCTGTGGAAGCATCTGAAAAGCATGCACAAGGAGGAGCTGGAGAAGTGCGGCCATGGTCAGACTGGTCAGCGCCCAGATCCAAGGCCCCACAGGCCCCAGCTCCCCACAGGTGTTGAAGGTGACTGGGGCAGGCTCCTGGAGCAGGTGGGTGCCATGGCTTTGTGGGCCAGCCAAAGGGAAAAGGAGGTGCTTAGGAGGGAAAGGGCAGTAGAGTGGCGGGAGAGGGCTGTGGAAAGAAGGGAGCGAGCTCTGGAGGAGGTGGAAAGGGCCATCCTGGAGATGAAGTGGAAGGTGAGGGCTGAGAAGGAGGCATGCCAGCAGGATAAAGAGCTGCCTGCAGCAGTACATCCCTTCCATTTTGTTTAAATTGGGCTTGGAGCATCAATTCTGCAAACATTGACTGCAGAGTTGTAGAAAAGAGCCATTTTAGTTTCAACTCAAATGTAAAGCAAAGTAGGTTAGTGACATTTTGCTTTTATGTGAAATAGTGCACAGTATGAATTAATCTGAGCAGGTCTGAATTGACCAAATGCTTATCTACATGGTTCCTAGAGCTGTGCTAACCCTTGGCCGAAACTCTAAAATGTACTGAAGATAAAGGCTTTTACCGAAGTAAAACTCTGAGTCGTTTCAGGGCAGAATATACCAGGCAGTCAGCATTGTTTAACAAAATAATCAGATTTTTGCCTAGCACTCAGTTTTGGTGGAGCTGAAGATTTTGATGGGCTGAGGGTGGTTAGGTAGCTGGAATATGCCTATGTGACCAGCTCACTTGCAGATATCCTGCCAGAAGCAGAGCTTAATCTTCCTTGGACTGAGGTCATAGCACATATACTGGTGCTATGACCAGTATGAACCACCAGTATGAATACAAAACTTGTTCTGTGTGACCCAGCACGTAGAAGGACAAAGAAGTGTGAGCCTGAGATCTTTGGACCCTTCCAATGCATATCTTTCTCCTGTTTTTGCTGTGATGTGCTGTCTTGCTTATATTAAAGCTGTTTCATCAGTATAATCTGTCTGAGTCCTGAAGTCTTTTCAACAATCTAATGCTTAAACTAATTAATGTGTAATTAGCACAGAGAAAATGAAAAACCTTTCAGCTCATTTGGTTTAAACATTCAGTATAGGGTATATAAAAACTTATTCATATATTCTTAAGATATAATCTAATTCATATTAAGGTTTGTCAAAGGAAAAGAAGTTAGTGAGGAAGAGCGGAAAGACACTCAGAATGAAAAAGAAGGCAGAGCTGTAGAAGTAAGAAGAAATAAAGAACAGAGGAAGAAATGGGGAAGAGAAGAAATGCAAAGATGGGGAAGAGAAGAAATGCTCTAGGGAAAATTCATCATGAAAATAGAAGAGAACAAGACTGTCTGAATGAGGGAAGGATAGAGTACATTTTCTTAGATCCTGAGGTCAATTTTAATGAGTTAACTTGTTTTTGTTTTGTGGCCACAGACCAGTTATTTATTTGAACAGTAGGTTTTAAATTTTACTCATACCTCGGAAATGCTAACTGCATGCCAATCCACTGTTCTCTGATTTTTTAAAACTGTTTGTCTTTAAATGTTCAGAGATGCCTTGAAGAAAGAGATCCTAACAGTCTGTAGGGAGAGAATAATTTCCTGGGCTGCTGAGAGTATGCCTAAAATATTAATTTAGGAATAGAATAAAATCAAACTGGAAACTACTCTGGCCTTTGCAGTGGAGCTGACATTTGCTATGGAAGATACATTCCTCTAGAACTGCACCTCCTGCCCCCAACCAAACACACACATTAAAAAAAAACAAAAAACAAAACCAGAGTTGGGAAGGGGGATGGAATGGGGAAAGAGCTAGGGAAGACAGGAACAGATAAAGACAGCAGCATCCCATTGTCTCAGAGATAGCCCAAGTACTTTGTGGGCACCAACCATTCTGAAAGCAGAGGATGTCCTTGTGTCAACAATGGTGTCTTGCCTCCTTTGGTCCTCACCTACGTAGTTCACTCATGTTCTTCCTAGACTTGCTAGGCAGCCCTAACTGCCAGAACTGTCTTCCCTAAGAGCTGTTTGTGGAACCAACAAAAGTCCAAACACCAGGCTTGTGAAATACCCAGGCTACACTGAAGTCCTGTAATGTTCTTCTTTTAAATTTAGAGATCTACTCTAGATTCAGAAAGATTTCACTTGTCATGTGGTCTCCTCACAGAGGTATGGTACCCTTTTAGAACCTTCTCTATCTGTGGTGCAAGCTCAGGTGCTCACCAGTGCAAGGGACGATGGCTGGACATTTGGACTCAGAACCTTATTGTGTTGCAAAAGATGCTAGGAAAAAAAGGAGGCTGGAATACCTAATCATTTAAAAAACAAAAACCAAAACACATATATTTGGAGTGGGACTTAAGAAGATTGAGGAAACCACAGGGTTCAAGCTTTGCAAAACCTAAACCGAATAAACGCGATTAATCAAATTCTGCACAAAGCTGCTGGGGCTCTGCTGATGCCGATCAGTGTGGCTTTTCAGGTTCTGGGGCTGTTTTACATTGTTATTATTGCAGCTTCTCTTCCTTTGTGGGCATCTTAACTTTAAACTGTTTTTGTTTCCTACGTTTCATGGTGGGTAGTTTTCTTTAGATTTTTTCCCCTGAATTTCTCTCAAACATAACAGAGATAGCGAGTGATATGGACAAGACCCATGGAGATGATGGGGCTAAAGTATAAAGCACAACCATAAAAGAGAGACGCATGAGGCTTGTGGAAAGCGAGAACTGTTGAGTACATGCTGGGTTTTTTATGCATCCCTCTTGTGCCTTCTTATGCTACATCATCAGCTGTGAGTTGAGGGGCTCTTTGGCTTGACATCTTTTGCTCTAATACAAAAACCTGCCATATGAAAGGGCCCTGAAATTTACGTTAAAGACTCTTCTCATTGTAGTGCAGGAGTGAAGCTGTGTGCCATGTTGGAGCCCTGGCAAAATCTCTGCTTTGGGAATGCACAAGACACGACATTCACAGGTGGGACACTCTCCTTAGACATCTATGGCATGTCCACACCTGAGGGGCATCATACTTTTGGGTCTTTTGTATTTTACGGGAATACTGAAATTAGCCATAAACTTTGTAAGTTTAACTAGTAACACTGGCAGACACAGCTCAAAACTGACCAAGTCCCTGGAGTATTTCCACACTGCAGGCAGCTAGTGTAGTGAATAGGTAGCACTTGCATGTTGACTTCAAGAATTTCTAAGGAATGAAGGAAGGGTAGGAAATTGCCAAGACCAAACACTTTCGGTTGCTTGTTCAACTTGTGGTTGAACTTGAAACACTACCGAACACTTGTGGTAGGTATTTTGCATACATTCTCTCATTTGATCCTTATATCACCCTTGTGAGGTTGGAGCCATTGCCCTCATTTACTGTTGAGGAAGTTAAGGAACTGAATTCCTAAGGGCCAGAGTTAATAAGTGCTGGAGAGAATTCAAACCTAGTTCTATCAGATTCCCCAGTCTGTATTCTGGGTTTTAAAAAATTATTCCACAGTGTCTGCTAGAGTCAGTCACACAGCCGATTTATGAACATAAGAGAGTGGATAAAGGAAAAATAGTGGTTAGGAAAGAAATATTCCTGAAATGTCTACTATGTGGCATGTACTCCATTAGTGCATGAATTGAATCTTCCTAAGAACCCTGTGAGGTATTTGTTATTATCCCAGTTTTAGAAATGAGTTAGCTGAGGCTCGTGGGGGGTTAACTAGTTGATGAATGTATGTAACCAGCTAAGTCGTTGAATTAGGATTTGACACTTGTGCTATCTGAAGCTGAAGCATGATATCCTTCCATCATAATAATACTATTCTGACTGGGTACAGGCACACTAAATATGCATCCCAGCTCTGCCCCTTGTTAGTGACCCAGTCAGTTGTGTAGACTTTTCAGGCCTCATCTGTAAATGACAGATGCCCTATCTATTTCAGAGATTCTTTGGGAGCACCACAAGACAAAAGTGTGTGAAAGGGTTTTGAAGAGTTAATAAATTATTTAAGATACAGCAGGGATTGTAAGAATATTAGAGCAAGGAGTTACTAATGTTTGTCAAGATCTGAAAAGTTTCATAGACAAGTCATGTCCTGTAGCTGGTTGTGTGGGATTGGAGAAAGATTATTCACTCATTTTCTAGGGAGAAGAATTCTCTGGTTTTTTAGTCAGCAGTGAAGCAA
This sequence comes from Cebus imitator, assembly GCF_001604975.1. Lineage (NCBI taxonomy): Eukaryota > Metazoa > Chordata > Mammalia > Primates > Cebidae > Cebus > Cebus imitator. The sequence continues at coordinate 2,353,816 of NW_016107516.1, forward strand.
GCAAGGGCAAAGGAAAATTTTATGGTGCATTAGGCAAACCTGTTCTTTTTTATTTTATTTTTTTTTTAAAACTGGGATTCTTGGATCCAATGTATGGTTCTATATCTGGATTGAGCCCATGTTACCTATAAACAGTGGCACCAGGAATCTATTAGAGATCCTTATAAGAAACAAAAACACCTACAAAAAACTGTATTATTAGATTATTTTCAAAATGTAAATTATTGAAGTTCACTAATAAACTTAGAAATTAAGTTATGACACAACAAAAATGATTAAATCTTTTGCTGTATAATCGGGATTATAATAATCAGCAGTGGTGTAGTTTGGCTGTGTCCCCATCCAAATCTCATCTTGAATTCTCATATATTGTGGGAGGGACACAGTGGGAGACAATTGAATCATGGGGCCAGGTCTTCCCCATGCTGTTCTTGTGGTAGTAAGTCTCATGAAATCTGATGGTTATTATAAGGGGGAATTTTCCTGCATATTCCCTTTTTGCCTGCTGTCATCCATGTAAGATGTGGTATATGCCACCTTGCCTTCCACCATGATTGTGAGGATTCCCCAGCCACATGGACCTGTAAGTCCAATTAAATCCTTTTTTCCTGTATAAATTACCTAGTCTTGGACATGTCTTTATCAGTAGCATAAAAATGAACTAATATAGTAAATTGGTACCAGGAGAGTGGGGTGTAGCTGAAAAAATACCCAAAAATGTGGATGCGACTTTGCAACTTGGTAATGGGCAGAGGTTAGGACAGTTTGGAGGGCTCAGAAGAAGACAGGAAACTATGGGAATATTTGGAACTTCCTAGAGACTTGTTGAATGGCTTTAACAAAAATGCTGATAGCAGTAAACAATAAGGTCGAGGCTGAGGTGGTCTCAGATGGAACTTACTAGGAACTGGAGCAAAGGTGAGTTGTTATGTTTTGGCAGGGAGACTGGTGGCATTTTACCATTACCCTAGAGATCTGTGGAACTTTGAACTTGAGAGAGATAATTTAGGATATCTGACAGAAAAAAATTTCTAAGGAGCAAAGTACTCAGGAGGTAACTTGGGTGCTGTTAAAGACATTCAGTTTCAAGAGAGAAACAGAGAATAAAAGTTTGGAAAATTTGCAGCCTGACAAAGTGATGGTAAAGAAAATCCCATTTTCTGAGGAGAAATTCAAGCTGGCTGCAGAAATTTATATAACTAATGATGAGCTGAATGTTAATCACCAAGACAATGGGGAAAATATTTCCAGGGCATGTCTGAGATTTTGCAGCCACTTCTCCATCACAGGCCCAGAGATTTAGGAGGAAAAATGGTTTTGTGCATAGTGCCCAGGGTTCCCATGCTGTGCTCAGTCTAGGAATTTGGTGCCCTGCGTCCCAGCCACTCCAGGCATGACTAAAAGGGGCCAAGGTGCAGCTTGGGCTGTTGCTTCACAGGGTGGAAGCCTCAAGCCTTGGCAGCTTCCATGGGTGAGCCTGCTGGTGCACAGAAGTGAAGAGTTGAGTTTTGGGAACTTCTGCCTAGATTTTAGAAGATTTATGGAAACACCTGAATGCCCAGACAAAAGTTTGCTGCAGGGGTGGGGCCCTCATGGAGGACCTCTGGTAGGGCAGTGCAAAAGGGAGATGTGGGGTTGGAGTCCCTACTAGGCCACTGCCTAGTTTAGCTGTGAGAAGAAGGCCACCGTCCTTCAGACTCCAGAATGATAGACCCAATGACAGCTTTCACTTGCACCTGGGAAAGCTATAGATACTCATCAACAGCCTGTGAAAGCAACCAGGAGGGAGGCTGTATCCTGCAAAGTCACAGGGCCAGAGCTTGTGTCCCTAATGGGGCACCACCTAGTGGAGATGTTAGAAGAGGACCACTGTCTTTTAGGCCACAGAATGGTAGATCCACCGACAGCTTGCACTGTGTGCCTGGAAAAGCTGCAGACGCTCAATGCCAGCCTGTGAAAACAGCCAGAAGGGAGCTGTACTCTGCAAAGCCATAGGGACAGAGCTGCCCAAGACCACAGAAACCCACATCTTATACCTGTGTGACCTGGATGTGAGCCATGAAGTCAAAGGACATCATTTTGGAGCTTTAAGATTTGACTGCCCTACTGAATTTCGGACTTGCACAGGGCCTGTAGCCTCTTAGTTTTGGACAATGTCTTCCATTTGGAATGGCTGTATTTATCCAATACCTGTTTCCCCATTGTATCTAGGAAGTAACTAAGTTGCTTTTGACTTTTTTAAAGGTTCATAGACAGAAGGGACTTGCCTTGTCTCAGATGAGACTTTGGACTGTGGACTTTTGAGTTAATGCTGAAATAAATTAAGACTTTGGGGGACTGTTGTGAAGGAATAATTGGTTTTTAAATGTGAGGACATGAGATTTGGGAGGGTCCAGGGGCGGATTGATATGGTTTGGCTGTGTCACCACCCAAACTTCATCTCGAATTCCCACGTGTTGTGGGAAGAACCTGGTGGGAGGTAATTGAATCATGGGGGCAGGTCTTTCCTGTGCTGTTCTTGTGATAGTAAGTCTCATGAAATCTGATGATTACTGTAAAGGGAAGTTTTCCTACACATTATCTTTTTGCCTGCTGCCATCCATGTAAGACGTGAAGTGTTTCTCCTTGCCTTTTGCAATGATTGTGCAGCTTTCCCAGCTATGTGCTACTGTAAGTCCAATTTAACCGCTTTTCCTGCATACATTACCCAGTCTTGGGCATGTCTTTATCAGCAGCATGCAAATGGACTAATACAAGCAGTTATCTAAGAGACTAATATATGAAACTGGCAAAAGATACAAATACTTGGAGGATATATATATATACACACATATGTGTATATACATGATTTTATATATATATATATATATATATATATATATATATGGTCATACAAAAGCATCTCAATGAATCTATGATTCATCGAGCTATGATTTGTATGCAACTATCAAATTAAATGACTGATATTTGGTGAGACCAGAGATTGTAAGTTATTTAATGTTATTGATGCGAGAAGAAACTAGAATATAATTTTCTCTCACCACATGTAATGGAAAATGTTAGAGAATTAATGAGAATATTTTTTATGTAGGGTTTTGAAAAGCTTGGCTGAAGTCATAAAACCACAAGAAAGTTGATTAACACAGATAATAGTAATAACAAGAAAAACAAGAACAATAATGTTTATTCAACAATATATGCCACATATTGTGCTTCGATTTTTTCATATGTTACTTGATTTTTTAAAAACACCAACAATGTGAAGATACTCTTATTATTCACTTCATATAGATGGAGAAACTGACTGCAAAGGCATGAAGTAATTTGCCCAAGATCACAGCCCACAAGAGGAAGAGTGAGAAATTGAGTCCAGATCCTAGTGACTAGAGGCTGGTAACTACCACCCAGAAGAAATTAAGTCAGAGGTCCCTGTTCAACTTTCTTTTTTCTCCTGCCCTTCCTCTTTACCACCAAATAAATATCCAGGGTTCTGCAGGAGTACAGGAGGGCACATTTCCCCCTGGCATTTTGAAATAAAAACAATGGAAAAGTGGGTAAAGGAAATGGATTAGAACAAATTAAACATCAGCTGAGCAAAAACCTCATTCTTACACCAGGATTCACACAGCTTTCTGCCCTACTTTGTCCTCACTATCTACTTCAATTTTTATTAAAGAGCAGTTTAAACAATTATAATCATTTTTTTTTTTTCTGAGAAATTTAAGGACTAAAAGTGAAGATCAAACATTCGGAGAGCCCTTAGTCAAAAAGTAAAAATACCCATTCACTTTCTAGAAACAACTCAGCTTCCCTTCATTCGTATTAGCAGTTAATTGGTCAAGGGCCAAGGAGTAAAGTCCTTTGAGAGAACATTCCTGGCAACTATGCAACCTGACACACCTTGCACTTAATGCTATAGATTTTCAAAGGCTTTAATGTGACTCACCTCTACCAAGACATCTGTGGAGTTATTTTCCACAATCACAGGGATTTCTGGTTTAGCTTAAAGGCAAATAAAACATAGTTAGTGACACTGAACGCCATCCTACCTGGCTACATGTGTGTGTGTTTGTGTGTGTGCGTGCGTCTATAAGAAAGAATCTTCATTCATCAAATATTAATATTTATTAAACACCCACTGTATGTCTGGCAGTATGCTAGATGCCGAGGAAACAACGGTGAACAAATAGTATTCACTGTCCTTAAGAAATTTACAGTTTCTTGAGGAAATACAGATTTGTTTATCTGTATTGGAATACAGATAAACAAACTAAAAGTTATAATACACTGAGGTAAGTATAATGATTGAGGACATGTAGGATTTGAAGAAAGCTTTTAAATAAATGTTCTAACCTAACCTTGGAAGATAGGAGGAGGCTTTTGGAAGATGTGATATGGCTATCAGTGATGAGTCAAGTAGAACTGGGAATGTGGAAGACTGGTGGGGCAAGCGGAGGATGGGTTGTTGGGAGGGAGAGAAAAGAGGAACATTCTACATATCCAGAGGCTTATGATATTGTTTGGCTGTGTCCCCACCCAAATCTCAACTTGAATTATATCTCCCAGAATTCCCACGTGTTGTGGGAGGGACCTGGGAAAGGTAATTGAATCATTGGGGCTCATTTTTTCCATACTATTCTTGTGATAGTGAATAAGTTTCATGAGATCTGTTGGGTTTATCAGGGGTTTCTGCTTTTGCTTCTCCTCATTTTTCTCTTGCCACTGCCATGTAAGAAGTGCCTTTCACTTCCCACCACGATTCTGAGGCCTCCCCAGCTGTGTGAAACTAAGTCCAATTAAACCTCTTTTTCTCCCCAGTCTTGGGTTATGTCTTTATTAACAGCATGAAAACAGACTAATACAGTAAGCTGGTACCAGTACAGTGGGGCACTGCTGAAAAGATACCCGAAAATGTGAAAGCAGCTTTGCAACTGGGTAACAGGCAGAGGTGTGAACAATTTGGAGGGCTCAGGAGACGAAAATGCTGGAAAGTTTGGAACCTTCTAGAGATTCGTTGAATGGCTTTGACAAAAATGCTGATAGTGATATGAACAATAAGGTCTGGACTGAGGTGGTCTCAGATGGAGATGAGGAACTTGTTGGGAACTGGAGCAAAGATGACTCTTGTTATATTTTAGCAAAGAGACTGGGCAGCATTTTGCCCCTGCCCTAGAGATTTGTAAAACTTTGAACTTAAGAGAGATGATTTAGGGTATCTGGCAGAAGACATTTCTAAGCAGCAAAGCATTCAAGAGGTATCTGGGGTGCTGTTAAAGGCATTCAGTTTTATAAGGAAAGAAGAGCATAAAAGTTTGGAAATTTTGCAGCCTATGTGATAGAAAAGAAAAACTGACTCTCTGAGGAGAAATTCAAGCTGGCAGCAGAAAATTGCGTAAGTAGCAAGGAGCCTAATGTTAATTCCTGAGACCACGGGGAAAATGTCTCCTGGCCATGTCAGAGACTTTCACAGCAGCCCTGCCCATCACAGGCCAGAGGGCCAGGAGGAAAAAGTGGTTTCGTGGGCCAGGCCCAGGGTCCCCATGCTATGTACAGCCTATAGACTTGGTGCCCTGTGTCTCAGGTGCTCCAGCCAAGGCTGAAAGGGGCCAAAGTACAGCTTGGGCTGTTGCTTCAGAGGGTGGAAACCCCAAGCCTTGGCAGCTTCCATGTGGTCTTGAGCCTATGGGTGTACAGAAGTCAAAAATTGAGGTTTGGGAACCTCTGCCTAGATTTCAGAAGATGTATGGAAATGTCTGAATACCCAGGCAAAAGTCTGCTGCAGCAGCAGAACCCTCACGAAGAACCCCTGCTAGCACAGATTTGACTGCCCTGCTGGATTTTGGGCTTGCATGGGGCCTTTGTTTTGGACAATTTCTCCCATTTTGAATGGTTGTATTTACCCAATACTTGTACCCCTATTATATCTAGGAAGTAACAATTTGACTTTGTTTTTGTTTACTTTTGATTTTACATAGGCAGAAGGAACTTGCCTTGTCTCAGATGGGACTTTGGACTTGGACTTTGGGTTAATGCTGAAATGGGTTGAGACTTTGGGGGACTGTTGGGAAGGTATGATTAGTTTTGAAATGTGAGGACATGAGATTTGGGAGGCGCCAGGGGTGAAATGATATGGTTTGGCTGTGTCCCCACTCAAATCTCAGTTTGAATTGTATCTCTCAGAATTCCTATATGTTGTGGAAGGGACCTTGTCAGAGGTCCTCATTGAATCATGAGGACTGGTCTTTCCCGTGCTATTCTCATGATAGTGAATAAGTCTCATGAGATCTGATGGGTTTATCAGGCATTTCTGTTTTTGCTTCTCATTTTCTGTTGCTGCTGCTGCCATGTAAGATGTGCATTTCTCCTCCTGCCATGATTCTGAGGCCTCCCCAGCCACATGGAACTGTTAGTCCAATTAAACCTCTTTTTCTTCCCAGTCTTGGGTATGTCTTTATCAGCAACATGAAAATGGACTAAAGTAGCTTAGAAATAAAGTCTCACTATGAAGGTCCCTGAAGTGGAGCAGAAAAACATTTGACTCTTGTTTGTTGGCTTGGCACTAGGAAAAATCAGGAAATATTTCAGTGATTTTGTTGTTTTACTAGATTTTAAATGCCTCAAAGCCAGTATTTTGTCCATGTCTTCATCTCCAGCACTTAACAGTGCCCAGCACCAACTAGACATTAAGTACATCATGTTGAACACAGTGGCTTCTAGTAAATTATTGAGCATAGCAGAACAGCCTTCTGTGATTGAGCGGTAAGAATGCGAAACCTGTAGTCATAGATGCTGTCAGTGCCTGCTACAGCCACTTGGCATTTATCTCTGCACACTGAAGACCTCTTACTGGGGTAACTATGACACTTTGCATCATGATTTATTGAGATTATGGGAGCACACTTAGTCCATAGGTAGTAAAATCTGGGAGTCCCAGAGAGTTAATAGTGATAACAGATGAAGAACCCAGTTTTCTTGCCCTCCACGTGGAATAACTCTGATGTGTGTTCTATGCTGTCTGCCAGTGAAATTGAGCTCTAAACCTGTGGTGGTAACTGACATACTAATGTACATTTTATTATCTTCCTTACCTTTCCTGACTCACTTTCTTGCTCCCTTTTCCGATGGCCTTCTCTAGGATGGCCTTTCAAATAAATTAACTCAAATTCCTATCTCAATGTTTTACTTACGGGGAAGCCAAAACCAGCGGGGAGGGGTTTTGCGTTTTCTTCAAAATACTAAATTGTATGACTGCCAATAATAAGGCAATACGATTCCAAGTAAAAACAATTTTTTTTTGCATTCTAGTCCTTTAGAGAATTGAGAAACAATCTAGCAGCTTGTGTCCATAGGTTTGTGAATTTATTTTCTCTTTATCTTATTTTCAAAAATAATTAATTACTTGTCCACCTTACTGCCTTTCTCTTTGCCTTCCTTTAAAATTGGCTTTATAAAAAATACAGATCTTTGTCACAAAAAAAAGAAAAAATATCCAAAGCCAGGGGACTCTGTTTATTAACAGTGTTTATTAATTAGTGGTACTTCCTTGTACCTCTGGGGAAAATGGAATTTTAACCTTTCCTCCTTAAATTTGCACCCTGCACATACTCTGCATTTTGAGTGAGGCCACAGCGGATTTCACAGCTCAGCTCCACTCTCCTGAGAATGCAGGTTCAGAAGGCCATTCCTGAAGGCTCCTTTGCTGCAAGGGCTGGACCTGAATGGTCTCACCCCAGCTGGCCTTGGCAGGATGGCAGGGGAAGAACTTTTGCAGTTTCTCTGGGACTATATTTATCACTTTCCTCTTCTCACTGACCTTGCTCCACCTTGCTCAAGCAAGCAACTAAGACAATTAGACAACTAAGCAATTAAACTTTGGCAGTTATAATTAAAGAGATTTCCAGTATTCCGAGAAACATTATAGTTGTAAATAAGATAGTGGTCACCAGGATATTGATCTGTCTGCTCTGGTTTGAATGTCCACTCCAAAACTTATATTGAAACTTAATCCCCAGTCTGGCAGTATTGAGAGTTGGGGCCTTTCAGAGGTCATTGAATCATGAGGTCTCTGCCCTTATGAATAAGATTAGTCCATTCATGGAATAATGGGTTATTGGATTCATGAATTATGATGGGAGGGAAATTGATGACCTTATAAGAAGAGAAAGAGAGACATGAATTAGCACATTAGCATACTCTGCCTTTTTGCCATGTAATACCCTGTGCCACCTTTGAATTCTTCAGAGAGTCCCCAGCAGCAAGAAGGCTCTCACCAGATGCCTCCCCTTGACCTTGGACTTAGCCTCCACAACCGTATGTAATAAGTTCCTCTTCTTTATAAATTACTCAGTTTCAGGTATTCTGTTGTGAGCAACAGAAAATTGACAAACAAAGAAAATTATTGCTTTCTATATGATTTTATTCTGTTAATGGAATCATCATTCTTTAGCATCCTACCCTCATCCTCATCCCCAAAGAGAATGACAAGTATCCAGGGAAACAGACTCCAGCATTGTTACCCTTGTGTTGCTGCTCTGCAGCATAATAGAGTGCTTCCTCCTCAGGGAAGAGCATGGCAGGTGACAGGAGGATGTCAGGAAGTGCGTAGAACAAAAGCCCTTACCGAAAACCTTGACAGTGGTGGAGCTCCTCAAGATTTTGTCAGGACTGACTCTAATGTGGCAAGAGAACTTCCGCCCATCATCAAAGATTTGGACTGGAGAGAGGTGGAGTCTGTAGTCTGTGCCAAGCTTGACTCTATCTTTAAATAATGTGGAATTGCTGATGAGGTGATCTTGGGTGATAAGTGTTTCCTGAGTTCTATTATATTCCTGGTGAGAAAAAATTGTTACCGGTTATTGAGTTCTCAACTGTGCCAGCCCTGGACTAGGCATTTCACAAACATTGATTCATTTATTTTTTTGTAAAACAGAGAGGAAGAATGAAGGATTGAAATTAAGAGATATTTAGTATATTACTAGAGAAGGTATCATATACTGGACTTTCAGTGAAAAACTATTGTGACCCTATCCTAACAAATGGAAACGTTCTGCTCTTCTGATTAGACCTTCTCCTTCATAATCTTCTATAAACTGTATATCTGGAGTAGGATTTGGGGGCTGGAATGGGGGAGCACTAATGGCAGATTTTAATTTTCATTTAAGACGTTCTGACATCTTACTGCTAAGGTGTGCTGAGAAGACTGTATTAGTGTGAAGATTTTATAAAATCTTCTTTTAAACTGAATGATTACAGCTATTCCTGAATTCCTTTAGAAAATGACTCTTTTCAGCTCCTCCCCAAGACTAGGATAATGTAAAGTGAGGTTCTTAAAAGTCATGCAAGTGAAATGTTGGCACCCGACAGCGAGTACCTCCTTAAATTTTGTTCTCTGGGCACCTCCTTGCTTCCTTAACCACAGGCTCGTTCTGGTCCTAACCCTATTCCTGTTCTTCTGTGTTTTTGTTAGCTTCAGAGAAGATGCATGAAGAGTAGGCTGAAAATGTTAATCTGAATTTTGGATATTTGAGGTACTTGGTTCTCCTATCTTATATCACTTCTTTGGTCTGTGATGAAAAGCCCTATTCTCTCCCTGCCTGAATTTCCTTGGACAAGCTCCCTGGCATGTCACAATGTTGGTTGATGTCAGTAAATGTGCTCACTAGGGGCCCAGGGAGGAGGGGATTCTTGAGGAGCCTAAGGGAAGAGGATGGGTTAGGTCTTCATTGTACTGTTAGTACAACTCAATATCCTCAGTTGAGTTGCTTTTAAAACACTCTGATGCAGAAGCTTCTCTTCTAGAGATTCTAAATCATCTGTCTAGGATAAGGCCATGGCTAGAGCAAGTGTTTTTAAGGTCCTCAGGGTATCCAGGGCTGACATCTACTGGCCTAACTCTAAACAACAGATGAATCCTTGTGCACAGGCATCAGGGGAAATGGAAGGAATTAAGATGGAGAAGGGTAAACAGAAATGCATTCAGTGGGCGGAAATGTTGATAAGGTCTATGAATTGGAATCTCTAGTTTTAAAAATGAGACAGATCATGCTACAAGAAATGGAAACCTCATGAGTGAGTGAATTCAGGTATGGGCAGAAGCTGAGGAACCACTAAGGCAGACTTCTTAAATAGTTTAGTTATATAAATAATTCCAGAATATACTTAGTAGAAACTCTTATGTAAGACATGATTCTTCAGCTAAATCCGGCTAGGATTTGTGTCAGTCTTACATACAGATAGTATTGTGTTATTGCCTGCAAATAATCACACTCTGTTGAAATATTTCTCCTGAAGCAATGTACATGCTTTTACACCCTTATAAAGAAGGACTCAAGAGTCCATACTACTGTTTTTCTGATGAAGAAGAGCATGAGAAAAAGGGAGAAAGACTGCATTACAGAGACAGGATCCCCCAAAGGAGCTCTAAGTATTGGGTGGGCACAGAAGAAGAAAGTGGGGAGCATGTCACTCAGCCACTGGCTGGTCTGGACGTCAGTATTTAAGAAGGCAGGTGCAGATCTTTTGGCATAGGTATGTTTGGCAGCCTCTTGCTTTTTTGTGTGTGTAAGGATTTTAGAGTTGAAAATGCTCTTTGGTCATTTATGGTATGACTGCCATTTGGAACGGTTTTATGCACTGTCACTTTGTTGTGGGATAAAACACAGTTTCATGCTGAAGGTGGAGACTGGTGAGAAAAAATGCATTTTTCTTTATTATGTAGCACACTGTGACTGGGTGGTTTAGTTGATAGAGAAAAAATACAAAACCTTCCAACTTATCCAAAGTTCCTGGGCAGTTAACTTTTGCAGAAAGAAGGGTTTATTCTTTCATTGGGAATGATGGGATTCAGTTGCAAAGAGTGCCCTGTAACCGACAAGATAAGGAGATCCTGAGATATTCCAAAGTCTTCAGCTATAAAAGGGGCTGTAGCAAGAACTTACATATGAGTGGCTGCCTTTACAGAGCAAGTGGGAGGAGACGTGAAAAAATTAGCACAGGTGGCCGGGCGCGGTGGCTCAAGCCTGTAATCCCAGCACTTTGGGAGGCCGAGGCGGGTGGATCACGAGGTCAAGAGATCAAGACCATCCTGGTCAACATGGTGAAACCCCAT
>NW_016107516.1:2365892-2388758 GCF_001604975.1 Cebus imitator
TGAGTAGCTGGGATTACAGGCACGCGCCACCATGCCCAGCTAATTTTTTGTAGTTTTAGTAGAGACGGGGTTTCACCATGTTGACCAGGATGGTCTTGATTTCTTGACCTTGTGATCCACCCGCCTCGGCCTCCCAAAGTGCTGGGATTACAGGCGTGAGCCACCGCGCCCGGCACTTTTCCTGTTCTTCAAAGAAAAAAATTGCCCACTTTAAAAAATATTAATAAGTATTTCTAAAACTTTATGGATTCACACCTTGGTAGACTCTCCCATTTTAATGGGAAATAACATATATGAGCTAACATATATCATATACTTACTCTATTCCTGACACTAAATAGATGTTCAATAATATAAACTTATTCCAACCTATGATCACCTGCTTTCTCATGAGTATTCACTATGTGCCTGGCTAAACTGAGGAATTATGGAGACAAATTGCTATGGTTTGAATGTTTTTGTCCCTTCCAAAATTCATATTGAAACTTAATCCCCAATGGCACAGTGTTGGAAGGTGAAGCCTAATGGGAGATCAAAGGGCTCTGCCCTCACAAATAGGTTAATGCCACCATACAAGGTACTTGTAGTAGTGAGTTCTCTCTTTTCTGCTCTTCTGCCATGTGAGGACACAATTATTTTGTCCTCTCTGGATAACACAGCATTCAAGTGCCATCTTGGAAGCACAGAGACCAGGCTCTAGCCTGCCGGCACCTTGATTTTGGGCTTCCCAGCCTCCAGAACTGTGAGAGAATAAATTTCTCAGTTTCAGATGTTCTGTTATATATAGCAGCACAAAATAGACTAAGACAGTTATAAAGTCATGAATAGCTCAATCTGTTCTCTTGCCACGGTCAACCCTTATACATTAGCCCTTGGGGGACACAGTGGCCATGAAGCCCAGGAACAACAGGCTGACTGCAGAATACTGTTCCTTGAACAATATAAATGTAGCAAGGTCTCAAAACACACAAGCAACAGCCTGCCTTTATTTACAGATTTGATATTTTGTTCATCACGGATTTTCCCAAATTTTGATTTTTTAAAATATTATATTAAAAAATTATCTTGATTACTAATGTTTTTGTGCTCCCTTAAATTTTGCTCCCAAGGTTCAGGGTCTTACTTGCCTCACTAATCACAGCCCTTAGGTTGCATAGCTAATAAGTAGTGGAAATCCAGGTCTTGAAAACAGCAATTTTCCTCCAAAAGTCATACTGTTAATGGCTTTGCTATATACAGGCTCACAAAAGTAGTAGAAGAAACAGTCCTTGACTTTCCTATTTATAATCTACTAAAGGGCTGCATTTGGTGGCTCATGCCTATAATCCCAGAACTTTGGGAGGCCAAGGATGGTGGATCACCTGAGCCCAGGAGTTCGAGACCAGCCTGGGCAACACAGTGAAACCCTGTCTTTACTAAAAATACAAAAAAATTAGCCAGGCTTGGTGGCACATGCCTGTGGTCCCAGTTACTCGGGAAGCTGAGGTAGGAGGATCACTTGAGCCTGAGGAGGTCAAGGCTGCAGTGAGCCAAGATTGTGTCACTGCGCTCCAGCCTGGGCAACAGAGTGGGACCCTGCCTCAAAATAAAATCTAAAAAAAATAGATTTTTAAATCTAACTTTAAATTAGATTTTTTTGTACTAAAAAATTTACTTAAGGAGAAGAACACACACGCACACGCAAACAAATATGAAAATCAGGAGCCACAGAAGAGAAACAAATGCATATATAAATTATGTATAGGAGCTTGATAAAATAATTAGCATGATAAGGGTTGGAAGGGATCATATTGAATCATTAAACTGCTGTTATATGTCCCTTAAAGACTTGACAAATCCTAAAATATGTCATTGAGACTTTTTTTGTTTTTGTACTAGAATCAAAATTTTCAATTCAGAAGAGGAACCTTTGAACTGCAGGTTGAGTATCCCTTATCTGAAATTCTTGGTACCAGAAGTGTTTCAGGCTTCAGATTGTTTTGGATTTTGGAATATTTACATTATGCCAGTTGAACATCTTAAATGTGGAAATTTGAAATCTGAAATTTTCCATTGAACATTTATTTTGAGCATCATGTGTGCGCTAAAAAAGTTTCAGATTTTGGAGCATTTTAAATTTCAGGTTTTCAGATTTGGGATGCTCACCCTCCTTGATGTAGCGATGATATTTCATCTCTGAGCTATCCTGAGGTCCTTGAAACCAGGTCCATGTCAGAGCTGGCTGCATTGACCACAGCGTATGGCAGGGGCTGACTGTACAGAGCTCATTTGATAACTGCTGTTAACTGTATTGATTGCTACTCCTTTTTTCTCCAAACTGTTTCCTGTCTTCACATTTCCTCCATTTATTCTCCATCCAGTCAGTACTGTCAAAGCAAGCTGCTTGCAGAACTCCCCAGGTCCATTTTCTAGAGCACCAGAACACTATTTTTCTAATCGTTGTTGGTTATCAACTTTTGTAGTTTGGCTAGCACTTTGTTTTTTTTATTAAAGACAATTAGAATCAGCTGCCATCAGGTAAGAGGCTACAGTTTTGTTTTCTGAATAGTGGGGTATCCTTAAGCATAACAAACACTGTCTATAGTACCCTTTTACCTTTTAACATAAGTAGCACAAATATTAAAGAAGAGCATATTGAAGATGCATTTATTGATAAAAATTTTAAGATGTATGAGCATCTATAGTTACATGCTTTTGTTGCTAATATTGAATTGTTCGAATTGGAAATATTCTTGTCCTCTCTTCATAATTTTAAAGAGAAAAATCATGAATTTCTTTATTTTCACTGACTTTGTGAACACATATTCCCTCTTTTGCCTTTTCCCGTCTGCACTACCAATTTGTACTTAGAGGTCCCAGGGTCTTGGTGTAGTACACATCTGCCTTTTGCCAGCCAACTATTTAATTATCCAGCTCAAATATAACCTTTTTAAGAGGCTTCCCAGGTCCATCTAGTCAGAATTGAATGATTTTCCCCATGCTGCCATTTTTTACATTTTTATTAGAGGTGTATGTCATGGTAGGAAATACATCCAATATAGTTTGTATCCCTGAAGGACTTAGTGCTCAAAACAGATTCACATATGTTTATTGGACTGAACTGAAATTTATACTGTGGGAAATAAGGATGATAGTTTGCTATGAAAACAGAATATCAGAGTATATTTAGAAGCTTCCAGAACAAGCCTGCAGAATTTTCCTGATAACTATATGCTTATAACCCAATGCATAAAATTGGAAAAATATCACTTATCTTTAAGCTTCCAGCTACATCTTGTCTAAACACACATATTCTAGGATTTCTTATATATTACCCCTCCATTCACATAGATTATTAGTTTCCATTAAAGGGTGAACCCTTTGTGCTTACTTATTTACCCCTCATGCAGGATGAATGTTAGATACACCATCCATTTGCACCTGATGCCCGTCCACGTCAATGTATTCCCAGTTCTGCAATGTAACTTCTTCCCAAAATGCAGAGTCTGTCCAATTAACACATTTAACACAGCCTTAGCATGATTTCAGGCACATGTAGCAAAGGAGTTTGTTTTATGAGACAGAATTCCATTAATAACCTGTCCCATGAGGGTCATAATTGAATTAATTAACTTTTATAAAATTTCATGTACAGAAAGGCATCACTTTTGTTTTTCAGTGACCTAGATAATTTTAGTTTGTAAACTGTTTCCAGGGCTTCATGAATCACTCAGGGCAGAAGGCCTTTGAAGCTTCCCAGAGTTACTGAGTTCAGTATAGCAAGTTTCTGCTCTCTCAGCTCATCTTCATCATTTCTATTTTTTGATCTCTTTCTAAAGAGATTATATAATGTTTGTAAGAACAATTGGTTTATCATTATGATCATTAGTGTTAGTTTAAGAAGAGCTCAAAGACCAATAATATAGATTGGCTGGAATATTTGTGTCCTTTGCAGGCACATAACAATTGTGACACCAAGAGTTGTAGTTTATTCCCTAATATAAGTGTTGCCAGTGGCACCAGCGTGGGGTTTTGACTTTACTGCACAAAAGAATTTGAGAGCAAGTTCAAAGTGAAAGGAGGTAAGAGAGCTTACTGCAAAGCAAAAGTATACTCACAGCTGATCACAGCAGGCTACTCAAAGGTGAGACAGTGCTGACTGACACTAGGGAAACTCTCTTTATGAGAGTCTCATATGATTATTCATGAAGGGCTGGGAAGGCATGTTGCTATGAAGCATGTTCTGGGTGGTCCTCTGGATGTGCATGTGCTATTGTTGTACATGCCAGTAGATGACATGGCATGTCTCGTTAGCATCTTAAATCTCTACTCATGGGTGCATTTTTTACTATTATAATAAGCATAGGTCAGCCCAAAGACACTGATCATGGGTTTCTGCACTTGCATGAATTTAGGGATTTCTCCTTTCTGCTCCTTTACCTCCTTGCTGTAGGATGCTGTGACCACCAGCCCAGGATGCGGTTTGTGTACTGTCAGGCAGTTTGTTCTCTCCATTTATTTAGGAAGTTTGTTCTCCTTTAAGGTAAGCTATAACCACCCTATGTAACCTACTTTATAAGGACATAAGATGCTTTAATGGACTGGCTGAATCCCACAGCCATCAACAGTGTAGGACATAGATATAAATGAGAGGAGCAAATAGATTTTGACATTTAGAAAGGAAATGCATAGTAGCATTTTAATCAGCACATTTGCCAACACCATCTTCCCTTTGAAGAAAGGTTTCTTCAGAAAGATTCTTCAGGTTGTCTGTATCATGATGCATTCTTTAAAGTGGAAGCATGACTTGAGGTTCTAGTGGATGTTTAAGACTCACCCTCTCACTGTGTGACCTTACATGCACTCTTTCTGGCGTTCATTTATTTTAAATGCCCTGGCCGAATACAAAGGTATGTTGTTATGGCCTTCTTAGTTTCTTTAAAGGAAGCTACTTGATAAAGCATGCTTTATCAGTTGTCAAGTCTTTGATACTTCATGAGCTGCCACTCATTTAACAATCAAACAGTATGAATTTAGTGATCATCAATTTAATATGAGAATAATGAATAAGACTGTGGGGAAAGGGGACAAATACAAACAAATTCATTAAATTATTTATTAAGTATTTATGAGTACCTATGTTTTAGACTCTATACTAGATGGTTGATATTTTTGAAATGAGCCATACAACTTTTTGTCCAGAAGCTCAGAGTCACAGAAAAGACACACACCAAAGGCTTTACATTTGCTTAGAAAAAACAGATTACATACCATGAGACAAGAACACTACAGTAAAAATATCGACAGTAAAGCTTTATTAAACCAGTTGCCATTTTTAGTGAATTTGTGATAATTGGGATAGGAACTTTCTGCCCTCTTGGGGGAAAATATTGGTAACACAAGCAAGGTATGCATTTCATCATTAAAAGGTTTAGTATAGTACATTTCTGCCCCCTTGAAGTTATCCCACCTCTTAACCTTTGTCTCAGAACTATGTTGTATCATGTTTGTTAGGAACAGTGGACTTATACTCATCCTAATGATAATGTCCAGGAAGCCTTGCATTTTGGAAAGCAAATCCTATATGGGGCAGACGTGTCTTGTGACAAATGACAAAGAGATGCTGTAGGTTTTTAAGCCATTTGGGAAAGTTATTTTAAAACATAATTCTTTTTATTACTATTTAAAAAATACTTAGACAGTGAAAAGTTATCAGTAGGTTGTATTTAAAGTTATTTGCACAAGTCAATTATTTTGGGTATGGCACAAACCCAAAGAAATGTTTTTAGATATAAGGTCTAGTTTCTGAGACTGTCCACAAAAATCTAGGTAGCTTGTAATGCAAATAATCAACCACCTCAATCACAGTATTTTCCAAATTGTGCCAGCTGTTAACATTCATGAGCTTCTTCTGTGAGTTTTATAAGAATTTTTAAATTCTCTGTTTTCATTTTGATAAACATAAAAATTAGCATACAGTAATTGAATCATATTCTGTATCACCTAAATGAATGCCCTGTTTTATGATTCTTGAAATCATGTTTATCATCATCTCTATAATTGTGTTTGTCTCTGTTATCATTTGTTTTTAACAGTTTTTGGGGTTTACTATATACAATGGTTAGTAGCTGGCTGCTATTTGGCTGGCTAACATTAAAGTTACAGTGACACAATTCTTTCACATTTATTATTATACTCATGTTGATTTTGTTTACCTGTTAGGAGAAAACAACTCAGAAAATTTTAGTTTTTAAGATTAAATTTAGATTTTAAACTAAACTGATACATTAGGCAGAATAATGTAGACTAATGATAAAATAACAAAGGCAGACAAAGTAAATAAATGTCATAGTTATGTTAAGGGTTAGGCCAAATTAAATCATACATCTGAATGGATGAAGATCTGCAAAGATGAATTCTGCAGTATTTCAAGTGAGACAAGTAGTGGGAGAATTTAGTCATCACACAGGACATGGGAAGCAACTTCATAGTTGGACCACCATAACTGCCAAAGTGAATACTCAGTGAAATTTTTAAAATTTATAATTAGGGTTATAGTTTAAAGTGTTTTAGCAAAATAATAGACCAGTATTTATTTTTTATCTACACATCAAAATAATAGCCCAGTATTTATTTTTGCTCTACACATCATTTTTCGTTTTTTGAGATGGAGTCTTGCTCTGTCGCCCAGGCTGGAGTGCAGTGGCACGATCTCGGCTCACTGCAACCTTTGCCTCACAGGTTCAAGTGATTCTCCTGCCTCAGACTCCTGAGTAGCTGGGATTACAGGGTGTGCACCACCACACCTTGCTAATTTTTGTATTTTTAGTAGAGACGGTGTTTCACCATGTTGGTCCAGCTGGTCTTGAACACCTGACCTTGTGATCCACCTGCCTCGGCCTCCCAAAGTGCTGGTATTACAGGTGTGAGCTACTGTGCCCGGCCTACATCATTTTTAAATTGGAAAATTTTTCATAAAAATACAGATTTCTGGCTTGCACTTTTTTTTTTTTTTTTTATGAGAAGGCATGGCACTTATAGGCCTGCAGCCCCCTGTGGCATTAATAGAACTGGGCAGTAGCTGTTTCTTATACAAGGCCTGCTTGTCTCATATACATTTGCCACTTATATTTCACAAGCACTAGAATTTGTGCTTCCCAACCTAAGCCAATGTTGTGTATTTCCCAGGGTGCAGTAATGTTTTTGGCAAAGGGAGTCTGTAGCTCTGCATATGTTGTTTGTAAAACAAGTATTTGTGAGTAGGGGCTTCTGCTGAATATGGCTCCTCTCTGGGGCACTATCACACTTTGTTCTTTCTGTAATCATAGTTTGGTGTATAGCTAGAAATAAAAATCAACCTTTAGAAGCAAATTTATAAATTAATTTACTGCATTCATGGACTCAGAGGCTTGCCTGTGAGAAGGAATCTGAATGTCCTCTCCTTCCTTCCCCACCCCTCCTCCCATCCCTGGCATAATGCCTGCCCTCCATCTAGTCTGCTTCCTTCCCTATTATTACTGCTTATTCATTTTACTTCATTAATGTTTAAAGACCATTGCAGTTATTCGCTGAAAAGGGCAACACTTACCACCAACCATGCATAGGTGAACTCAGATGAAATTTCTGAGGAGCTATTTTGAAAGCATGGTATTTCCAGAGTTCGATTTATCTCTATTTCTATTGTATGGTTGATTTTCCACTCGCCTGGTGTAACTATAACAAAACATAAGGTAGAAAACACATGAATCTCTGATTGGTTTATAAAGTGCTTTTTGTCAAAGAGACAAAAACAGTTTTATTATAGAGATTCATTTATCCTCAGAATGCACCTATAAAGCAGAGAGGCAAACCCCCACTATAGTCCTTGTTGTATAAGTGGCTAAACAGAGTCACCGAGGAGCACAGAATTGTTGCTAAACACTGAGAAATTACAAGGAAACAACCCGAACAGAATCAAACTCATCATTTGGCATGTTTCTCTGCTTTAGCCCCAAATTGGTGCTTTAATCTTGAGGTTCCCTTTCCTTGATCAGATAGAATATAAAACTTCATAACCTGGCCTGAATTGTCTTCTTATTTTGATGGACTGTATTTTTTAGAGTAGTTTTAGGTTCATAGGAAAATTGAGCAGAAAGTATAAAGTTCCCAGTATATCTACTGCCTCTACTCACACACAGCCTCCACCACTGTGGACATCCTGTTCCACAGCAGTACATTTGTTACAATTAATGAACCCACATTGGCACATCATTATCATCCAAAGTTCATAGTTTACGTTATGGTTTACTCTGAATTTTGTATATTCTCTGAGTTTGGACAAATGTATAATGACATGTATCCACCATTATAGTATCATATATAATAGTTTTGCTGCCCGAAAAATCTGATATTTTGACAGTCTTCATATCTAATAATCTTCCTAGAACTTATAAACATTCCTTCAACAAAGGAATGACACAAAAATAGATAAGGAAACTTTGAGGAAGCAGTGTTAATTATTTTCATTTTTAAGGTAATAGAAGATAAATATCCATTTTGTAGTCTTTCCTATTGGGAAAGTTGTATATACATACATATAAATTTGTGACTAAACTATAACATCAAAAGAAATTTATAAATAAAGGAAACTCTATCATCCAAATATCCTAAAAATCTTATATTCCTTTTTCTATATCTATTCAAATCTCGTTTGCATACGTGCATGTTTTCTCATAGTCTACAATCCTATTTACCAATGAATGTTATATATATTGTTATTTTAAATGTTTCATGTGATTCTTGAACTATTTTTGATTTAAATTTATGGGGAGTTTGTGTCTTTTTATCATATATACCAATCATCATTCATTTAGTCATTTCCAATTATTGAATCATTGTGCTCTTTCAGCTTGGATTTTTTAACTTTTAAACCATTACATGCTATACAGCAAGGATCATCCTTATGCTAATAGCTTTACTCTGACCATTCAGCTACTTAAGGTAAATTCTCAGAAGTATAATTAGTGGATCATTTAGTATGAACATTCTTATTGCTACTAACATTGTGTATATATATAAATATGTTATATAACAGTATAACTGTTATACAGTATTAGTCCATCAAAATAAAAAGACAAAACCTAGGTTATGAAGCTTTATATTCTATCTGATCAAGGAAATGAAACCTGAAGATTAAAGCACCACTTAAGGACTAAAAATTATATATATGTATAATTATACACACACATAAAATACATGCTTTACAACAGTATACATATTTTAATGGATTATTTCTCAATTTATAAATTTTATATCTAGCCTTTAGATATTTGTTATGTTTTAATCTCTTATCAATAGCAGCTATATTCTCTACTGACAACTCCTTCTTCCTCCTTTTCCTAATTAAAACCAGATCTTCCCATAGGGTACATCTTCCCCATAGCATTTCCAAATAGTAGTTATACATTTTCTTGCACTCCTAATTCATCAAGTTCTGGAGGTAGGATCAGTACTTTCCTTGCTCTCCACTGCTGTTTCCAAATACTACTCCAAACCCATAATTGAAAACAAGAGCCTTGTCTCTTAAGGTAAAGCAATACTTAGCTATCATACTTCAAAATGGAGCTGTTTGTACACTACCTCTACTATCATAATTTTTTGACTTATTTGCATACCACCATTACTACTATTTAATTTTATTCTTGAAATGATTGTAGTTGTTTTCCTTATATATATATTTCTTTAAAATATACTGATTTAGGCACTAATATCTGTGAAGTCTATGCAATACAAATATGTTAGTTATATTTTAATGAACATCAGTCAAATATGTAAGTATTACATTTTTGTAAACCTTGTCCAGATTCTGGGAAGCTGGCAGGATAAGTTGCATTACTTTTTGAATATTCCTGAAACCCTGTATAAAAACAAAGACGATAACTAGAATAACCAAACTAAAAATACATAGACAATATCTACAAGAACACTAACTACCAACACATCCTTGTTAATTGTTGGGGAAAATTCACTAAACCACTGTGTTATCAGCAACTATGCAGAAAGAAACATAGGAAGATCAACTTCTTCTGATGGATCTTAGAACTTGAGAACCCACACTACCTCTCTCTGCCTAGTAACAGGTAATCACTGGAAAGACAGATTAATCCAAGAATCATAGCTGAAATGGAGAGGAGAGTTTGTAGACACCAAATCACCAGTGTCTTTAAGAAAAGTAAGAAATGGGTTGTCAGTGCTGGAGCTAAAATGTCTTCTCAGGACACATGCCATGGGGAGAAGAAATCGCTGGACGTAGAATCCAATAAAACAGAACAGGTTCAATAAGAGAACCTGTTTTGATTGCTCTTATTGAAACCAAAGAGGCAATTTAGACAAAAGTGAGGGATAGAAGCAAAGGAAATACACTCAGAAAGTACAATGGCAAATTACTTATCTTGAAAATAACAGAAGAGGGGTTCTAGGGATACTGAACACTCTAGAAAAGCTAGCCTGGCCCACTCTTCTGTGATAGGAATGCATTTAACTTAAACATGAGCAATAGAAAGGGAATGAGATAGAATAACCTATAAGGATATCAGAAGCAAAAAGAGAATAAAGAAAAAAAAAACAACATTCCTATAACAATGAGAGCATATTATCACAAAATGACAACAAAGTAAATGATAACTATAGCCAAATTATTCAAAATGAGCTAAAAGAAATCAAATAATGTAAACTGTGAACAATTTTGGAAAGTTCCCAATGAGTCCAGTGGAAGAAAAAAGCTTACAAAATATAGGTAAGAAAATTCACGAAAAGGTTAGAAATAATAATTTTTTAAAAATCACTCCAGAAATTAAGATAAAATTATAACAAAACCAGAAACCTAGAAACACAAAAGCTAATTCATTAAAATACATTTTAAAAATAGTATGAGGAAAATTTTGAAATAAATTAATATGTAATTATAAAATAAAAGAAAAAACTGAGAAAAGAGATTCAAAGAAAATGATATGCAAAGAAGATAAAATGTATGTACAATAGAAGACATTAAAGAAAAAAGATCAAAACAATGGAACAGAGCAAATATCAAAAACTGTAATTCAAGAAAAATATAAAATTTAACACTACTAGAAAATACACATGAAGCGATTATACTGCAAAAAATAGGAAAACAGACCCAGAATGGACAACATTAAGCATGTTCATATAAAAGTATTGAGCAAAGTCAAACATGGGGAAATTTTAGATTGCTATTAGCTTTTTGAGAGCAGTCCTATGCCAGAAAACATTACAGTAACATAGTTAATATACTCAAGGAAAGAAAATGTGAACCAAAGATTTTATATTCAGCAAAATTAACCTTTATAAAGACTACAGAAAAATGTTAGAGTTATGCAAGAACTCTGAGAATATTGCTGTTCTGAGCATTTCCTAGGATTCTCCAGTAGAATACATTTCAGACTGGAGATGCATTTACATGAAGGTTAGTGGTAAATGTTGATTATGTATTTACCTTTAGCACTAAGAATATATAATGTTATAACAAAGGGAATAGTAATGAATACATGTTTTTAAATAAAGATACAATAGAAATATTAAAATATGAGGAGTAGGAATGAGGGACTTGTGGTTATGGGGACATGAGGAGGTCAGTAAAAATAGACAAGTACAAAACTGGGCAAACGTGCTTAAAAAGCAACAATTTTAGGTCCTTGGAAATTGACTAAAGGTAATTATTGTGAAGCATTTCTTCTCGAGAAATCACTAGAGCTTTAGTAAAAACAGCAGGAGTCTTCAATCTTTTTGCCTACAGCTCCTTCCCTTCCCTTCTCCAACTTGGTCATTAAGAAGTGTAGTTTTAGCCACATGAAGCAGGTTGCAAAAACCAGCAGCTTTTTTTTCCACAATGGGCAGACTTAAATTAGGCCTAGGGGTAGAAACCTTTCACCTTTTTCCATAACAGGGACACACTTGGTAGGTTGCAAAAACCTGAAGCTTGGTTAGTTTGAGTTTGTATTCCCATTTGGAGTGCTTGCCCCTCTGAAATGCATGTTGAAATTTGGTTTCCATTGTGACAGTATTAGGAGGTAGAATCTTTGGGAGGTGATAGGGAAGAGCTCTTATCAGTGGCATTAATGCTGTTATAAAAGGGAGAGTTAATTCCCTTTTTGTCTCTTGCCTTCTGCCTTCCACCATGTGAGGACATGGCATTTCTCCCCTCCAGAGGATTTAGCAAGCAGGCCCTCACCAGATGTCAATAGCTTGATCCTGGACATTCTCAACCTCCATAACTGTGAGAAAATAAATATCTATCATTTCTAAAGTATCCAGTCTATGGTATTCTGTTAGAGCAGAACAAAACAAAGATAGTGCCAGACCAGAGAGACCTTTAACATGGAGATCCTGGAAACTGGAGTCATGGAATGGCTAAGATAAGGACTTCACATATTATACCCTGGCTAGGAAACTACACACTGAGTAGGGGAGACCTGAAAGAGCCTAGCAAAAAGTAAAAGCCAAGGAAGTCTGGGTAACTGGCTGCAACTTGGAATGCACTCCCTGATTAACACACAAATCTATGTATAAACAGTGGAAGCCTAATGGGGTTAACGTGTTTGAGCATGACTTTTGCCAAAATCATTGGTGGACCAGTAGAGTGGTTTTTCCAATGCAGGGGCAACTTCTTGCAAGCCAAATTTAAAAATAACTATTTGTATTAAAATCTGAGCAGAGAGATCAATGGCCTTGAGCTGCAAAGGAGACATTCAATTTAAGCACAGATAAGTTACTAAAATAAAACAAAATGAACCTAAATAAGACAGAATATAGAGTTGCAACATATATATATATATATACACACACACATACACACATACTATACTCTTTCTATAAATATATATGTATATATATTAAAATGTCCATTTTTCAAAAAATTATGAGACATTGAGAAAACAGGAATGTATGATCCATAATCAGGAAAAAAGCAATTGCAGCTGATTCTGGGCAGACCCAGATGTTGAATTTAAGAGACTCCAAAGAAGCTATTATTAGTCTAGTCAAAGGATTAAATCAAGATATGACAATGACTCAATGAAGATAAAATGTTAGTGTAGAAATAGAAAACTATAAAATGAAGCAAATGCATATTTTAGAGTTGAAACGTTAACAAAAATGAAAAATTTGCTAGATGTTCTCAATAGCAAATTTGCGATGGCTGAAGAAAGAATTAGTGTATTTGAACATTGTTCAATATAAAGTATCTATTTTTTTTTAATTTTTATTTTTTTAACTTTAAATGCATACTATATCTGGCATTTCTTCCCATGTTACCCCTCCCCACCCCCCACTGTCTCTCTCCTATCCCCTGCAACTGCCCCCAGTGTGTGATGCTCCTCTCCCTAAGTCCACGTGTTCTCATTGTTCAACACCCACCTATGAGTAAGAATATGTGGTATTTGGCTTTCTGTTCTTTTGTCAGTTTGCTGAGAATGATGGTTTCCAGATTCACCCAAGTCTCTACAAAGGACATAAACTCATCATATTTTATGGCTGCATAGTATTCCATGGTGTATATGTACCACAATTTCTTTGTTCAGTCTGTCATTGATGGGCATTTGGGTTGGTTCCAGGTCTTTGCTATTGTACACAGGGCTGAAATGAACATACGTGTACTTGTATCTTTATAGTATAATGATTTATAGTTCTTTGGGTTTATACCCTGTAATGGGATTACTGGGTCAAATGGAATTTCTATTTCTAGATCCTTGAGAAATTGCCACACTGTCTTCCACAATGGTTGAACTAATTTACACTCCCACCAACTGTGTGAAAGTGTTCCTATTTCTCCACATCCTCTCCAGCATCTGTTGTCTCCAGATTTTTTTAATGATTGCCATTCTAACTGGCGTGAGGTGATATCTCAATGTGGTTTTGATTTGCATTTCTCTAATGACCAGTGTTGATGAGCATTTTTTCATATGTTTGTTGGCCTCATATATGTCTTCTTTTGAAAAGTGTCTGTTCATATCCTTTGCCCACTTGTGAATGGGGTTGTTTGTTTTTTTCTTGTATATCTGTTTTAGTTCCTTGTAGATTCTGGTTATTAGCCCTTTGTCAGATGGGTAGATTGCAAAAATTTTTTCCCATTCTGTTGGTTGCCAATTTGCTGTAACGATGGTTTCTTTTGCATTACAGAAGCTCTGACTTTTCATGAGATCCCATTTATCTATCTTGGCTTTTATTGCCATTGCTTTTGGTGTTTTAGTCATGAAGTGCTTGCCTATGTCTATGTCCTGTATGGTTTTGCCTACGTTTTCTTCTAGTATTTTTATGATGTTAGGTTCTATGTTTAAATCTTTAATCCATCTGGAGTTAATTTTATTGTAAGGTGACAGGTATGGGTCCAGTTTCTGCTTTCTGCACATTGCTAGCCAGTTTTCCCAACACCATTTATTAAACAGGGAATCCTTTCCCCATTGCTTGTTTTTGTCATGTTTGTCAAAGATGAGATGATTGTAGATATGTGGTCTTGCTTCTGGGGCCTCTGTTCTATTCCATTGGTCTATGTCTCTGCTTTGGTACCAGTACCATGCTGTTTTGATTACTATAGCCTTATAGTATAGTTTGAAGTCCAGCAGTGTGACTCCACCGGCTTTGTTCTTTTTGCTTAGGATTGTCTTGGCTATGCAGGCTCTCTTGTGGTTCCATATGAAGTTTAAAGTAGTTTTTTCCAAAGTATCTAATCTTAAGGGAGAAAAAGGATTGGAAGAAATGAAAACAGCTTCAAAGCCAGATAGGACTGTATCACGTGTGCTAACATACATGAAACAGGAGTGATAGAAAAAGAAGTGAAAGAGTAAAGGGATGGACCAAATATTTGAAGAAAGAATGGGGAAAACCTTCACATATTTGATGATTTAAAATTTTTCTTAAAATTAATCTACACATCCCAGAACTTTAACAAAACCTGATTAGGACAAACACAGACAGTCATGTAGACACAACTTAATCAAACTTCTGAAAGCCAAAGAGAAAGAATAAATTATAAAAGTAGCAATTGAAAGGAGCAAAAAACAAAGAAACAAAACAAAAAGTCATCCCAAGCAGCAGACTAATAATATAAATAGTGGCTCATTTTAATCAGAAATAATGGAGATCTGAATATATATTCCCAATACTGAGAGAAAGAGTCACAATCCACTCAGAATTCTACATCCAGTGAAATTATCCTTTAAAATTAAAAATGAAAAAATCTGAAAGAATTCATTGCAAGTAGATTTGTCTTACATGAAATACTAAAGTCCTTCAGACTGAAAGTAAATGACAACAAACAGTAACTAATTCATGGGATAAAATAAAGAGCACAGAAAAGGGTAAATAGATGAGTAAATATGAAAGATTATATATATAGTCTTTATATGTGAGTAAATAAAAACTATACATATATTTATTTTTCTTTTCTTTTCTCTTAATTTCATTAAAGAACATGAAATTACTTAAATCAGGGGTCCTTAGCCCCCAGGCCATGGACTTGTACTGGTCTGTGGCCTGTTAGGAACTGGGCCACACAGCAGAAGGTGAGCAGTATGCGAGTGAGCAAAGCTTCATCTGTATTTACAGCTACTCCCTATCACTCGCATTACCACCTGAGCTCTATGTCCTGTCAAATCAGTGGCTGCACTAGATTTTCATAGGAATGCGAACTCTATTGTGAACTGTGCATGCAAGGGATCTAATTTGTGCAGTCTTTATAAGAATCTAATGCCTGATGATCTGCTGCTGTTTCCCATCACCCCCAGATAGGACAATCTAGTTGCAGGAAGACAAGCTCAGGGCTCCCACTGATTCTACATTATGGTGAGTTGTATAATTATTTCATTATATATTACAATGTAATAATAATAGAAATGAAATGCACAATAAATGTAATATGCTTGAATCATTTCGAAACCATCTCCCTCCACCCCAGTCTGGAAGAATTGTCTTACATATCAGTCCCTAGTGCCAAAACTTTGGGATCTGCTGCTTTAAATCTTTAATTAAACACTGAAATGTTGGGTTTAATACATATATTATTATATACATGCACTTTATAGTTTGATATAGATGTATAACTAAGAACAATAATACAAAGTGGTTTAGAGGACATATGGTGGAGCAAGTTGCAAAAAAAGAAAATGAGAGAAAAATAGACATAGGAACAGACACACAAATGCTTCTGACTTTGAAGTTATCCAACAAAGATTTAAAACAACTCTTTTTCATATACTCAAGAAAACAGAAAAAATGGAGGAAGTAGATCAAAAGGTAGACAAATTTATCAAAAATTAAAAATCTATCAAATATCAATAACATATAATATCAGAAACTAAGAGCTAATTTGATGGGGTAATAACTTATTGGACATCATAGAGATAGAGTTCATGATTGGAAGACAGGTCAATATCTAACTGAATAACAGAAGGAAAAAAAGTAGAAAATGTAGAAAAAGGCATTAGAGAGATATAAAAAAATGTAAATTTAGGTGTTTTTTTTGCACCAGAAAGCTAACATTACAAATTTAAATGCTCATAAAAAAAGCATGCAAGTGTCAGAAATTATGAGTGAATTCTTATATTCACTCATAATTTTTCTTCTGGAAATGCGAAAAACTTTTCTTGACCAAAACTTAAAATCAGGACCAATAAGGGAAAAGAGTAACAGATTTTATTTCATAAAAATAAGAAACACACTGCATTGCAAACAATATAAGAAAGTAAAAATAAATGACAAACTGGGAAAATATTTGCAACTTATACCACAAAGGATTAATAGGTTTTATATAGGGGACATTTTCAGTAGAATAAGGATAATTACCATAATGAATTGAAATTTATCACTATGTTTAAATTCATATGAATTCATAATACTTAACATAAAATACATATGGGTTATTTTCTAAAAATACTAGTGAATCAACTCATTTTAAAAACTGGTGATTAAAGGGAAATACTCAAGTATCTATTCTACTTTTCTTACATAAACTATGCATCAAATAAGTAATAAATTAATGAGAGGAAGTTTCTCTTTATAGAAATACTTAAGCTAATAAATTCAGGAATGATAGAATATCACTATTTGGCAAATAATAATGATTTAATGAATGTAGGCAGTGCTCATCAGTGGCTCTTAACATCATGTGACCAGAATTATGTGCCTCTGATGTAACTTTATATCATCTATCACATAGTCTTGCCAAAAAACAAAACAGAAGAAAGAACACCTTAATGTGATAAATTCTCAATCAAGAATATAAGATAACTTAGGGTTATGGCTAACTATAAGGTAAAAATATAGAGAGACTATGGGACTATAAGAGCGAAATCCAGGCTGGACAAGTCATCAAATTTATTCAACAAATATATTGCAAAGGAAAAATAACAAATGTAATATAGCTTTCTGATTAAAAGGGATTTTCGAAACAATCACAATATATCTAGTTTATCTGCATGCTAATTTAAATATCTATATTTTATATAGATATGTAGTATTTAGTATTATTCAATATCCCATCAGCCTCATGTTTATATATATCAAATATGTTTATATATATAAATAAATGTTTATATATATCGCTTATATATATAAATAAATGTTTATATATATCGCTTATATATATAAATAAATGTTTATATCGTTTATATATATAAATATATATAAACATTTATATATATAAAAGTTTTTAATATTTATTTTAAATATTTATTATTCAATATCCCATCAGCCTCATAATGTTTGTAAACATTATGAGGCTGATGATATATTGAATAATATATATATATTGAATAATTTATATATATATAAACATGAGGCTGATGGGATATTGAATAATAATAGATACTAATTTTTTTTTTTAGTTTTGGTAGTGGATTATGGCTTTTTTTGAAAAAACAAGTTCTTTATCTTTTAAAGATTTGTACTAAAATAAACAAGATGTTTCACATTTTCTCCTAAGTAATCTTGGAAGGTAGCAGTTAACAAGGGCTTAAATAAAATGAGATTGCCTATGAGTTGATAATTGTTGAAGTTGTATGTTCAGTACATGGGAGCTTATTCTATATAATTTTTGTAATTTCTCTGTATAATTTTTGTATATATTTAGAGGTTTCCACAATAAAAGCTTTTAAAGTTGTTTCGTGAATCACTTAAAACCATCTCCACTTGTTGGATAAATACTAAATACAGCGATGAAAGGAGAGCCAGCATTCAGGTTCAGTACAAACTAGGCAGGGTAATAACATGTTTCAGACCAAGCTTATCAACATTATATTATGAACATTTTATTGCTACTATTTTTACTTTTTCCATGGCCGTGGCTTCTCCAGCCATTCTCACTGCTACTACTGCTTTCAATAACATTAATAGCCCACCAAGGCATTTGCTGTGAACTGGTAAATTAAAGTCATGTTGTACTCTTGTAACTGATCTTCATAACTACAAATTTTAAAATGCGCCAAAATCTTACAATCTGATGTATTGTGGGGATCCAGTAGCATTTAAATGAATGAAATCTAGATTATGCCAATCTAAGGCTTAATTCAAAGAACAGCATTTCTTGGAGTGATTCTAAAGCTCCTAACCTAGGAGGAAACCCTGTCAAGTGAAAGTGGAAAAGAAGCAAACCACACACTGTTTATTACATTTCTACTCTTGTCCACAGCCTCAGAGCACTAAGACACACAGAGAGACAAAATATTGTGAAAAGAAACAGAATCCTTTCACAGCTAGGCCCTTGGGGGAGCATAGGAACAGGATTTAGACACACACTGTGTTGTGAGCAGACAAGAGAGAATGACTCAAATGGTAACAGAAAAGAAACAGGAAGAGGTGATCAACCCAAACACCTCAAGTCCCTCAGCATTTTCTAATTAGGTTCTTAGGCACCACTTCAATTTGCATTTGTTTATGGACTACATAAGTGTTTGCACTTCAAGTGTGTTTTGCTTACCCAGCTAGCTTGTAAACTTAAAGACTGCACAGGTGCATAAGAGGGAAACTGTACAAGTGAGAGGAGAAGAAGCAAGAGAAGATCAAAAGAGTAAAGGGTAAAAAGAAAATATGCTATTGGATGTGGACTTGCCGGAGCTCTCAGATGGCAACTGCCTCCTTTTAGTCCGCTGCCTACTCTGTACCTCTGTTCTAGGCTTAAGTTTTTCGTCACTCTGTGGCGAAGGATTTTTCCCCACCTCTGTTTTGCTCTTTTCTATTTTGCTCCCTTTACACCCAAATACACAATACCAGAACAATTTCTCTAACCCTGAGGACTTTGCTTTTCATCTGATCCAGGTGACAGCAGCAAAGTTACAACCGGAAGATTGGAAATTATCCAACCACAAAAAATATAGATATGGTTTCTGCCTCTCCAGTGATCTGCAGTTTTTACTAGCTACAAGCTTAACTCCCTTAGTTCTCTTTATTTTAAGAAATACATTTTCTTTAAAGGCAACAGCATTCTCCTTTCTGGATAATATACTATCTGTTCTCCATTGCTGTCTTCATTTTGTGGCATCACATATTCTATTTCCTATTAGGAACATCAGTCCATGTTGCCAAGTCTCCATGGAGAAGGCAAGCACTAAGAAGGAAGCACTAAGTCCTCAGTGAGGCAGTGGTATCGTTTACTGTTTTAGGCAGAAGGTACAAAAAAAATCTACGTATGAAGCCAACATCAGTGTGGACTTGTGCTAATAATATATGGCAGATGTCCCACTGGGTTCCAAATGAGGTCCATATATAAAGAGAAAGAGCAGGGCTCATTTTAAATCCGAACTGAGAGGTAGAATTTGCTCACTGTAATTATCACTACTTTTAATTGAAAACTACCATTTACGAAACTCTTATCCCTTAGCAGGAACTATATGTTAAGTGCATTATACAGATTATCTCATTTAGTCATCAAGACAGTGAAACCTATAAAGAAAGTACTATAATTATCCATAATTGTTATGTAAGAGACTTGAAACAACTTGGGAATGATGAAATGTATGGTAAGTGATAGAGCCAATGTTCAAATACAGGCTACCTGATTCAAAGTATGTGCAGCTAAGCAGTGTTCTATATAGGTCTTCCATTTGTCTTTACTCCAACCCCTCCATCCTTAATTGAGCTGAAGTGTGTGTGCGTGTGTGTGTGTGTGTGTGTGTGTGTGTGTGTGTGTTCCTCCTGGAAAACAGCAAGGGAATTGTGTATTGTAAGATAGTAGGTGATGGGACCTTGGCCTATAGGTATACTATTCCAACAGCATATTTTTAGAGCAAGTAAGTTATAAGATGCGAAGAGGAGGTAATCAATCTATACCTGCTGCTTGGCCTGGGTAGCTCTGTGCTCCCTTTAATATGACCTTCATGAGGTAATTTTTTTTCTTATATTCCCAGGCCACTTTGCTCTGAGTTAGAAACAGTCCATTGCCCGTGCATTTTGCAATTGTTGGCTTTCACTTTCATTGTTTTCCATTAGCAGAGATGAAAATCTTTTACTTTAGGACCAGGTAATTTAGGGCAAGCATTATTATAATCATTTTCCAAATGGGCTCAGAGAATTTACACGACAGGCCCCAAGTCAAATTTGTTTCTATCCAGAAATGAGCTAGAACTTAAATCCAGGATTCCCACTTCTAAATGCAGGCGTCTGAAGTATGTTTGGTATGAATGCTACATGGCTAGCAGCCTCCTTTGCCCCTTTACCTGCCCTAGACTAAATGTAGTATGCCCAAAACCACTTTCATAAATTCACACACAAACCTTCCTTTACCTTCCACTGCAGTGAGTGGCACCACCGTTCAGGTGTGCATGCCAGATACCCAGATGTCACCTGCAACATTTTTCTCTCCTTCACTCATACTGACCTTGTTTTATATTCACTCTAGGATCATATCTGTTTTATTCCCAATGCATGAAATTTGCCATTTTCCTTCTATATCTACCTGAACTACCACTCTCTCTTTTCTGGGCTACTAAGATGGTCTCCTGAGTTTTCTGTACCTTCTACTTGTTGTACATCTTCACCTTATTTTCACAGGGAAGTCAGCATGGTTTTTTTGTTTTTTCAACACAAATACCATCACGCTATAAATGTCATGCCATCCTTTTGTTGGAAACACTTCCATGTCTTCTCATGGTTTTGAGATCAAAATAGAAACCTTTTCAAACGGAAGCTGCCCAGGTCCATCATGATCTGGTCCTTACCTGCCTCATCCCTTAATCGCTGCACTGCTGTCCCATTAGCATTTTCCCGTTTCCTCAAACACTCCAAAGAGCTTCTTGCAAGCTGTTTTCTCTCTCCAGGATTACTCACAATCCCACCCTGCCTCAACCCCACATCTTAAATTGTTTTAATGTCTACTCATTCTGCAGACTTAAGCTGCAGTGTTACTTTCTCAAGGACAATTTCAATGCCCTCTGTGATATGCTCCTACATAAGACTGTTAAAGTCTTTATTATTGACACTTACCACTGTTGCAAGTTTACATTTATTTGTGAAATGCTGTGGTCACTTTCTGTCTCCCTTATCAGACAGTACTCTTTCTGTTCAACCTTTGTGTGCTGAGCAACATGCTTAACCCTGGTTTTCTTATAATGTGCATTTGTTGAATGAGAGAGAGCTGAATGAAAGCAAGTGCTTCCATCCCTCTACCAATTACACTTACCACGTGTCTGGATGAGAAGGTTGTAGATTGTAGTCTGAATGCCTTGTGGATA
Source organism: Cebus imitator (assembly GCF_001604975.1). Lineage (NCBI taxonomy): Eukaryota > Metazoa > Chordata > Mammalia > Primates > Cebidae > Cebus > Cebus imitator. The sequence continues at coordinate 2,387,585 of NW_016107516.1, forward strand.
CACAGTAATCATACACTCGTACTTTCCACTGACCGAAGAAGACACATTCCTTAAATGCAGAGTACATTTTGACACATTCTTAGGCGTTTCTGTGAAAGTCACCAGGGACTCACAGGGAGTCCCATGGGCACAGTGGAAGCCATATTGGGGATGATAAAGGGCAATCAGGTCTGCCTTATCCGTGACCTTGGACCATTGTATCTGCACCAAGATGCCTGTCTTCTGTGTTTGGCAGGTCAGGTTGACATCAGATCCAAGTGGAGCATAAATGTTTTCTCCTGTATTGAAAGTTTGTTCCCAAACTCCTGAAAAGGAAGAATATGAGCCTTGAGTTTAAATAATTCACATAGAATGACTCTTTATTAAAAACCCTAGTCATTTCAGTAAGGTGAGGAAGCAACTGAGGAAATTTCTCCCTGGCTGCTTTAGGGGTAGAAGAGAGCTTGTGTCTGACTCAGATAGAGATGCATGAGACAATATAAATGAGGAGGGAGTAACGTAGAGAAACTAGAGGAAATTACTGACTTCTAAATATTTATCTATGTGTTGGTCTGGCCAAAATATAATTGAAGGTTTCTGACTACCTGTGAATAAAATTAAGCCTATTTGAAAATTGAAGCACACCAGCAAACTTAATATGACAATTCTTCTTATGTTTAATATAATTGGGTTTTTGTGTTATAAAACAACAGCTGAATATAATACACATGTGATGCTTTCTGAAACTGCAAAAAAGCTAGTATGTTTATAGCAATTTCTTTTAAATATACATATTTATAAAGGTCTTTCATATGTTATCTTGTTTAATTCCCTTCACATGCCATAAGTGATGTTGTTAACCCTTTTTTATCAAGGGAGAAACTGGGGCACAGAGAGATGAAAGGGTTTGCTCAAGGCTTACTTCCAGGCTGGGCGAGGTGGCTCATGCCTGTAATCCTAGCACTTTGGGAGGTCAAGGCAGGTGAATCATGAGATCAAGGGATTGAGACCAACCTGGCCAACATGGTGAAACTCCGTCCCTGCTAAAAATACAAAAATTAGTTGGGCGTGGTGGCATACACTTATAGTCCCAGCTACTTGGGAGGCTGAGGCAGGAGAATTGCTTGAACCTGGGAGGTGGAGGTTGCAGTGAGCTGAGATTGTGCCACTGCACTCCAGCCTGGTGACAGAGCCA
>NW_016107516.1:2388801-2415484 GCF_001604975.1 Cebus imitator
TCACACCTCCAATAAAAGAATGAATTCAGTTGCCAAGAGTCTGTTGTCTTTCTATAACCCTCATAACCTCCAAACTGCCTCCAAAATTCAGTCTCGTTGATTAGAGTAAGAAATTTGACTTTCAGTATATAAGGATTGAAACGACCTCATCTAACCTTAGGTGGAGGTTCCACTCAGTATCCCCTCTAATAATCAAGTCTTGAAATTCTAGACATAAGTAGAGCCTCTTTCCCATCAGCAGTCTGATCAAGTGATAAAGGACACTTAAAATGCGTTAAGCATTAAGACCATGACATTCCTTCAATAATGTTGGCCTCAGTTTTAGAATTAACATGGAATCCTGTTACAGAAATGATATATTATTGTGACAAGTACCACTGAAGTTCACAAAAGGAAAAGATAAAAAGATGATAAGCAACTGAGAAGAAACAAGCATCTTAAAAGTAAAAGTACTTGACAAATGGGAATTGTCATATTTTTGTGGATGCAAAAGTTTGGTAGATAAAGGTTAGTACCGTTTAATGTAACTTCCTGTGAGCTATCCTTTGCCTGAAAATATGGCTCTGATCCCATCTACAGCATTATATTCCAAAATCTCCTTTGATTTAGAAATTCTCCTTAATATTTTCATAGCTACATCTGAAAAGCACAGTTAATTCTTAAGACACTCAGGTTTACTATAATACTCTCATACTGTGGAATACAGAACTAAGCTTCCTTCTATTTTTAAATAGGCCCTGTAGGCTCTTGTTCCCACTGCCGCAAGGATTCCACTTTGTCTCCCAGGTTCATATCTACACATGCCTCATTAAAATTCAACGTGTATTCAACTCCCAGAGGCCTTAGTATTTGGAGGAGAAATACTTGTTATATCCAAAAGAAAAAGAGTACTTGAGAGAGAAAAAAGTTAAGTAAGGATCTCTGAGCGTTGATGGCTTTGTGATTTTTAATTTTTCCGCAGTAGTTTTGACAACCATTTGGAGAGCATTTCATTTCCAAGAAACACAATTTCTCAATTACTCCAGAGATCCTGTTAGAAAAGAAATGGGTGAAAATGCCTCAGAGCAGGGGCACAAATGACCCATTCCCTTCTTATTTTGAGTGTTCATTAGTGATCATTTCTATATTCTAGCATCTCTCCTATATATGCCACTTAAATACATAACTGAAACCCTTAGTAACAATTTGCCCTTCGGTGATCAATTTCAGCAGCAGTCACAAGGCATTTTAAATGAACAGAGGCCCCAACCACCCCTAAACGGCCCATCTGACAGGAAGGGACAACTGGAAGTCTTACCCTTGACAAAATGTATCTGGATGATGTAATAGACAGCACAGTATTTCCATTTTTTCTCCATTGTCTTTTGAAGACCTTACACCAGCATTTCCATAATGATCATAAAGTCAATTGACGTTTTAAAGCAAACTCCCGCCGCCCACTTCGTGCTAAAAAACCTCAAATCTACCACACACGCCTGGGTCTGTTTATCACTTGGCAAGCCCCCAGGAAATGAAATGTAGACAGGAAAGTAATGTGGTTCAGGGCTGAGTATAACCTTCAACAGAACAATGTTGAAATTGTTCTCTGAAATCTGTATATCACCTTCTTTAAAAGACTTTTCAGCATCCAAAGAGTCTCTTATTCAGGATCTCTGTGTCAGTCAAGCTGCATCTAAAATCCAAACAAAGGATATCGTGCAGAGCAGTTGGCAATGTGCTTTTTATACATTTCTTTTCAAGAGCACAAAGTCATTTAACAAATGTGTACTTGGTGTCTTTCATAATAGTTTTTCTGTTCAATCTTAAGATATGTTTTCTTTCCATAATTGCCCTGGGGTGAAAGAACAAAGGATTAGCACATTTAATTTTAATAAAGTAACAGAGAATAGTGTCAGCTATCAAACCAAATGTTATTGTCTCTCCTTTGCAGGGAAATGCACATTTCCTGGGAGTGGAGAAGTGAGGGCTACTTTTCTGCCCCTCCTCTGGGAAGGTTGGAGGTCAGATAGGGAAGTCTCCCACCATGTTGGCTGCAGCCCATTTTTGCTGACTGCAGAAGAGCTTATCCATTTCTAAGCCAAAGCAAGGCAGTCACAGTCAGAATCCAAAGGCAGAGAATTCCCACATCAGTGAGGTATTAGGCTTATTACATCTGCCTAGTTACTTCTATTTACGTAGAACTGCAAGCAGGTTTCAGTAAAGTGACCCCTTGGTAAAATGTCTGGCTATTCATAGAAGAGGATGATGACTGTTCCCTGCTATGATTCTCTGATTTAATTGTATTAGTTTTTCAGGCTGGGATAAAATAGGCTGTCATGACCCTCCAACATCCAGAAAACAAGCATCAGGCTGAGGACTACTGTATAAGTTTGATGGATAAAGAATAACAACAAATAAACATGTGTGTCTTTATGCAACCATATGAATGATTTAAATATCCTGTGACTCTAATCTCATTACTAGAATATAGGCACCACCTAGCAAGAAAAAGACAAATGAAAAGGCCAGTTGTAATCCTGAGATGAGAATTCTTTTCAGGTCAGGTGGAGATAATTTTGGCCAGGTTGTCTTCATGTATACACCAGTCTCTCCTATGTAAGAACTTGCAGGGAATATGGATGATGCTAACAGGGAATATGGACAATGCTAAGACAGAAGAAAATGCTTTTGGCATTCAGGAGATTAAAGTTTAGATGGGAGAAGAGAGGTTTTCATGTAAATAAATAACGGCTACTGTCTTCCTGGATGTCCAGACCGCCCCCTATACCACTACTGCACATACTTGCCATGATAATTACTATACTTATTCCTCAGCTAGTAGTTACTGCTTGCCTAGTCTAGTGCTCCCCAAACCTTTATTATCACCCCTTCCCAACTTCCCACGAGTTTCAGGTCACTGGGGATATTGGATCATCAGGTGGTGCTGACAGTGATTTTCCAGGGAAGGCTGGGAAACTCAAAGTCCTTGATGGAAGGGCAGGAAGAGACATAACTGCTCTGGGTAGCTTCATCTCTTCCCATTGCCCCTGGAAATTCTAGTCAATCAAAGTTATGAAGCATAGCAGCAAAAATAGTCCTGGAGATGCACTATGAAGAGCCTGATTTGCACATTGGCATCCCTATTAAATCAGGACACATTACAAGCCTAGAGAAGGGATTCTATGATCCCACTCCATTTTTCATATTAAGAGGAATTTACCTAAGTAGAAACCAATACAAATCTAAATTTATTGAATTCTCTAAGAACAATATCCTCTTTGGGGTATTTAGAATGCTCCTATTTCTTATAGTATTAAAGTGAAGCAGTTGTTCCAAAAATGTCCTTAAACTCAGAAACATAGAAGTAGTCATTTATTTTCCAGTGTTACAGACTTATTTTCAGTAGAATTCTTGCCTCTCATTGGGGTTGGGCTACCTGAGCCACCTATTTAGTGATGATATGGCAAATCTGTCCTCTGGGTATTGTTCAGGGCTTAGTTCATGATTCTTATATCTGGAAATTTCTATGGCCTGAAGCCATCATATTTGACTAATTTTCCTTTGAGACCCACCCAGGTTCTGAGAGTATAACAATTTCAGATGCATGACCACAGAATATTAACTGAATGCTTACACATCGGGTTTCCTGCAGCTGCAAGACCCAGGCGACAGCCCCACCATGGCTGTTTGCATGCAGCAGATGGCAGCAACACTCTGCAGACTGGCACAGCTATCCCAGGTGATGGGAATTGCCCCCACTGCCTTTCAATCCTGGTAATATTTTCTAAAGGCTCTTTCAGCATGGGGATAGACAGGCATTCTCTATACTTAAAAATAACTCTTCTATGGAAGTCATGTCAATCTCTTCTATTATCCTCCCTACTCACCATATCCCAATTGCACAGGGTTTCTTTTTTGCCTTTATAGTCTGCTGCACATAAGGACAAAACAGAAGCAAGTCAGTTTCACACACACAAAAAAGCCACGATCTTCTTGAACTGCAGAAGCAAATTCAATTATTTACAAAGAGAAGCAGGAACACACATTATTTCTGCTAAAGGCAAGCCACGATTGTGTGTTTTGGACAAACTTTTTAAATGCTCTAGCTAAACACACTCAATGAGGAAAGGACATTTTCAGAAACAGGAAGTTGAGCAAAAGGTAAACTTTTGTGGTTTTCATAATGGTTAACTCAAATATTACTTACATATCTTTAAACACTTAGTAAAAAATAAAAATGTGGAGTGTTATACTTCTGCACATTTTCCAAAACGCTTAGAAAACATGATGCTTAAGGTTTCAGTTAATTAAAAAAATACTTACTATGTGTCAACTCCTAAGGGATTACTGAAGAGGCATAGTTATAGATAATTTTAAAATACCAAAGGTAAAACTCAACCCTCAGTCATAAGGCAGTTACCATTTATCCGGGAAGAAGCATCCATGTGCACCAAAAAAGTCAAGTAGCATAAAACACAGCACAAATGAGTTGGTAGGGCAGGACTTTAGCAAAGGGGGAGATGTCTTAGCGGTTGAGTGGGCCAAGAGCATCTGAAGTGTGGAATCTAAAGTTGGCCTTATAAGAGTCAGATTGATGGAAACCTCAAGGTAAGTCATTCCAGGCAGAAGAAACAGGAAGATCCAACACTTGAGAATGTTAAGGTTCTAGGCCATTTAGTGATTGGGTTATTCTGGTTTAGCTGAGGCTGTATTAGGGGACTTGGAGCAGGCAAAGCCGTCCAAGAGCTTTGAATTCTAGGCTAAAGGGTATGGGTTTTTTCATGTCAGAGAGATTCCCTATAGATATTTCAGCATACGAGTCATATATTTAAAGTAACGTTTTGAAAGGATAAATTAGGTGGGCATGTGTGAGCTGAATGGAAGAAAGGAAAAACGAGAAGGAGAAGACCTGTTAGGAGTTTATGTTTCTTTGGGCACTTTAGGATGGGAATCGGCGGACTGGCATGGAGAAGCCTGATGGAAGCAAGGTCACTATAAAGAGGCTGTAAGCTGAGATGTACAATTGGGCATAGAATGAAAATCTCCTATAAAGTTTCATGCCTCAGAATTAGGAAAAAGGAAAAAACGAACAGAGTTGGATTCCTGCTAGAAGAACCACCCTACTCAAAGAGCAGTTACTAAAAGATCTGTAGATTTTGGATGGATGAGAAAGATAACCTGTTATGTATGGTACAGCTATCAGTCCTACCTTCATGAGAATAGGGTTTTCTTGGTTTTCACTCAACTTTTATGAGTTTTATGAATTAGCATGTAATGAAAAAGAATTTCATGAGACTTTCAGCATAGCAATCTTTTTTATCACTACCATTTTCACCACGCTCAATTCCATCCATAAAAGTCTAATTTTAGTTTAATACATTTTTTTCAGTTACAACATCAATATCTGCTTATTACATGAAACCACTTTAAATGGATAAGAAAGAAAATAAAAATCAGCTGGAATTCTAACTGCCAAAGACCACCAAGACTTATGTGTTGTATATTTTTCTAGATGTTTTCATAAATGTGTGTATATAAAGAAAATAAATTTTTACCACATACATGTTAAAAATTCATTTTATATATGCACAAAAAATAATTTTAGGTAAGATATATATAAAATTTCCACCTAGCATTTTACTTGCAGAAATAAAATATATAATTCAATTGGATAATTATAGTAAATAATCTCTGATATTTATTTTGAGTAGCAAACTGAAACAGAGACAGACAGAAAGAGAGAGACAGAGCACACTTTTGTATTTGTTGCTTTTAGTAATGGTATAGTTCAATACAACCTCAATTAAGTAATGTTATCAGGGAATAGGAGATTGTGATTAATAGCATTTCCTGGGCAAATGAGAGCCAAACCAAACTCTTTTCTTGGAAGAGGAGAGGTTGTAATGGGGAGGAGAAGTAAGTAGGAGAGAAATTAGTCCTTGTTGCTGAACATCTTTTAAAAATGCATTGTTTCACATTTCTGGCTCAATGAAAACCTTATCATGAATATAATTTTATCTCAATATTGAAGATCTTACAGAGACCAGGGACATTGTTCTGAACCACAGTCTGCAGACAGTAACCATAAGAAAAAAGATCGTTGTGTATAAAAATATGCTCCTTCCTTCAGAAAAGAAGTCTAACTTAGTAAAGATTTGCCTGTTTTGTGAAAGTCTTAGAAGCAGAGGCATGAGCATGCTTGCACACAGAGGTTTTCTGTTTCCTATCAAAACCTATAGAATGTGGGTCATTTAACATAGACCGAGCCCTTTATTTTACAGATGTAGAAAATGACTCCTGAAGAGGTAAAATGTCCTGCCCAAGATCAGAACGTCTACTATAAAAAATCCTGTGCTAGTTATGATGAGTCTTTTACACCATTAAGCAATACATTAAGCTTCATAACATATTAAATAAGAACCAATTATTCTTCAATTAAAAATGCAAATTGCCTCTAATATCTTGACAAATAAGAAGCAACACAAAAAGCATACATTTTGTTTTCATTCCCATGACATTTCTGTCGACAGACCTACACCTGTATATCACAGAGGAAAAAATAAGGATTTATATATATTCAAGTATACACACACATACATACATTCACACACACACACACACACACACACACACACACACACACACACACAATAAATATATTTTTATCTCAAACAATTATGTATTTTGAGAAGTTTTTGTTGTTTGTTTGTTCTCTTGCTTGCTTTTAATTTCCTGGAGAAATTTTGACTGACTCTGAGTGAAACCAACCATGCTATTTTTTAATTAAGGGTATTTAATTAGCTTCATTCCAGTGTTATATAACTCAGTATTAATTTTACTTTATTTTCACTGTTTTTTAGCCATTTATTACATATTTTTCCCTTTTGTATTTCTCAGGGAAGATACTATAGGTCTTGTATTTACATCTTGAAACAACTCTTTCTCTTTTGAGCCTCTTCTCTATCTCCAATATACATGACTGTAACTTAATGGGGAAGCTTCTCTAATTACCCAGCACCTAGTAAGGAAGGCCACATTTCCAGGGTTGCTAGAGGTGGATGGAGACAAATAAACTATAGAAAACACTGTGTGCGGAGGTTTCTTTTAAGCAAGATGGAGATCCTCAAAGCTCTTTTTCTAAAATAAAATTATGCCTTATTGCTTCAGAGAAAGAATCTACTTGGCATTAAGAACATTTAATCCGTTTCACACTTTAGCCATATAGACACATAGAAACTCAGGAGAATCAACTCCCTTGTTTTATAAATCAGGACCCTGGTGCCCAATGGTGAGAAATGCATCCTGAAATCATAGTTATGTATGTTTAAAATATTGAAGTGTTTGGCTTTACCTTGACTTTTTTTTCTTCATAAGGAACATTAATCAGATCATGAGTGTTACTATTTACATGATCATGAGGAAAAGACCTCAAAGTGAGACTGAAATGTGGGTGTTGGCTGTTAACTAGGCTCACTGTCCTGCAGAGTGATTCACAGCACACTTAATTCAGATGTATCACTTGGTAAAATAAAATATCAAAGGACAATCTGTCAGGGACCCTGACAGTTACTTGTGAGAGGAGCACACCTCAAATATCAGCTTTGTAAATGTCTAAGTCCCCCTTTTCTTATGTCTTTAGGGCGTATGCATGCTTGACCACAGCTCATGGCCCTAAAGGCCCCACGAGCCCCTGGTTACCTCCTCTCCCTCTTTGACCCCATGCTCCTTCACTTACACAACCCTCCTCCTATTTCCTTTTTGTCTCTGAAGCTCTCTGTGCCCATCCAACCCCAGGGTCTTTTCATTTGCTCTGCTTGGAATACTATTCCATAGGCTACATACATGAATGAATTCTTTCATTCTGTGGTTGTTCAAATGTTCTCACCTCCAAGAGGCCTTTCCTGAATTTCATGGCTATCTAAAGGAGCCCTGCCATGGGTCTCTGTCACATCAACAGCTATATTTTCTTCACAGTGCTTATTCTCAAGAGACCTTAAGTTGCTTATTTTAGTATATTGTCACTTTCCACTAGAATGTAAGTCTGGGAAGGACAGGCGCTTTATTTATTAGTCACCATTTGACTAACCAAACATTCTTGTAACCCAGTATTAAAGATGAGAAGAGATTAAAGTGGTTTTCCTACTCTCTTGCACCATCACTCAGCATTTCACTTTTGATACCAGCTGTCTGGGTTTTTTTCCCCATATGTAAAGCAGTTTTTTAATTATTTGGTGGATATCAACTAGATGTCCTATGATTTAATTCTGACACATTTCTGCCTAGATATAGTGTCGGATCTCACAGATTGAGGGCTTAGTCCCAAAAGACTGTCTCTCTCTTCAGATGTCAGTTACAAGTCCCAACTTGTGATCTGTGCTCCTGATTGACTGGCTATAATTCAGGGTTCCCGTGACCCCTTTCTCAGGTTTGACTAATTTGCTGGGGTGGCTCACAGAATTCAGGGAAACAGTTTATTCATGTTTACCTGTGTATTGTAAATCATGTCGTAAAGGATGCAGATGACCCGCCAGCCAGATGAAAAAGATGCCTAAGGCAAGGTATGTGGAAAGGTGATGCCTCTCCTGGTGCTCTACTCTCCCAGCACCTCCACCTGTTCAGCAATATGGAAGCTCCCCATGCCCAGTCCCTTAGGTTTTAATGGAGGCTCTATTACATAGGCATAGTTGATTAAATTATTGGCCATTGGTGATCGACTCAACCATCAGCCTCACTCCCCTCCTCAGAGGTCGGGGGTAGGGTTGAAAGTTTCAACCTTCTGATCACATGGTTGGTTCCCTGGTAACCAGCCTCCCACCCTGAGGCTACCGCAGATTCCCCAGTCATTAGTCATGTTGCTACCAAACAAAAAGACATCCATCATGTAAGAGACTCTAAGAATTTCAGGGGTTGTGTGCCAGGAACCGGGGGCCTAGACCAAATATATATTTCTTATTATATCACAACAGCACACCCATCTTTTCATTCCAGCTGTTGTGGAGCCAACAGGCTGCTCAAATGTACAACCTTGAAAGCACCTCTCCTCAGCTGCCCTAAATATTTCTCACTTTATGACCTGGGAATCTCTGCCCCCGACAGCAAGAGGAGGGGGATAGATGAGGGTAGAGGCCTCATCCCACTCATCTATGCATACACATGTATGACCTTGGAAGTTCAGGGAGTCAACACCTCATGGGGAAACCTTTGACCAAGGGGGAACAGGAGCTCATGTTGCTCAGGTGAAGGATTCTAACGTGCATTTTGCACAGATCTTAAGAAAGTGCCCAGAGGGATCCAGACACAGTGGGCCATAGTGTAAGCTGCTTGATAATGCACCCTTGCATTGACTTTCCCTCCTTCCCTGTTTCACTCCTTTTTGCCTCCACTCCTGTTCCACAGGATTACATCCCAAAGTAACTGTAGGCAGGCCCTTGTGTCAGGCTGTGCTTTTGTGGAGAAGGTATGCTAAGGCTGTCTGATTGTTCCACTGCTATATTTTTAGCCCCTAAAATGGAATTGAGCACATAATAGATACTATATGAATATTTTTTGCTGAAACTCTCTTAAGTAAATCCATTTTCCATCAATAGAAACAATACAGCATACTCATTTCACAAAGTCCACAAAATTGATATAAACTAGTAAGAGTTCTAAAAATAAGATATATTCTTAATTCTGCTGAGTGTCTAAACAAATACTGAGCTCCACTTAAATGTCAGGCACTAGGATTGATCTGTAGAGGAGACAAAGATAAAGAATCTCTCTTCTCCAGTGAAATTATCTCAGCCTTATCAAGGAGAGGGGTGCCCACAGTAGCAATGAGCAGTTCAAGAAGCCCATTAGATTTGCCACCAATTATCACCCATAGGTCTCCTGTGGAGTATGTAAGATGAAGGAAATTAGCAGCACATAAAAAAGCAGACAATATTTGCCCTACCAGAGAGAATATAAATCTTGAGACATTTTATGACTGGCTTTCCAAGTGGTCAAATTAACTGTAGAAAATAGAGAAATTTTCGTTACCTAAGGGAGGAAATTCAACAGCAGTACTTAAGACAGACAAAAATAAGGATGACAAACCTATCTGTACCAATGACTAGATTCTTTCATTTGAAAGCCAGAGAGTTAAAGGATCTAATGCTATGACTATAGGAAAACGAGTATTATAAAATCCAGGTCTCTTACATATAGGCACATAATATTAGAAAATCTCAGAAAAGCTGCAATACGAGTTTTGCTGTCAATAGTGGCTTAGTACTGACTGAAGTCGTTGCGCCCTGGAAGCTAAATTACCCCAGAGTTGACAAGTCAGTCTAGTCTCAGTAGAAAACAGAAGGCACACTCAGAAGTGATAACTGAATAGAGTTTAATAAAGGGTTACTTATCAAGATATAGCAGGGCTTAGAGGAGGCAAGGGGTAGCATAGTTCTCAGGTGCTAAGCAACATTGGGAAGACACTTTCCCTCCCTATGACTGAAGGGAAATGGAAGACAGCCACCAGAGAGGGTAGCTGTAGGGAGACAGCCTCCCAATAGGAACTGTGGCCTTCAGCATGGATGTGTAGCCAAGCCTTGGCAGCCCCTCAGTAGGAACCTGGTGACATAAGTATCTCAATGCCACTGTTCCTCCTACTGGGGGTTTTAAAAATACATTTTTTTAATGGAACGATTAAATGGTATAAGATATTGTATTAATTTTCCAGGGCTGCTGTCACAAATTACCACCGACTTGGTGGCTTAAAATAATGGAAATTTAGTTTCTCACAATTATGAAGACTAGAAGTCCAAAATCAAGGTGTTGGCACAGCTGTGCTTCCTCTGAAGGTTCTAGGGGATAATCTGTTCCTCAGCTTTTCCAGCTTGTGCAGCTGTGAGCATCATGCTAGCTGTTTCAGTCTGTAGACTTCTCCTCCTTTCCCTGTGTCATCTCCTCTTTTGTTTCTTATAAGGACATTAGTCACTGGGTTTAAGGTCCACCCCATTAATTCAGGAGGATCTCTTCTTGAGATATCCTTAATTACATCGGCAAAGAGCATTTTTCCAAATTAGATCATATTTACAGGTACTTTTTGCATATATCTTGAGGGGCCACCATTCAGCCCACTAAAGATATCATGAAGTAAAATATTTTCAGAAAATTAAGCATGCTATCAACACTGAGAGAACTGGAGGTATGTAGTTGATACTGTGGTACATTGTCCCACTTCCTTGTTCAGGACTGAAGCACTAATTTATTTCTGGAAGTATTGCCTGCTGATGGCTCATAGCTGCATCCCTTTCCAGGAATTTCCTTCATCTCAAGAAAGCTGCCTCGCTATATTTTTGCCTTCTCTCTGGAGGCAGCCCACATGTAATGAGTGGATAATGAAGGACGAAGATATGGCTTTGCGCCTCAATTCTGGATAACATTGAAGGGTCATCCCAGCTCTAGGGCTCCCTTGTGAGAACGGCTGAGGCTTCTGCTGCAACTTTATTGGAAGGCAGCTTCTCTTTCCATCCCCTTTTGCTTCCCTCACTCCCTTGTAGGTGTTGTTCTCAAGAGCACTTCTCAATTAAGCTTTTGTAAGCAAATTTCACCACAGTGCCTGTTTTCCAGGGGCCTTGATTTAAGACATGCTCCCCCATGAGATGAACCATCAATAGTGTAAGTAGCTCAAAGGAGGCTTTTTGGAGAACCATCCTCCCAATGCCTAAACAGAAGAAATTTAGTTCTCCATTGTGTGGGCTCTCTGTCTTACTATCACCCCTATGATAAGAAATATGAGTTAAGAAGTTAGACACAACAACTAGAATGATGAAAACCTTTTCAAAACAGAAGTAATATTTTTCAAGAATTGTACAGAAGGCTAAGTGGACGGTTATTGGGTACTGAGAAACCAAGTACTTAAACCAAGATCTTATCATAAGAAAAAAGGAACATGGGCTAAAAGTAAAGAAGTAATGAATCCAAAGCAATCCCGGGATGGCACAAGTTTCCCACAGTGTCGAATCCTCTCTTGTGACAGTGGAAACTAACAGCGTGGAGTCTTCCTCCTCAGTGATTTGCACCAGCAGCCAACCTTTCAAAAGGTGTGGTTTCTCAATACTGACCTCTAAGCAGCAGAGACTAAGCAGCATCCAGCCTGGCCCCAAGACACTTCCTGTCTATACTTCCAGTAGAAGTAATTGGTAGAAGGGCACCAAAACCTCTCCGCCGAGGCTTGTTTTGCCATGTCAGAATCCCAGATCATTTTTGAAAATCACACCTAAAACTGTACAGGTATGTAAAAAAGACCTGTGCTAATTTGGGCTGTTCAGCACAGAGGCAATCTTGTACAGAACATGGGTCCATGGCATATCAGATGTGCTTTGGTTCCTGGATCTGCCATTTTCTAGCTGGGGCCTGATACAAGATGCTAAATCTCTATACGCCTTTGTGTTCTAGCATCTCTTAAGTGGGTATACGTTGAAGACTGATGGCATGTAAAGTGCCTGACATCAAAGTAAGCCAGGGGCAAAACAGGCTATTCTTAGCATAAAATGCATAGTCCTTTTTGTTTTTCCAATGATAACAACAACCTTTGGCCAAAATGTTATTTTACATGAGCTGCCCAATTCTTTCCTTGATGAAAACACATGCCAATTTATTTGTCTTTCCCCATGTCAACTGTACAAATTCAAAAGAGCTGGAGAAGAGTGATCTGTGTTCTGGTTAGTGCCATCCATTATGAACCTAAGTTCCTAGCTCTGTTTTGGACCCCTAAGACAGACAGTGAGATATGGAGCAAAAGGTGGTCGAAGAGAGTGATTTTCAGGCAAAGATTTGAGCCCACATCATGAACAACTTAGAAAGTCACCTTTTGTCCTAAGGGAGAAGTTGGGGAAATGGGAAAAATGGCAGAACACTGCAATGTCTTCTTTCTAAGCAATGTTATATATAGCGTACAATTAGGAGCTTAGAATTTGGGCTGAAACAAACTTTAGCTTAATATCTGGGATTTACCCAGCTTTTACCTGAATGACCTTGGTCAAGTAACTTAAATTCTTTGAACTTTAGTTTCCTTACATATAAAATTATGGTAATGACAATACCTTCCTTCAAGATTGCAGTGAAAATTCAAAAGGATTACATATGTGAAAGTTTTTGGTGCAGCGTCTGGCCCCATAGTACAGCTAACAAAGTCACAATAATGCTAAGAAAAGTAAGAAGCGAGAGAGAGGAGTCCAGGGAAGGAAGGCAGATAGACATAGCTCTCCCCCAACTCAGTGATGTTGGATAGATAGGTCATTTAACTTTCCTGGGCTTGCATTTCCTCATTAGTAAAATGGTAAACTGCTAAAGATTACATAAATGAAAATGGCCTTCTAGTTCATTGATTCAAGACGAGTTTAATAGTCATCACCAAATGACTTAGCCTGCCATGAAGTTATAAAATATAAGATTTCCATGAAATATAGAGAAAATGATAGGCCATGTAAAACAGAAATTACAATAAATTATATGAGTAAATATCTTAGTTTTGGCAGATGTAGCCTATAATCCCTTAATGCATTTTTTCTCCCTGAACTAAGGAAGCCTTTTCAATGATCCTTAAAAAATCAATGCTGCAGTAAATTAATCACAGCCTGCTATTGTGATTGGATTAATGGGAAGATCTTGCTAGGGCTTACATAAAAGCCTAAAGTAAACAGTTACCCAATATACAGATCTACTGGTTTGGACACAGAAATGCTATAAAAGAAAACAACTTAATAAATTCATCTGCTTAAAAAAAAAAAGAAGAAGAAGCTGAAACTTCAGATTCTCTGTCCTTTTACCCCCTTAACAATTTTGTCCAAATCAAATTTAAGTTATTAAAAACATAGATCCCATGGAAGTCATAGGCAAGTTAGCCAATGCATCTGCCCCATTTGCTTCCTGGGGTGATGATGACTTTAGACTTTTTAACATACGTCAGATAAATGTCTAAATTTTCATCAGATTCACTTGTGAATTTAAATTAGCCTCAGAACATTCAACACTGGAATCTTTTAAGCTAAACTTGAGAAAGTCTCTTAAGCTTCCACTGTGATAGAAAGGAAGGTACAGTTAAGAAACTGAGTCCCCACTAATTTGCATGATTCAAGATGTTCAGCATGAAAGTTGAGGGAATGAGGAGTCAATATGCACTCAGAGGTTGCCATAATGCTCTGATTTATCATGTTTTACTTTCCCCACAAAGCAGGAGACAAAATGGGAATAAAGCCAGATGAATCTATCTTTATTAGATTGGGCCCACAATCTCATATTGGGTTTAGATACTGGATTTCCTGCCAGCTTCTCATATTGTCGGCCTATTGCTTTCAAGTAAGCCAGCAATGGCCTGGGATAACAGTGTGTCTGTGGTATGAGACATCTTAAATGGATGACACAATTTCCCTGGGCTCTGCTGCTGGTGGAGTTCCCTAAGCAAGTTAGTGTTTATGTGCTGCTGATGTTTGGGGGCCAGATATGAATGATCTTTGCCTAGACTAATGATATCATCAAAGAAAGTGGGAACACAAAGATAAATATTCTTACAGATGACATTTACTCAGGGACAGCATTGTCTGAGTGAGGAGCTGTTTTCTTTTGGCTAAGAAAGATTCAAGAATTCTTTCTGCACTGATTTTCCCTCTCATTTCCTCTTAGCTTATTATGAAATACACTTGCCTTTGACATATCCCTTATACCCAATTGTGGGATATTCCTCTTTCCCACATCAAATTTGACATATGCTCCCCAAATCCACATGTTGTAGACTTGGTCCTTTAATACTGTTCTGACATAAACTTGATCTGTGTGACTTAAAGCTTCAGTGTGACAAAACAATAAAGCACTTTTCCTTTTCTGTTTAAATTATACTTGAGCCTTGGTCTGGCTACTCTTCTTATAAATGTAAGTTTGATTATAAAAGTCCTAAGGTTTGCTGATAGGTTGAAAAATAGTATTTTTCATTAATTTAAAATTTAAAGACACCATCTGACATGGATGCTGAGAAAACAGGAGGCAATCAAATCTACAAAACTTAGATATTAGCAATGCTTTGTTAAAAATTGAAGTTCCTGGGGCTAGAAGTTGTGGATAGATGGGTAGGTAGAGAGAGGTGAGGGGGCACCACGTTTCTTAACCAGAAGATTCCTTCATCTCCTAGTAACTCCCTCCAGGACTACTGGTCCCCCTGGCATTAGCAGCTGACTGTCCCTTCTGTCCAGCAGTGTCTTGCAGACAAAGACCAGCCTCATACCTGCTGCACTGGTCTCCATCTCTCTGTCCCAGCAATGCAACCACAAACTGATTGGGTAAGGCCCTCCTGACTGGAATGGAGGTTGGCCCTTTCCCCTCCTGACACCCTTTACTCAGAGAGTGGGGCTTCTGTGCACCTTGTTCTGGCTTTCAGGGTAAGTCCAGGGCTATGCTCTCTTGCCCCCATTCCTAACCCCCTACACACTTCTGTGGCTAGCCTTTTTCCATCTTCTTTGTAGATGATTCTACCTTCTACTCTTGGAATCGTAATCTTTCAGCAGTTCTGTTTTCTTTCTTCTTTCTCTGTCTACACTCCCAGCTTCATTTGTCACTAGTAAGTTCAAATATGCAGTGCCAGGGGATTGGTGTTCACAGAGGCTGAACTTCAATTCTGAAGGCAATAAGGGAGAGGATTTTTTGAGGAAAAAAAAAAAAAAGGAAGAGAGACAGCAAGAGGAGAAAGCAGTTAAGTATTATTAGGATGGGATTTTTTTTCATAAGATAAAATTTATTTTAGGTTGTAGGAAGTAGACAGTGAAGAGAAACAGATTGATAATTCAAGAAACTGGGAAAAACTCACAGGGAAGTATTTGGGAGATTAGGAGAGTAAGACATAGCACTGATGGAGTACGCACCCTGAATAGGGAAGAGCTTGCTCTATAGAAGAGTGGTTATCAGAGAAATTACGGTAAAATTGAGATGTGGAGAGTAAGAGAGTTAAAGTTCTGACTTGAATCCTCAGTCTTGTGTAAAAATAGAAGATAATTTATTTTTATTTATTTATTTATTTATTTATTTTGTGAAAATCGGTGAGGAAGGAACCCTGAGAAAAGTGGAACAGGGAATTTTGGACTAGTGACTGGGAGGATGGTGACAGGAGGCCAAAAAGAAAAAAAAGTGTGAAGATAAGGGCTGACTTTGGACTGGAATCAACAGCACCTGGTGTTAGGGAGCAAGACAGGAGGCTGCAGCTGGATGAGAGGTTGCAGCCTGGCCAGGTGGTGATGTTAGGAGGCTGAGGGGCCTAGGTACACAAAGATGAGTGAAGACAATGAAATATGCTGACGATAGGGTATACTGTCTACTATACTTAAGTGCTTTCCCCTCTTGCTATCTCTCATCCTTTTTTTTTTTTTTTTTCTCTAAAGAATCCTCTCCCTCTTTGCCTTCTAACTTCAAGTTCAGCCTCTGTGCACGCCACTCCTCTGACACTGCATATTTGAACTATATGGAAAAATGGAAACTAAAAATGTGCCTGAGGAATGGTGAGAATAGGAGGTTTGGAGGGGACAAGAAAGGTAAGGAAGAGGGAGGTCAGCTTTCCCTCAATGCTTACTTATTGTTCTCTGTTCTCATTAGCTTATCATTTCAGCCCCAATTTCACTAGTAGGTTAAAAGATGAACATGTGTGTGAATAACATCCAGTTTAGTAGTCACCTACTTCAACAGCACATTTTTGCTCCAGCCAACATGAACTCATATGGGAAAAGAGACTTTTTAAGAGGGGAACTAACATGTCTTTCTGAGTAGAGTGAGGAAAGGCGTAGTATCTGCTGTCTGAAAGCAGTAATCTGGGAACTACAGACTTTGACTTCAGGTCAAGGGAGTGAAGGATACCCCTTAAAGGAGGCAGAATGCCAAAGAATAACCTGGCCTAGCCATATTTGCCATATTTGGTCTTACAGGTGTCTGATGCTGAGGTAAATAAATTATTATGAATTTCGATCTAACCTCTGACCCAGGACCGTGTGAGTGCTCAATTAGGGACCAAGAACTGATGGGAGGGAAATTGCCCGCTTAGACCAAGACAGTTCCCCAAACCCAAGTACAGACAGTGCCAGCCCTCAATTGTTTCTTTGTCTTTGGACAGCTGCCAAGTTTTGTCTCAGGAGGTCTTTATTTTCTTTCAAGAGACCAAAAATCAATCACTTAATTCTTGGTGAGGTTAAGGTGGAAGATTAGAACGGATTAGAGTCGATTATAAACACAATCCCTTCTGCCGCGCTTCCTGGGGACCAACAAGCCTGTCAGATGCCTCATTAAAGCAATTACTCTCACAAGCCAGTGATAGGGCATCTACATTATCTATTGACCAGACCTGAGTCTACACTGAAACCAAGCCAGGGAAATTAAGAGAACAAAACAGGAAATAAAATGCCTAAAGGATCTCACAGATCCCAGATTGAATGCACATGGCTCACAAGCAATCTCTCTCTCTCTCTCTCTCTCTCTCTCTCTCTCTCTCTCTCTCTCGTGTGTGTGTGTGTGCGTGTGTGTTTTACTTTAGATCAAGGCTGGCAAGGACCTTCAACTTCTGGAACTGATCAATCTAGATATTAATATTAGACCCACACTTCCTGAGCTAAAAGAACTGAAAACAATGATGGTGATGGTGAGAGGTGAAAGGAAATTTAACAGCAAGCAAATGATAGAAAACTATAGGCCAAAGAGACAATTGAGGCTAGAAAATACTGCTGGTGCCTCTTCCACACCCCATGAAAATGCTGGGCCTCCACGTTGTGATGAATGGCACATCTGCCCTGTTGGCTCCTCTACCAGAGTAGATTCTGTATGAGACATTCTTATTAAAGAATGGCTAAGTGTTTCTTCGACGTGTGGTTTAAATGTTTGCCAGGAGCCAAGTGTGAACTGCGGCTTGGCAGCCTAAAGTCTCTACTGCGTGACCTCAGAATCATTTCAAACTGTCTCTTTATCTTTTATAAATGTTATGTAAGCCAATAACACTGATAAATAATTCTTTTTAACATTGTAAATCTTAGAATGCTGCTTCATTTTTAAAGAATATTTTGGATTGACTGAAGGCACTTCAGGTGAGCTTCTAGTTGTTTCCTGAGCTCCTCTGGTGCCAAAATGTCGTTCATGGCTGCGGTTATTCGGCGGCTGGACAAGACAGTGGTGAACAGCATCACGCAAGGAAAGTTATCCAGCGCCTGGTTAATGCTATCACAGAGATCATTGAGCACCGTTTAGACGCAAAATCCGCAGGTATTCAAGTGATTGCTAAAGAGGGAGGCCTGAAGCTGATTCGGATCCAAGACAGTGGCACTGGGATCAGGAAAGAAGATCTGGATATTGTATGCGAGAGGCTCCCTACGAGGAAACTGCAGTCCTTTGAGGATTTAGCCAGTATTTCCACCTATGGCTTTCAAGGTGAGGCTTTGGCCAGCATAAGCCACGTGGCTCATGTTACTATTACAGGGAAAATAGCTGATGGAAAGTGTGCATACAGAGCAAGTTACTCAGATGGAAAACTGAAAGCTCCTCCTAAACCATGTGCTGGCAATCAAGGGACCCAGATCGTGGTGGAGGACCTTTTTTACAACATAACCACAAGAAGAAAAGCTTTAAAAAATCCAAGTGAAGAATATGGGAAAATTTTGGAAGTTGTTGGCACATATTCAATACACAATTCAGGTATTAGTTTCTCAGTTAAAAAACAAAGACAGTAGCTGATGTTAGATAGTAGCTAATGCTGCAACCGTGGACAATATTCGCTCCATCTTTGGAAATGCTGTTAGTTGAGAAATGATAGAAATTGGGTGTGAGGATAAAACCCTAGCCTTCAAAACGAATGGTTATGTTTCCAATGCAAACTACTCGGTGAAGAAGTGCATCATCTTACTCTTTATCAACCACCGTCTGGTAGAATCAACTTCCCTGAGAAAAGCCATACAAACAGTGTATGCAGCCTATTTGCCCAAACACACACACCCATTCCTATACCGCAGTTTAGAAATCAGTCCCCAGAATGCGGATGTTAATGTGCACCCCACAAAGCACGAAGTTCACTGCCTGCATGAGGAGAGCATCCTGGAGTGGGAGCAGCAGCACATTGAGAGCCAGCTCTTGGGCTCCAATTCCTCCAGGATGTCCTTCATCCAGACTTTGCTACCAGGACTCGCTGGCCCCTCTGGGGAGATGGTTAAATCCACAACACATCTGACCTCCTCTTCCACTTCTGGAAGTAGTGACGAGGTCTATGCCCACCAGATGGTTCGTACAGATTCCTGAGAACAGAAGCTTGATACATTTCTGCAGCCCCTGAGCAAACTCCTGTCCAGTCAGCCCCAGGCCATTGTCCCAGAGGATAAGACAGATATTTCTAGTGGCAGGGCTAGGCAGCAAGATGAGAAGATGCTTGAACTCCCAGCCCCTGCTGAAGTGGCTGCCAAAAATCAGAGCCTGGAGGGGGATACAACAAAGGGGACTTCAGAAATGTCAGAGAAGGGATGACCCACTTCCAGCCCAGGCAATCCCAGAAAGAGACATAGGGAAGATTCTGATGTGGAAATGGTGGAAGATGATTCCCGAAAGGACATGACTGCAGTCTGTACTCCCCGGAGAAAGATCATTAGCCTCACCAGTGTTTTGAGTCTCCAGGAAGAAATTAATGAACGGCGACATGAGATTCTCCGGGAGATGTTGCATAACCACTCCTTCGTGGGCTGTGTGAATCCTCAGTGGGCCTTGGCACAGCATCAGACCAAGTTATACCTTCTCAACACCACCAGCTTAGTGAAGCACTGTTCTACCAGATACTCATTTATGATTTTGCCAATTTTGGCGTCCTGAGGTTATTGGAGCCAGCACCGCTCTTTGACCTCACCATGCTTGCCTTAGATAGTCCAGAGAATGGCTGGACAGAGGAAGATGGTCCCAAAGAAGGACTTGCTGAATACATTGTTGAGTTTCTGAAGAGGAGGGCTGAGATGCTTGCAGACTATTTCTGTTCGGAAATTGATGAGGAAGGGAACCTGATTGGATTACCCCTTCTGATTGACAACTGTGTGCCCCCTTTGGAAGGACTGCCTATTTTCATTCTTTGACTAGCCACTGAGGTGAATTGGGACGAAGAAAAGGAATGTTTTGAAAGCCTCAGTAAAGAATGCACTATGTTCTACTCCATCCAAAAGCAGTACATATCTGAGGAGTCGACCCTCTCAGGCCAGCAGAGTGAAGTTCCTGGCTCCATTCCAAACTCCTAGAAGTGGACTGTGAAACACATTGTCTATAAAGCCTTGCACTCACACATTCTGCCTCCTAAACATTTCACAGATGATGGTAATATCCTGCAGCTTGCTAACCTGCCTGATCTATACAAAGTCTTTGAGAGGTGTTAAATATGGTCATTTGTGCACTGTAGGATGTGTTGTTCATTCTTTGTATCCCGATGTTATTGGGAGCACTTAAGACTTACACCTTGCCTTCTAACTGGTAGCGTTCCTTTATACATGGTGGACTGATTATAAATAAATAGTCAGATGTGTCCTAAAAAAAAAGAATATTTCATAAAATGAGTGAATTATGGTTGAAATTAATAGTGTCAAAATTGGTATTTTAATTCACATAGAAAGGCAGAACATGTAAAGTCATGACTCTCTGTGCTACTACAATATGATGTCCCAGCAAATTTTTTTTAAAGCTTAATAAATACGATATCCTGTCCCTCTCTGCTGGTACAATGGGTTCTGCTATGTTTTCCTTGGGGTTTTAAATTTGGAATTTTTGCTTGGATTTATGGGATTAAAGACACAGCATTAATTTTGCCCTAATATTTAGTTGTTTTTTATTTTTAACTCTCTTCTTTAAGAAATAAAAATTAATAAGAGCAGAAACGAGACAGGGACATTCATTGGGTAACTCAGTCAGAGACTGGGTTGCTAATGTAAGCCTTAGGAAGGCCCCTGAAGGCAAACGTGAATTGCAGGGTAAATAGCAATGCTGTCATGTGTGGTTACCCACAGTTATTCTCCACTGAACTGGACCAGCCAGTTTTTTTTAGGCCTTTTTACAAAGGGCCTTTCTTACCCACAGGATTACAACTGAATTTCAGCTGTCAAAAGCACTGGATTTAGAATAACAAAACTTGGACTTCAGCCCTAGCTCTATCATTGACGAGCTCAGTGAACTTAGGCCAGTTATTTTACCCTCTGAGTCTGCTGTCTTCTCTGAAATAATAAGATCTGGACTTCAGCCCTAGCTTTCTCATTTACTAGCTCTGTGAACCTAGGCCAGTTATTTTGCTATCTGAGTCTGCCGCCCTGTCTGAAATGAGAATATTCCAGGGTCTTCTTAACTGGAACAGAAATTTTCTTGGGTTTTTAGAAAGATTAAATGAACTCACAAAGGGAGAACCACTCAACACAATGCCTGGTGCACAGTAGACATCAAATAAATATTGGACCATTTTCTTTTATTCTATTTTAATTAATAAAGGATGGCTTTTGAAAAATTATTTCTGAGAGTCACATTTCCAATTACTTATAGCTTAGGCAGAGATATCTATGCAAGTCATTTTATAACAACTTCCAAAGCATTCTCAATCATCATTATCCCAATGAAAAGAGGTCTAACCCTGAGAATCTTCTAGTCAAGTTCCCTCATTTTATGGATAAGGAAACTGACCCAGAGAAGTTCTGTAAAACACCCAAGGTCACACAGATACATGGTGGCAGTGAGAACTGGAATCCAGGTCTCTTGCCTCATGCCGAGTGCTTCCTTCCTTTACCAAGCTGGCACTATTTCTTATACGCTACAGAAATGTACGTGCCAGGGCGCTTGTGAATCTGAAGGTTTAGGGGTGATTGTACTTTTTCAGTCAGCTCACTGGTCTGAGCAAATGGCCAAACCTGGCATGTACCCAAATCCCTACGGAAAAAGGACTACTCAATCTGACCAATAAATACTTCCAGGAATTTATGGGGGAGCCAAGAGCTAACTTTGAAGCTAACCTAGATCTGATCTTATACACTTATCCTCATAGCCCACAGTAGTCTGACTGTGTCCTAAATAGTTCTACCCAATGGTGACAAATGAGAGTCTAGACATGTTGGATGGAATCAAAATAGACTTGGGTGAATTCTAAGTTTAGCATATACTAGTTTTTCCCATAGGCATCTCCTCTTCAGGTTGGGCTCGCAGCTGAATCTTTAAAAGCAGATAATGTCATGTGGCATACTTCAGGGAATACTCCCCAGCCCCACTGATGGCCTGTATGGGATTCTGATGGAGGTCATTTGGAGCAATGGTTTCCAGAGGCCAGTCTAAAGGCTCGTGCCAGGCTGGCTTGCTGTACATCTAGGGAGTCCTCTGAGCAGACAGCTTTAAGAGAGCTTTACCCTCCCTGCCAGACTCCTTTCATGGAGATTCTCTCTCAGTCAGCCTATGGTGAGGTTTGAGTATCTCTATCAAAATCTTCTCAAATGCTTTGATATGCAGCTGTTGCACTAACTCAGGGTGGGAGGAGTTGGCAGAGATTTAAGGGACTGGTATAAATGGCAGTGTGAGGGTTTCTAAGCCAAGAGGATCACCTCATGGAATAGATGTAATATAAAAAACAACAGTTAAGCATCACCACCTTAAGCTACTCCTCCCTGCAGAGTCTAGCTTAACCGCCTATCCACCAGAATCCAGCCTAATACCTTGAGTATACCTCTATTAAGTATTTCACTCTGCCATGTGAAGGTTCCTGTCTTTTTCCTTTACTGGATGCAAGCTCCTTGAGTTGAGAATAGAGACTGACATATTCTTCAGTGACCCCTGTTCCTAGTGCTGTGTCTGGTGCAGGGTAGCAATAGCCTCCTTTCTATCAGGAAGTGGCATCATCTCTGCTTTGACTTTAAGCAAAAGATGTTGGTGTGTTTGGGGAGAACCTTACATCATTAAAAACTCAAAATTATTTTTCCAGGGAACTGGTCAGTCCCTGAACTCAATTTCTGTGAAACACATCCTAACCTGGTGACCAATAATAAACACTCACAGTGTCACCTTAGATGAGCGATGTGACCCCTGGGCTGTCCACATGGCTTCATAACTCTCAGAGTGATTCAGCCAGTGGCTGTGTAACAAACACAGGTGCTGATCTGGGAAGCAAAATGAAGCTAAAAGCTAGTGAGCCCACAAATCTACGGTAAATTAGACCCTAAAACAACTGGGATACTTTGGGAAGCGTGTAGTCTTCTGAAGCAGATTCATCTTCAGCTGCTCTGAATTAATTTGGAGATTTATAAAACTGAAATTTCAGAAAGAAAACAATGAAAGTGTCAGCTTCTGCTGACACCCAAAGAACTAAGTGCCTCAGCAAGTTATTTGCCATGATCCAAGAGACAATTCTACTTTTTATTGAAATGAAAGATAGTGGCAGTCTCAGTTGAGTTTAAACTCTGTTTCTCCTTGGCTGGGGCTCCGACAAGTCTGGACAATGCTAGCCGACTCAGGACTGGATCTGCCAGAAGTTTGTGGGACTAAGAGTAGTCTTGGGGAGAATTTATCTCAGGGGAGGAAGAGACAGTCAGACTTGACTGAGAAGTGAAGCCTCAGCAGTGGGAATGTTTTGGACACCTTGTTGCCTCTCCTTCACATTTGTCTCCTGAACTAATCCTTATGAACTCATGTCTTGGTATACGGAGGGGAGACAAATAGGGTGGGAATATGGTACTATATAGCACATAACTATTGAAATATCTACATAGTGTCTATAAAGCTGCACCTGGTCCAGACTGAAATGTAAAACTTTATCTTTGAAGCATTATGTGAATGGAGAAACTTGGTTCACAGCTATTCTAATGAAAACATGCGGTCCTCTCCAAATTCTTGGCATCCTTCCATTACTGGAAGTCCCTCATTCTTTCATCCTAACAGAATTCTCCCATCGACATAGTCCTGTCCTCACCATCCTATTCCATCATTCCATTCTCCTTTGCACAGAGCTTTCACAACATGCATCTGGCATGGCATATCTTTCTACCACAGGCCTCCCTTCTCCAGGGATGGTTCTTTTTCCTTGATTGCTTTACTCAATACATCTACTTAGATTTTTTTCCATCGTATTGTCAGAGAGGGGAGAGGTAAAGGAGTTAAGTAGGGGGGAAAAGGAAGAAAAAACTGTCAGAAAGTTTACCTCATCACAGCTTTCAATAAAAATTCCGTAGAGCACGGGATCCAAGCAGCCCTTTTTTGGTATCTCACTAAAGAGAAGAATGTAGTTTTTCACAGAACCCCATATAATATTGGACAGGGTTTCTTGATGGTTCCTGTGCAAAAACAGGCCCAATGTAGGTGACGGTAGCATGTATGGGATGGTTGCCAGAGTATGTGTGAGGGATGCATTGAGATGGCAGTGGCATATCGTAGCAGAAGCATCTAATAACACTCTCTGAAAAAAAGCAGTACCAGGGAAAGGCAGTGGCCATGCCCAGTGGCAGCATCAGTGCCCTGTGGAGGTGAGGGCAATACTCATGAAAGCAGTGGTACTGATGAGAGAGAGACAATCACTGTGAGCTCTGCCAGCAGACACAGGACACCTTCACATGGTCCACATACACTGGAGGCTTTGACAGCAGACACCGCTGAGTGCTTCTGGAGCAGAAGTTTACAAAGAGGACATACTCCCTGTGGTCAATAAAGGAACTATTTGAAGCACATGTGAGACACCCGTAAAAGCTGGAGGATTAGTGTTGGAGCTGGTGATGCTATAAAGCAAATAGCAAAAGACAGTGCTAATGTCACCATGTTTTTTCTGTTTTATGCCCTTCCAGAGAATAACACAAGCCAGGAAAGAAGACACATGGCTTAAAGACTCATAGATCACTTGTTACAAAAAGTTACAGTATGCAATCCAAACTGACATGCTGATATCCAAGTTTTCATAGCAAACTCTAGGCAAGAAGTTCCTCTTTTTAATTTAAATTATTTTTGGGAATCTCCATGAATCTATGATCAGAAACTCTATATTATGTGTGTGTGTACTCCCTGGTTCAGTGTTTTCTTACATGTAGCATATGGAATACATGCCCTCCATATAGTCCCTCAAAGCCACACTTCGGTCCCTTAGACTTTGAGTGCTTGAGAATTAGATGGATTTATTATAGTATTTGTGCTGTAACAACTATATAATCGGGAACAGATTTCTATCATTGGCTTATATTTCTTTGGCTAAAGATGGAATGATGGATGCATAAATATATGCAGACAAATATGGTTTAATATTCTTCTGCAGTATCTCTGAAGTAGCTAATAACATCAAGTTAGGCAGCCATTGGAAACATATTTCTTCAGTCTTCATTCTTTAAGTATCACTGACATTATAGAAAAATAAAAAAGAATATTAGAGTAGAAATCAATAGATTTATATCTGCAAATCACTGTGTATACTCAAACATGTTCTTCATTTCTCCCTAGCTCAACTCTCTCATCCATATAATCAGAGAATTGGATTGTCACTTAAATCCCTTTTGGTTCTAAATTTTTATGATTCTGCTTTTCTTCTGTTGCTTTAATTGAGAAGAGCAATGGTTTTTCAACTTCTTAAACCAATGATTCCCTTAATCCATATAACATATGGATTATCCTTAACATATTCAGCAAATAAAGGCAGAAGTTCTGTGAATGAAGTGTGGATGGGAGGGGAGTTGACAATTCCTTGACTCCTCAACTTTCCTGCTGATCCCTTGAGTGTTTCTTCTGTGCCAATTTATAAACTGTTTTGCTACGGAAGTGGGAACTAAAGAACTTGAAACTAGATGCCTCTGAAGTGATAAAGTAAAAGCTAAATATTGAATGCATCCCAAAATTGAAACACCAGTAGTTCTGGTTAGTTCAGGAGTCAGCTAGGAAGAACATAAAAGTTTCAGAGAGATGCTCAACAGGAAAGGGGCTGATTTCACAAAACACCAATTTTCTTTCTAGGATTTCAAGACCAAATTTAGTAAAACCCTTATGTCAACTTCTCATTTTTTTGAAAAATGAAGGCACAAAGAGGGGAGCATTCCTGAAGGAATTTTGGACAGGCAAACTTAAATCAGACTCATGGAAAGAAAAATTCATTTAAAATTTTTTCAAGTAGCGTGATGCAATGACACATCAATAACAAATGCCTCTAGCCACATTTTTAAATGATGGCTTGGAATCTGTCCCCATTGCCTTCCCTCTCCATTTCAAAATAAATAGCAAATCAGGTTGAGTGAGAAATCTATGCTTTTCCCATTCTTCTTCAATTCCGAAATGAAAATGATGTTGATATTTTATTTTGGTCACTTTTTGTAAGAATCCTAACTGCCATCCATCATGTCCTCTAAAAATATTAGCAATTCCTTTTGACCTAGTAGAAGACAGTGAGTTTCAAATTGACTCACTGACGAGGGTAAGTGATAAACTATGCTACTTTTCAGCTATTTTAGGTAAAGCCCATTCTTGACATAACTCTGATGGATGGTAGTAAAACACACCATGGGCAAAAGCAAAAAGGAGGCAATGTGAAAAAGTAATCATGATATTTTCTCCATCTTCCCCTCTCACCTACCGCCCCAGAAGAGAATGGTATGTCAGAGAGACCTTCAATATGAAATTTACAATTGTTCCTTTATTTAGCACAGCTCAAGGCTGTAACTGACTGTACCACAAAGGACTCTTCAGGAAAACTTGTTGAAATAATTATTGAAAGTAA
>NW_016107516.1:2415504-2424344 GCF_001604975.1 Cebus imitator
AAAAAAAAAAAAAAAAAAAAAAACTTCTTAAAAGTGATATCATTTCCTGTAAATGAGAGTTACTATCTCTTTATTCCTCATCTATTCTTAATTTATCCTATCTCATCCTCAACTTTGTTTAAAGAGAATAAGATTGTGTTAATTCAGATTTTAGTTATAAATTTCTCCATGGTAAAAAATTAAAAATCAAAGATTTCTCTGCATAATTTTTCACACATCTTTTTATTTATTCATCCAAACATTAAGAATTTATGGGCCAGGCCTGGTGGCTCACGCCTGTAATCTAAGCACTTTGGAGGCCGAGGCGGGCGGATCACCTGAGGTTGGGAGTTCAAGACCAGCCTGACCAACATGGTGAAACCCCGCCTTTAAAAAAAAAATTAAAAAAAAAAAAAAGAATTTATGAAGCTCCTGTGTAGTAAGAACTATTAAGTGGTGGAGAGAAAATAAGTGAGTAACACATGAATCCTCTCTGTGTTAGTTTGTTTGCACTGCTATAATGAAATATCTGAAGATGGGCAATTTATTTTAAAAAGAGGTTTATTTTGCCTCATGGGTCTGCAGGCTGTATGAGATGCATGGCACTAGCATATGATCCTAATGAGGCCCCAGGAAGCTTTCAGTTGTGGTGGAAGGCAAAGGGAGAGCCAGTGCATCACCTGGTTGGAGAGGGGACAAGGGAGAGAGGTGGGAGGTGTCAGGCTCTTTACACAACCAGCTGTCATGTGAACTCAGAGCTAGAACTCTCTCATTACCATGAGGATGTCACCAAGCCATTCATGAGAGACTCGTCGCCATAACTTCAATGCCTCTCACTAGGCCTCACCTCCAATAGTGGGAATGACATTTCACCATGAGATTTGAAGGGATGAACACCCACACCATATCACTCCCCTCAAGAAGCCTAAGATTTATTTTTCTGCATTAAAATCACAGCTTGGGTCTAAATAGAGTTGTCTATAAACTGAATGCATTATCAACAACAGGAAGCTAAAGTATAAAAGATAAGCTGGGACTTAATAACAGAAATACAATGAGAGAAAGATCAGCTAATTCTTAGTGTTCTGTTATAAGCCAGTTGCTTATCATTATACTCTCTCATTCTCTCCTGTCTCATCTGGATAGGAGGTGCAGTGCCTTTGTACCAGGCCATATCCTCCTTTCTAATACTAATGGCAGACATAAGCAGTGATTTTGGCAGAAGCAGATCACTGGTCCTTCTTCTTTTTACCTAGTGCTGTATGAAATATAAATCTGAATTCTGAAAAAAAAAATCCTAAAAAGCAAAGAGAACTTCTAATTTCCTTGAAAATTTTCTTCTTATTACATTTTTACATAAGACAATGTAGTGGGGATTATTTTTATGTCTAGCTAATTTAATTCTGTCAATGTCACTGTGAGGGAGACATTATTGATATTGAGATTCAAACAACTGAGTAATTTACAGGAGGAAGAATGTGGCAGCAAACACATAGCTGAATGTTTGCAGGTTATAATAGAGGCTCCGAAATTTGGTTTGTTAAATGATGTGTGTTTATTATTAGAAATAATAAATACCTTATCTGTTAGAAATGTTTATTGGAAAATGTTTGCTCTTAACATATTTTTTCAAGATAGGAATTTTAGTAGTATCAAGAGACATCATAAAATATTTTATCTTAATTTACACCTATAAATAGCTATAAACATTTATGTAGAATGTGTGTTCAGGTTGGTCCAGAATTAGTGGTAGAGTAGGAGAAAGGAGGGAACAGAATGAAATAGTTACAGAATCATGTAATTCATCTATTTAAGAATATGCAGATGTGAAATCATAGATTGTTTATCTCAGCACAACTGGAGGAGGATTGCAGGGACTCTTCCACTTGAGGAAGCTCAAATGTATCAACTATTTATCATGAATATATTCACCTGCTATGGTCTAAATGTGTCCCCCAAAAAGGCTTTATCCTCAGCATAATAGTATTGGGAGATGGGGTCTTTTGAGAGGTGTTTAGGTTACAAGGGCTCTGTCCTAAAAAATGAAATACTGTCTTGAAAGGGGGCTGTGGGGGTGGGTTTCCTTTCTGTTGCCCTTCAACCTTCCTCTATGTGAAGATGCAGCAGGAAAGCCTTCACCAGAGGCTTGTGTCTGGATCTTCGACTTTGCAGCCCCCAGAACTTTAAGAGACTAAATTTTTGTTATTTATTTATTTATTTTATTTTTTTCTTTTTTTAAATTGAATTTTAGGTTTTGGGTTACATGTGAAGAACATGAAAGATTGTTGCATAGGTACACATGTGGCAGCATGATTTGCTGCCTTCCTTCCCTCTATGTCTAGCATTTCTCCCGATGCTATCTCTCCCCAACTCCCCACCCCCTCTGTCCCTCCCCTATTTCCCCCCAACAGACACCAGTGTGTGATGTTCCCGAATTACCCAGTTTGTGGTATTTTGTTATGGCAGTACAAATGGACTAAGACATGATGCTATAGAGTCCATTGGAGCATCTAAATGGAATGAGTTAACTTTTCTTTTTTTTTTTTTTTTTTTTTTTTCTCCTGAGACGGAGTTTCGCTCTTGTTACCCAGGCTGGAGTGCAATGGCGCGATCTCGGCTCACCGCAACCTCCGCCTCCTGGGTTCAGGCAATTCTCCTGCCTCAGCCTCCTGAGTAGCTGGGATTACAGGCACGCACCACCATGCCCAGCTAATTTTTTTTTTGTATTTTTAGTAGAGAGGGGTTTCACCATGTTGACCAGGATGGTCTCGATCTCTTGACCTCGTGATCCACCCACCTCGGCCTTCCAAAGTGCTGGGATTACAGGCTTGAGCCACCGCGCCCGGCCTGAGTTAACTTTTCAGTGCCGACGAACAGAAACACAGCAAAGACAGCATGCCCACTTCTAAATAACTATACTGCTTCACAAGTCATGCAGGTATCTTACAACAAAGCATTCCCAATTCTTCCCTCCTGTTTCTTATTACATTGCTATCATTCATTTCACTTATCCATAAACTATACTCGACTAGTACATTGTTGCTCTTATTATTTTGAACTGTTATCTTTTAGATCAATTAAAATCAATAAAAATGAAAGATTTCATTTTACCTCCATTTATTTCTTCTCTAATGTTCTTCCTTTCTTTGCATATAAATAGATTTTTGTCTGTAGTATTTTCCTTCCCTCTGAAAAGCTTCTTTAAACACTTCTTACAAGACAGGTCTACTAGAGACCAATCCCTCCAATTCCCTCAATGTTTGTTTGAGAAAGTGTTTATTTCTCCTTCACTTTTGAAAAATAACCCAATTCAGAAATTTTGGTGGTATTTTGGTTTTTCTTTCAACCCTTTGACTATCTCATTCCACTTCCTTTTTGTTTGCACATTTTCTGAATGCAAGTCCATTATAATTCTTATACTCATTCCTCTATATGTTAGGTGTTTTTCTTCTGTCTTCTTTTGAGATTTTTCTGTTTGTCTTTGATTTTCTGCAGTTTTTATATAATAGGCTTAAGTATAGTTTTTTGGTATTTATATTGTCCTCTGAGCTTCTTGAATGTTGGAAACGGGTTTATGACATTGGGAAGAATCCACACCGAGACAGTGGATCACTCAGCAAGGCTAGTTTACTTTCTGCAGAAAGGGTGCAACTCACCAGCAGTTTGCCATGAGAGCACACCTGAACAAAGGAGACAGGCACATTAAACCCTTTCATAACCTGACACAATTGCCCCACTGCTGTGTCCAGTTTCCATAGGCCGGAACAGAACCTCACATTCTATGCTCAACCCGATTGGCTAAAAACTTGAAAATTTCCTGAATAGATAAGGGGGAAAGAAGATGAGGAAGAAGACAAGGAAGAAAAGGAAGCTAGTCAGGAGAAGGTCAGGAGAGTTTCCAAACAAGGAATGGCATGCACCAGGGTTTGGAGCTTGCCCAGTTCTGTTCAGACATGCCAGACTGAGTCAAGGTAGCTGATTTAAGATGTAACTGATTTAGAGAATATATATACACGGGTATGTGTTTATGCTAATAGCAGATAATGGCCATAGAGCAAAAGATTGTAACTCCTTATAATGTAGTCTAAGATATAAACTTTGAAGAAGAACTTTCCCATCTCTCATAATTCCCTTCTCTTTTTATTTCATAATTCTTCTTCATACTTATCTAATAGGTCCTTGCTTCATTGTTCAGCTTGGCCTTCCAACAGAAGTAATTTCTCTGAATTGGGTGGAGGAGAAGTTGGAGATAGATAGGTTAGCAAGGGTAGTGTTAACAAGCCTTTGCACAAGTCCTTGAACACAGGGTATAACACAATATCCTACAAAAAGTGTACCTAATACCGCTACCAGGGAAGTGAGGACTATACCAGTGTCCTTCCATTTGCCGAACCAGCTCTCTAGCCATTTTGAAATGGGGTTATTTATTCCTGAATTTTTGACTAGGTCATTAGATTGAGCCGTAAGTCCCTGTAAGATTCTCGTGATACTTCCATCTGGAGCTGTGTTATTTGGAATGAAAGTGCAGCATTCAGTCTTCATCATTATGCAGACACCACCCTTTTCAGCTAACATCATGTCGAGCAATCCTGTTTTCCCATGCCATTTGGTGGGTAGACCTTAACTGTTCTGTGATTCCTTTATCACAACTATCCTTGGTAGAGTTAACAAATCATTGTCAATTATAATAAATGTCATTTATCCAATCTACATATTTATTTCTAAGAATAGTGTTGATTCAAATCCAGCAGCTATATGATCTCTGGCTTTAACTTCATTTGGAACTCCTCTTAGGACTCCAATTTCATCTAAGTACACATGAGAATCAAAGGACTCATCTGTGGCTCCTCTTGTATGTCGATGGTGAGTTATCTCTATCTTTGGTTGATGAAATGCCAAGGTAAAAAGGGTAACCAATTTGACTAGAGTGCAAGTACCCCTCCAGTTATTTGGCAGAGTGTCCAGTAAGGGTCTCCCACAATACCACCATATACCCGCTGGGGAATAGCTGATGGAAGACTGATGGATTAGCTCTCGAAAGTGCCTTACTTCACTGCATCCTGTGAAATTTCCAAGGAATGTTGAGTTCTCTTCCTGCCATGAGAGGCATGAGGTGAGCTCTGCCTTGGAAGATGGAGGCTGAATGGCCCTCAGGGCCTGACCCATAGGGTGTTGGACCTCAGGATATAGTAGAGAGAGAGCTTGGCACAGTCCATTGTTCTAGGTAGTAGGATGTTGAAAGAGAGCTATCACACATTCCAGGTCTGTCTGGTGAGAGGACCACTTCAGTGGGAAGGGGATAATCTGGGCTTCTGGCCTGCCATGCACACAAGTGTAAGAGTTGCTTTTATTTAGTATGGGGATGGAATATTTAATCCATTCTAACCAGACATTTGCAATTTGATACCCTGTCTCAACAGCTAAGGTTCGTTTCAGATCATTTATCTACACCACTGATACCTTTGTTTTATCATTAGGTGTGGTAATAATTTGAACAGCTGATGTTTGATCTGAGGCTAAAATGGCTGGGGTTGGAGAAGGGGAAGGCGGAAGAGGGAGAAGGCATATTTCAAACATACCTATAGGATCTTTCCTGTTTACATTTGCCCCACTGCTGTAAAGGCTATTTATAACAGCTTTACTGTCCATAATTGTAGAAATAGTGATAGAAATGAGGATAGGATTGCATTGGTAAATTTTGCAATCAGGGAAAGAGGTCACTTTAGTGAAGTAGAGGCTAGATCTGAGATCAGTACAGATTCCTCCTGCAGAGGTCCAACCTCTACACTGAGTATTCCATAAGACGTTGTCCCAGCCATTGCACAGCTGCCACTCAGTAGGGACAAGGAATCGATGCCTGGGTTGTAACTTGTCCCATCGATGAGCACTGGAAACTGCCAAATCAGTTAGGGGGCCGGGGCATAAGTATTTCTCTGAGGAAGTTAACTGTTTTTGACTATGTATGTTCCCACAAGGCGTTACTAGGCAAGCAGCAAAGGTTATAACTTGAGGGGAATCTGATCTAGTTGTATTAATGATAAAATGAGGCATAACAAAAGAAAGGAAAGAAAAATAGAAGTAGAAATACATCAAATTTTTCTTAATTTTAACTTGGTAGGGTTTGGTCTGGGAACAGCTGAGGGAGCAGCTGCCTTCTTGACTCAAGTATAATAGACCATCCCTTCTTGGCTGTGCAGTCAGCAGTCTCGGTGGTCAGTAGCACAAGATAGGATCCTTTCCAAGCTGGCTTGAGCTTCCCTCCTTCCCATCCTTTAGTGAAGACAGGCTCTCCAGGCCAATGTTGGTGTACTGGGAATTCCAAGCATGGTGGCTGTGCTAAAAGACCTCTGGTTTTAAGAGGAGAGGGTGGAAGAGAGACCAAGTATATAATTTCTAAGAAACTGATCTTTGGTTTCAAACGTAGGAACATCAGCTGAGGAATGTAAGAAAGGTAGTCCATATAGCATCTCATATGGAGGTAAACCTATGTCTTTCTGGGGAGCCATCCTGATCTTTAATAAGGCAATGGGAAGGCATTTGGTCCATGGTAACTGGGTTTCTAAAATTAACTTCGTTAAATGATTTTTAAGTGTCTGATTCATTCTTTCTACTCTCTCTGAGGTGAAAGGATGCCAAGGAATACAATATGCCCATTCTATTTCTAATGTCTGGGCCAATTTCTTAATGATGTCTGAGGTAAAGTGAGTTCCATTGTCTGAGTCAATGTTATTTATTAATCAAAATCTGGGTAAAATATGCTCAACTAAGGCCTTTACTACATTATTAGCAGTAGCTTTCAAGAAAGGAATAGCTTCTACCCAAAGAGTGAGATAATGAACTATCACCAATAGGTGTCTTAATCGACCTACTGGTGGCATCTCAGTGTAATCCATTTGCACACTTTGGAATGGCCTTAACTCCAGAGTTCTCCTACCCAGAGGTAATTTCTTCAGAGCCTGCATATTTGTCATCTTGCAGATGAAATAGCCATCTGTGACCTGCCTATATAAATTCCAATACATGCATAGACCCTAAGAACTGTATTACACAAGGCCTGGGGGCCCCAGTGTGTTCCTGGGTGCAGATGAGATAAGACTTCTCTCACAAGGGACTTAGAGAGCATTTCCCTCTGGTCTAGGAGAATACATTTCCTATCTGCATTTTCCTTAGCTCCAATTTCTGTCGGTTTATCCTTTTCAGTAGAAGAGAAAATACAAACTAGTTTAGGAGAAAGAAGGCAGGAAGTTAGATGAAACATTGGCTTGGCAGCCACGGCTACCTTTTTGGCCCCCTGGTCTGCAAGATTGTTCCCCCGACTTTCAAATGAAAAATCATGTTGATATCCAGGGACGTGTACGACAGCTAGTTCTTCTGCTAATTGGAGATTGTTCAAGAAATAAACAACCAGTGGTTCATGAGCAAGTTCTCAGCCTTGGCTGTTCATCAGACCTCTTTCCACCCAAATTTTTCCAAATGTATGTACGACTCCAAAGGCATACTTAGAGTCTGTATGAATGGTTCCTATTTTATTTTGTAAGTATTTCAAAGCTCAACTAAGGGCAAATAATTCACAACCTTGGGCAGAGTAACTATTGGGTAATCACCCTGATTCACTTTTTTCAAGGGCGTCTCCATCCACCACTGAGTACCCATTATGTTGTTTCCCATCAAACATCTGTGAGGACCCATCTATGAATAGATGCCGTCCAGTCTTATAAGGGGTCTCAGAAAAATCTGATCAGAACTTTGTATGGTAATTAATAAATGTTCTGTCTGTAACAACGAATTTCCAGTTAAGAAACCACAGGGTTGAGTGAGCTATCAGTCGTTATGGTTAAGTCATCTCTTTCTAGCAAAATGGCCTTATGCTTTAGAATTCTAGAATTGGTAAGCCATCTTCCTGCCTTTTGATTTAAAATAGCTTTAACTTGATGGGAGGTACTCACAGCCAAGTACCCTCCAGAGGTAATTTTTCTACTTAAGATAGGGGTATTATATGGAGACATACAAGGCTCTAAAAGCCCTTGTATGTCTTCATGTAACACCCCTGTTATTATATGGTCTATAATGAGACCTTCAATCACAGGTTTCAATCCTCCCTGACCCAGGGGGATTGGGTACTGCTTTCTCTTGGTCACTCCCCCAGGAATCTGTAAATGAATTTGTATCGGGGAAATCTGGAACCTCCCTCGATTTCCTTCTCTTGAGCATACATCAGGGTGACTTTTCCTTTCATCTGCAGTAGTCAACAAGTGTAGAGAGGGAAATAATCCCCTTGGCCCTACCTGTAGTCCTAGTCCTAACTTCAGCATCAAGTCTCTCCCTAATAAGTTAGTACCTGCTTCAGGGATTAGCAAAAATTGAATATGAGTCATTTGATCTTTATATCTTACCTCTGTGTTTTCTAAAATATTGGTCTTGAATTCTTCCCTCTTTACCCCAGATAATACTAATTCTTTGGAAGAGCAATTTAAGCCATTTGGAGAGAAGCATAAGGAAAAATGGATCACTCCAGAATCTATGAGAAACATTATTTGTTTGTACTTTGGTCCCCACATCCAAATTTATCAGGGGCTCTTGGTGGGACTCAAGATGGGAAGGAAAGAGCCCCAGAGCCCCCCATTCTTCCTCTCCCAAAGCTGGATGAGTGGAACAACTTCCTCTGGGCCTCTATTTCAGGGCATTTTCTCTTAAGATGGCCTGTTTTTCCAGAATTGTAACATCTATCCTGCCCACATTCTCCTCCTTCCGGGACGCTTCTGCTTTTCCTCATCTGCTCTGTATTTCCACCTTTTACAACACATACCATGATCCTCCCATGTCCCATTTTGACCTTTCCCCCTCCCTCTCTGTGAATCCAC
>NW_016107516.1:2425614-2446302 GCF_001604975.1 Cebus imitator
TGCAATGGCGCGATCTCGGCTCACCGCAACCTCCGCCTCCTGGGTTCAGGCAATTCTCCTGCCTCAACCTCCCGAGTAGCTGGGATTACAGGCACGCGCCACCATGCCCAGCTAATTTTTGTATTTTTGGTAGAGATGGGGTTTCACCATGTTGACCAGGACGGTCTTGATATCTTGACCTCGTGATCCACCCGCCTCTGCCTCCCAAAGTGCTGGGATTATAGGCGTGAGCCACCGCGCCCGGCCCTTCTCTTTCTAACTTCTTGGCCACACCTATTTTTTGTTTTAAGTCCTTCAAGGGGCGCAGAGAAACAGGCCCTGGCTGCCAGCATAGGGCACGCTTTATTTCTTCTGAGGACACAAACTCTTGTTGTTAACATACATTATTAAGAGTTGGCGGACCCAGACTTCATCTGAGCCAAATTTTGGCCAGAAAACAGCAGGGTTTAAGATTGGCCCCTGGGTCCAAAGAAAGCAACAACATTTGATCATCAGTTGCTTTTTCTTATGTTTGGTCCTTTCATTCTCTTTCCAGTACTTAAGCATTAGTCCTAATGGACTATCGGGAGGGATTCGGTCACTCTCATCTCTCTTGTTTCTTGCCTTACTTCCTTTTCCAGGCTTAGTAGAAGAAGTATTTCCCATATTGGGTGCTAAATAGACTTAATACCACCGCACCCCCCCCACCCCAAACCAGAGAAAAAAAAATCTCTCTCAGGAGATTCAGTCCCCCAGATCTCCCAGATCAGAGATTTCTCATCTGTCTGTTTCCCTGAAGGCCCAATCCCCAAATCCTCCAGATCAGGGATGTCTTCCCTATCTCTTTCCCAGGAGGCCCAGCTCCCCAGATCCTCCAGATCAGGGATGTCTCACCTATCCTGTCCTCAGTGGCTTGCTAAGGCTCAATTTCTTACACCAGAAAAGTCATGCCTGTATCCTTTTCCCCGGGAGATAACAATTCTCCCTTCCGTTTTCCCTCTTGAAGGTTATATACTGTAACTATTCACTCACACACACACTCCTTTCAATGGCTGACCACCAAGGAAGTACTTTGCCGCCCTTTTGAGGTTTTTGCTACCTTGGCTTCTGCACATGGTCTCACCATGGTCTTGCAAGTCTCTCCTTCTCCCCTGCGTTGCTGAGAATCCAAATGTGTTTCTCACACTGGGTAAGTCCTGGCTCTCTCCTTCGGGGCCACCAAAATAGTGTGGAGGGGAGCCTCCCCACAAGAGAGGAACAAGGACTGCCCCAGAGGGGAAACAGAATCCCCATTCGGGCCACCAAATTGTTGGAAATGGTTTTATAACATTGGGAAGCATCCACGCTGAGACAATGAATCGCTCAGTAAGGCTAGTTTACTTTCTGCAGAAAGGGTGCAACTCACCAGCAGTCGTGCCATGAGAGCACACCTGAACAAAGGAGACAGGCACAGTTAAACCCTTTCATAACCTGACACAATTGCCCCACTGCTGTGTCCAGTTTCCATAGGCCGGAACGGAACCTCACATTCTATGCTCGACTTGACTGGCTAAAAACTTGAAAATTTCCTGAATAGATAAGGGGAAAGAAGATGAGGAAGAAGACAAGGAAGAAAAGGAAGCTAGTCAGGAGAAGGTCAGGAGAGTTTCCAAACAAGGAATGGCATGCACCAGGGTTTGGAGCTTGCCCAGTTCTGTTCAGACATGCCAGACTGAGTCAAGGTAGCTGATTTAAGATGTAACTGATTTAGAGAATATATATACATGGGAATATGTTTATGTTAATAGTGGATAATGGCCATAGAGCACATGGCCTTATAATGTAATCTAAGATATAAACTTTGAAGAAGAAGTTTCCCATCTCTCACACTGAATCTGTAGTTTGGTGTTTGTTACTTCAAATATTTCTTCCTCACTTCCTTCTTTTGGTATTCTCATTTTATGTACCTTTTGTAATTGTCACAGTTATTGGATATTCCATTCGATTTTTTTTCTCATTCTTTTTTCTATTTGCTTTTCCGTTTGAAAAGTTGTTATTAACATATCTTTGAACTCACTGATTCTTTCCTGCATGTTGTTCAGTCTATGAATGGGTCCATCAAAAGTATTCTTCTTTTACTGTGACAATGTGTTTTACCTCTAGCATTTTGTCATGCCACACTATGCCAAATGTCACACCCAGGGTCCAGTTCCAGTCCATGCTGAGGTCCAAAGGGAGTGGGTAGGTGGCAGATAGTTGAAAGAACAGTTGGAGGTACTGTAGGGAGGTGAAATATAGTTGTATTCAGCAGCTTTCTCATCAGCAGCTCTCACACTGTCCGCCTTTGTCTCAGCTGTCTGCTCTAGCCCTGTGGCTCCTCTCAGCAGCTGGCTGTGCGGCTCCTGCCACCCCCACAGCCCCCACATCTGCAGCTGCACTCTCTGGCCTGAAAGCCAGCTCTCCCTTATAGGATCAGCAGCTTAACTCTTTCCCTCTGGGCACAAGTAAGTTCCTGGCTCTCCGCTGTCTGCCTTTAAGGTGAACCCCATGTACAGCATGAACCCCATGTACAGCATCAGCAGGGGAGTTATACCTTTTACAGACAATAGTGGCTTAGAGCTTAACGTGAGTGTACACAAACAAGTGGAGTTGTACACCAGCACTCCAAACTCACTGAATCACTCCGGCCTGGATGTCTGCCTTGGCCTATTCCTGACCAAAGCACATCCACATACCTTACATATTGATTCTTTCTCACTTTCATCTTTCTGCTTACATTACCCATTTTTTTCTTGTATGTTATCCACTTTATCCATTAGAGGCCTGAACATATCAATTATAATTATTTAAAATTTCTGGTGTGATAATTCTGAAATCTCAGCCATCTCTAGTCTGCTTATGAAGTTTGCTTTGTCTCTCAAGACTATTTTTGCCTTTCAGCATGTCTTGTAAATTTTTGTTGAAAGTTGGACGTGATGTATAGGTGAAAGAAACAGAGGTACATAGACCGTTAGTGCGATGTTTTATGTATCTGGGCAGCAGTTAAACTGTGTTTACTGTTTGTTGTAGTTGCACGTGTCAGCAGCTAAAATTTTCTCTAGTGTCCTTTTGTCTTTTCTGTTGTCTCTGGGTTTCCTTAGAGACTTCTTCTTAAATAGGATCTGAGGCTTGCAGTTCTTTTAGCTGTAATCCTCTGTTATTATACAGAAGCCCTATTAGCATGCTGGTAATATATGGCGGAAAGGAAGGATTCTATAATTGTATGATTAGGTTTCTGTCTTTTAGTGAGCTTGTGTCCTTAGGTTATGACCTTCACAAATGCTTGTCATTGATTCCCTTTCCCCAGCTTAGGTGAAACAGAAAAGTGAAAGGAGACTAGAGTTGTATATTTCCTTTTTCCCAGGTCAGTTAGGCTGTGGCAAGACCCAGGTAGGTAGGATCTGGTTAAACAGTTTCCTTTGAGGGCAGGCCTTTGTTAAGAACAGAGCATTCTGGGCTTATTTAAAAATGGTTACTTATCCCCCTTCCCTACAACAGATATGATAAATTTTTCTGATATTTAACTTGAGGCCTCCTGGAGTTTTTCTCTATCAAGCTAGTTCCTAGCTCAATCTCTATCAATTAGCCAAATACCATTTAATTGTTTTTAATAGGCTCCCACGGTGGCTTCTGCGTTCAATAAGCTGTGGTTCCCAGTATTTTGTCTCTCCAGTTTTCAGGGCAGTGGTTTGCCATGTGACCTCGATTCTCTGATACATCAATTAAGTATCACTGTTTTTTGGTTTGTTCAGCTTTACCTTGTGACAATAGAGTGATGGCATCCAAAATTTTTACATGTCAGACCAGAAACCAGAAGTTTCCAGATTTTCAACTTTGTAATCTATCTGCCTACCTATTCTGATCTGAGATATATGTTGGAAATGATTTTTTTAACAGTTTGTAATATGCTTTATTGTCTACAATGTTTTAATTATGTCATTAAATTTATAGACTTTTAATCATATTGCATCTAGATTTTGAATCATATTTAGAAAGTTTTTAACCATTCTTAAATTAAAAATAAATTAGTCAATATTCTATATTAGAAATATGAATGGTTTTATTTTTATTTTCAGAGAGATGATTCATTTGGGGTTTATCCTACTGCGTGATTTGAGGTATGGAATTAATTTTTATCTTTTTCAAAATTACTATTCTGTTGTTTTAATATAAATAATTGAGTAGTTCGTCTTTAACTGAGTGAATTGAGATTCAGTCTATTCCTATAGTAAGTTTCCAGATGTGCTTGGGTCTATTTCTGGATTTTGTGTTCTGTTTCATTAGTCTGCCTGCCTAGTCATATGTGAGTACCATCTGTTTTAATGACAGAGGATTTGGTGTATATTTTAATTTCTGCTAGGGCTAGTCCTTCCTTACTGCTTTGTTTAGTGTTTGCCTAATTGTTATTCCTTGATTTTTTTTCCATATAAGTTAAATGAACTGTCAAGCTCCAGAAGACAGCTATTTTATTAATATAAGATTAAATTTATGTTAACATTTTTATGATGTCGAATCATCTTGTTAAAAAACAAGAAGTCTTTTTCCATTTGTTCAGATCCATTTTGGATCTCTCAAGGATCTTTTCAGGCTTACCTTTTATAGTTTTTGCTTATTTCTTTTCTGTCACTCTATGGAGGTGTAATTGGAATTCAATAAACTATGCCTATTTAAATACACAATTTGAACAGTTTTGGCATGTACAGACCTGTAAACTAAGACCAGAATTAAAATATAAAACAATTCCATTATCCCCCCAAAATGTCTTCATGCGTATCTATAATTTATCTATTCTTGCACCCTGGTACCCAGGAATCTCCAATCTACTTTCTATAACTACAAATTACTTTGCATTTTCTAGATTTA
This sequence comes from Cebus imitator, assembly GCF_001604975.1. Classification (NCBI taxonomy): domain Eukaryota; kingdom Metazoa; phylum Chordata; class Mammalia; order Primates; family Cebidae; genus Cebus; species Cebus imitator. Next base: position 2,430,475 of record NW_016107516.1, read on the forward strand.
CATGAATAAAATTATGTTGTATGTACACTTTTGTTGGCCAGGCTTCTTTTACATAATTTTGAGATTCTCCCATGTTGTTACATGTATCATAGTTTGTTCACTTTTATTATTAACATTCCACTGTTTAGATATACCTGAGTTTGTTTATCCATTCACCTGTTAATCATTTGAGTTGTTTTTAGTTATTGGCTATTACAAATAAAGGTGCTATAAACATAGCATATAAGACTTGGTGTGGGCATGTTTTTATTTATTTTTTTCTTGAGTCAATACCTTGAAGTGGAATGGATTAGCCTTATGCTGGGTATGTATCCAACTTTCTCATAAATTGCTAAACTGTTTTCTAAAGTGGTTTTACTATTTTGCATTTTCACCAGCAGTATTTGAGACTTATAATTTCTTCACATTTTGCCAACTGTTGGTATGGTCAGTTTTGTTAGTTTTAGTCTTTCTAATGGGTGTATAGTAAAATCTCATTGTGGTTTTAATTTGCATTTTCAGAATGACTAGTGATGATTATCTTTTCATGAGCTTGTTTTTGGTATGTCTTCATTTATACAGTGTCCGTTCAAATCTTTTGTCTGTTAGTGGTGGAAGTAGGAACAGGAAGTGTTTATCTTATTATTATTAAGTTATATGAGTTCTTTATATATTCTGAATATAAGTCCTTTGTCTGATATATGTATTCTAAATATCTTCTTCCATGTTATGGGTTGCGCTTTATTTCCCCCTTAATTATAATTTTCAAAGAACACAGGTTTTTAATTTTGGAGATGTGCACATTATTTTTATGTGCACAATTATTTTATACAAATACTAAATTATCATTACAGTAAATTTTGAAATTGGATAAAGTATAACAACTTTGTTCTTTTTTTTTTTTTGTTATTCCGTGTGCGTTACATTTACCAATAAATTTTAGAAATAGCCTGTCAATTTCTACCCAAAAAAAGAAACCTACTGAGATTGGTATTGCATATAAATCAACTTGGGAATAATTTTCAATTAAATAATTGGCCATATGTAGACTTCTGTGTTGAAAATTATTTTCCTTCAGCGCTATAAAGAGCTGCTCCAGTGTTTTCTAGCCTCCCTAGTTTATATTGAGAAATTTGTGGTCATTTGGAATCATTATTCCCCTGAATGTAATACATTATTTTGGAGCTGCTTTCAAAAGTTTTTATATGTCTTTGTTTTCTCAGCAGTTTAATTATGATGTCTCCAGGCATATTATTTTTCCTTTAGTTGTGTCATATCCTCTTTAGGGTTCAGTGAGATTCTTGAATATGTAAATTTGTGTCTTTCATCATATTTGAGCATTTTCAGCCATTATTTCTTCTGCCACATAATTTCTTTTTATTTGACATTTCAATAGCATGTCATTTAGACTTTTGATATTCATCTACAGGTCACAATGGCTCTGTTTGTTTTTATTCTTTTCTCTTTCTTCTTCATGTTGGATGGTTTCTATTGATATATCTTTCACGGACTCATATGTCATTTTCTTGCGTTAATTGAGGTCTTTTGATAAACGTTTTAATTTCAGAAATTCTGTTTTTCAAGTTTTATGTTTCTATTCAGTTCATTTTCATAGGCTGTAGTTCTTTGCTGAGAAATTCTATTTTTTATTTCATTTAAATGTATTTTCCATGACCTCATGTGGTATAGTTATGAAAGCTGCTTTAAAATCTTTATCTTATATTTAAACTCCAAGACATTTTATGGTTAGTGCCTATAGATTGTCTTCTCCCTTGAGAATTGATGAAATTTTCTGAGTAGTTTCTGATCGTGTTCAGTACTTTATAGAAAATGACACTGTATAGCCCCTGGGACCTGTATAATCACTTGGTGAGTTTGGTAACTTTTTTAAGGAGGCGGTCAACTCATTTAGGGTCAGACCCCATGTACGGTCTCACTTTCTCTTAGTTGTTGTTCACATATCAGTTGAGCTCCGAACGTTTTGCTGTGCTGGTTTGGGTCTGTCCCATACATGCATAACTCAGGGGTGAGCCAGAGATCTGTAGGTTTATATGAGTCATTAGGAGATTCCTTCTGAAACTCTTTCTGATCTGGGATTTTCTTCCCTAGGTTCAAGTTCCCATGGTTTCTTTTTCCTTGATTCCTGTAACCAGAAAAACAATATTGTTGGAGTTTCAGCACCCTGTCCTAATCACTTTGCAGCCTGGCAATTAGGGTCTGTGCTCAAGAAAAAGCCTAGCATAGGAAGCAGAAAGCAAACTGGGAAAGTCACTTAGTATGGTCTCTTCTTCAAGTTTTAATTTCCCTCCACAATCTTTTTGCTTTTGTTTAGCTTTGGGGCCCTAAGTAATTTTTGGTATTTTGTCCAGGGTTTCTAGTTGTATTCAGCTGTACTAGTAGGCTGTAGAGGACTTAAACACTACCACAGCAGAATTGGAATCACTTAGCTTATTTTTTAAAAGCTTATTCTTAAATATTTTATTTTTAAATTGTTGCTAAAATAAAATGGGTTTTTCTTCCATTATATATCTTTTAACTGATTATTATTAGGATCTGAAGGCTTTTATTAGCATATATTAATTTTGTATCTTCCTACCTTATTTATTTGTGTTTCATCAGTGATTCTTTTGAGTTTTATAGTTATTTTATCTTTGCCTCTCCAAAAAGATATAGTTTTCCATCTTTCATGTCTCTAATCATTTTATCTTATCTAATTTTATTTACTAATACCTATAATACATTATTAAATGATGGAAAAAATTGTGGACATCTTTAATTTATTCTTGACTTTGGTTAGATTACCACTAAAGTATCTCTATTTAGTGGAAATATGGCTTTAGAACTGAGTTATATATATTTAGTGTTAAAGAACCAATTCTTATTTTACTGAGTATATATTTTTAAATAGGAATGGGTGTTATAGAAAGAGTCATATGTTATATTCTATTTGGTATTAATGATAGTGAGCAATATTAAGAGATTTCTAATATTAAAACACCTTGAAATCACATTTGATCACAACGTATCATTAACATACTATTGAAATATATTTGCTGATATTTTATTTTGAATTTTGGCATTAATATTCAAAATGAGACTGGTTTATAACTTCTTTTTATATGTGATTTTGACATCAATATTATTCATGTTTAATTAAAGTAATTTAGAATTTCTCCTTCTTTTCCTATGCTCAGGTGCAAAGATGTTCAGATATCTCTGTGACTGTATCTTGACCTTGCTTCTCTGCTTTCTTTGGGGTAATTGTTATTTCATCTATTTTTCCTGTGAAAAATTGTTTTAAGCCTTTTATCTCTACTGAGGTGAATTTTATTACATTGTATTTTTCAAGGATGCTATCCAATTATTTAATTTTTCAAATACATTTGTATAGAGAGATACAAAATAGTCTGTAAGAACCTTTTAAAATTTACTTTGTTTCAAGGTTATTTTCCCCATATATTTTTTATTTTATATATCTGTGCTTTCTCCTCTTTTTCTGAGTTAGATTAGATAGTGGTTTATCTAGTTTGTTAATTTTTCCCCAAGAACAAGCATTTTTATTGATTTATCAATTTTGTTATATTTTTGTTTCCTGTTTTATTAATTTCTACTTCTATATTTTTAAAAATTTCTTTCTTCTGCTTTCCCCATTGCCTACATAATTTTCTGAGTTGGGAATTTAATTCATTTATTTTTATTTATCTAAGTATCATAAGTACGTAGAGCTATGCATTTTCCTACAGTCACTGCTTTAATTGTGTCTCATAAATGTCTTCGGAAGAGTTCATAAATATTTGCGGAGTTTCCCTCTGTATTAAGCTGTTTCCCTATAGGCTTGGTACTTTAAAAACAGCCTGCCTACATATAATACTCTGGGCTCACATTTTCTTTTCGTGAGTTTCTTAAAATTGTTCTTCCACAATTTTCTTGCTTCATATGCTGTTTTATGATCTTATTTCCTTTGTAAGTGTTTTGGCTTTTTACTTGGGTGCCCAGAAGATTGCCTCTATATATTTAAGTTCTAATAGGTCTGTTATACTGCGTCTTAGAAGTATATCTATATATTAACAATTGACCATTCTGGGTTAGTTTTCTCAGGTAAACAAATATATCCAAGTTTTCTTTTATTTATAGAAAGTTTTACTGGATTATGGTTTAATAATTAGTTCTTTTGTTTCATTGTTTTTTTCTTGTCAGAAACCTAAATGACAATGCCCAATTTTCTTTTTCTCTGATGGTTTTCACCTTTTTTATTTTGTTTTCATTTTCTCGGAATTTTAAATACATTTTAAAACTTCTTATACTGTCAGAGAAATCAATTTTCTCTTGAGTACTTTGAAATTATTCTTTCTATTTAGATGTTTTTGCCTTTTTAATTTCTCTCCTGTGTTCTATCCATTTTTTTTCATATATTACTTTATTTAATTCTGCTTTTCTGATTTAAAATTTTTTCTTTTAGCAAAATGTTTAAAATATTTAATTCAGGGTGGGGTGTGATGTTACAGATTGTTTTCTGAGCTGACAACTAAATTGGGGTTCCAGTACAAATGTGGCTAGCTAAGGGGAAATAAAGGGGAGCAGGATATAATTGTTTACCAGGTGCCTTTCATGGGATACATCTTTTACCTGGCAGAGGGCCTAGTGTCTAATTGTCTAACCTGTAACCAGGAAGATTCCTCACACAGGAAATTTGTTTATACTGGCAGATGCCCTTTTGGCTCTTGTCTCACCTGTGTTCAGTTTATGCCTGCCTGACTATTGCTCTCATTCTGGAAGCTCAACTTTGTGTTTTCCCGTCCCATGTCCGGGAAAGATAGGCCTGGCATAGCCCCTGATTCTCCAGATGGAAGGTAGAAATCCAATACTCCATCACAAAAGAAAAAAATTAAAATATTTTACTTACAGGTCTTGGGCAAGGAAGGTATTGAGGGGAGTCCTCTGTCTTAGGATCATGCTAGGCCAAACTGAAGGAGTCTGACAGAGAGAGAGAGAGAGAGCGAGCGCGTGCGCATGTTGTGAAGTTTATTCTCTGTAGGTTTATTGCCGAGTTAAAAACGAGATAACTGAGGCCAGCACAAGAAAATTAGATGCCAATTTATTCAGCTCCTGGGCGAGGCTCTGTGGTCCGGGGAGAGGGGTCAGCGAAGTTGCACTGGACTTCTCTCAGGAGTGGGGTTTTATAGGGAGTGAAGGCGTTTGATTGGATTTGGAGAAACAGGATGTGGATGGGGTGAGCTGCTATTGGTAGGTAGGTGGGATTTCCGGTGAGCAGGCTAAATGCTGAGTGCAGAGGGGATTTCCAAGGGTGCGGTTAGGTGCCAAGTGCAGAGGGGATTTCCAAGGCGGAGCTAGATGATGGGCATATTCCGATAATGTAATTTTCAAGTGCGGAGGGAGATGGGCGTGTCCAAACTCCCGGCAAGGCAACCAGCCTTACACATGTGACAAGTAGTATTACATGTAAGAGAATACAATGTGGGTTATTTTAAATTCTCAGGCAAATATCTGGATGATTCATTTAAAATAAAACAGTGGAAGAGTGGGTAGTCTAAGTTCCTATCTCTGGCCACCGGCTTGAGCCATTTAGGTGCAGTGAAGAACAGGAAATGGTCAAGGGTGACAGCCTTGCTTCTATAAAATGGTTGCCAAGCCAATATAAAATTATAATAATGTACTACACAGATCTCTGCTTTATTGTTAGTTTTAGTAGGGGAGAATTTTCATCAGTAGAAACGTTTTCTTCTCTTATTTTTTTTTTTCTGTCTTGTAGCAGTTTTTATGGCTATTGCCAGACGTTTTTCATTCATTCCCAGTGAATGGCAGAGAGAGAGAGAGAATGTGGCAACTACCAGTATGTATACTGGAATACAGTATGGGCTATTTTAAGTTCTTAGGCAAATATGTCTTATTCTTTTTTGACCAGCCATAGTATGAAGAGGTGCAGTGTTTGGGAAGTTTACTCTGTTTCTTGCTTCAAGAGAGCTTTCTTCTGTTGAATTATTAATACAATTTAAAAAAAATTAATGGAACTGTTTTGAGACAGAGGAAGAACTCTGTTTTTGTAAATCCCTGGATTCTATTGTTTCTGTAGGATCTTTAATTTTCATTGCTAATTTCCTTCTTTCCCTTTATCACTAAGTCTTCAAAGAATGCCTCTCCTTTCCAGATTGCCTCCTTTCCCCCAGAAATTATATCTTACCAAGAATTCCAAAATTTATCTTTTACCCTTTAAACCATTTCCTTTTGATGACTCAGAGGCTGTGTTCTAAGACATGTTCTAAGTGTGTTTCCATTAAGGATAGGATTCTTATCATGGGTGATTTTTTCTATGTTCTGCTAAGTAGTCTTTCATTTACATTACACTTTTCCATGCATAAGTTGCATTTGGAATATTTTGCAACATTTATTACCCTATACACCTGTAATTTGATGCATTACATTGTCTCTAGTTATGCTGTAAGAATCCATGGTAGATGGTTTAATTTACTCTCCATGTAGATCTGTATGCTTTTTTGACAATGTATAGGGATATTTAAGAAACTGCAATCGTCCTACAGGAATTCGAAAGTCTATAATTGTGTCCTTGGTTTCCTTTTGATTCAGTAGTTTTACAGAAGTTGCTCCCTGACCCCCCAGCCCCCATGTCTCTGTATTTAAATTTGTATTTATTGTCATATTTATTATTTAAATACATATATTGGCACATGGCAATTTGGCATCAAACATATATACACACACATATAATTACATTATATATGTCATGTATATAATGTAATTAGCTTCAGTGTTCATATTCTTTTTATACCAATATTTTCCTCATTTCTTAACTATTTATTTTATTCTCCTAAGTTAGTTAAAATGTTTTAAAACAGATTTCTCAGGCACAGTGAATAGGTTATTTTACAAACTCTTCTATATCTAGAAGATTGCTTTTCTGTTGCCTTCACACCCGAATGACAACATTTTCTAACTCAAATTCTTGGGTCACAAGATTTTCCATTGCTTTATCATTTTCTGGTGCTCAATGTCAAAGAAATTTAAGGTTCATCTGGTTCTTTTCTTTTGTAAATATCTTGGTTTTATTTTGTTATCTTTGGTTTAAGTATCAATGTTATACTCACTTGGTAAAATGAATTTAGTAGATTTCCTTTTGATTCTATTTTGGTGAACTTTTTAAGCAGCATTAAAGTTATACTTGCCTGAGAGCTTCAGTAGAATTTCTTTGTGATACTACGTGAAAATTAGTACATTTAAAAAAATTAGCTCTATAACATCTTCATATATTTCTTCTATGGCAATTGATCTGTTTATATTTTCTGTTATTTAGGTTAGTGTTGGGTATTCATGATTTCCTGGAAAAATCACCTATTTTATCCTAAAATGTATTTTCTTAAAGCTAATAAAATCATCCTTGTAGTATTAAATCTGTCCTATCTCCCATTTTTTTGTGACTTAGTAACCTATAAATTTATCTATATAAATGATAATATCTATATAAAGGAATAATTAAATATTATTGCTATTTTCATTACTATTGGAGAATCAGCTCTTGGATTTAATAGTGCTACCAATTTTATTAATTCTTAGTCATTGACTTAGGTTTAGTTGTTTTTCTTTTTTTTTTTGGTGGGTTTTTGGCAATTCCTTTTTCTAATTTATTCATTAGGTTCTTATTTTTACATTTTCTGAGCATACAAGGTCAATATTCTGTTCTAGACTATTTCTTTATATTTGCTTTAAGTTCAGATCTATAGCTAAATGATTTAAATTCTCATTGCCACACCTTCAGCACTTGAATTTTGTTTGGCTAAAGTTTTCTTAATGTATTCAAGCACTTGTAACTCCAGCTCAAGGGATCTCAGGTCTAGCATATTCCATATGATTTGTCATTTACCCTTATATTCTAATAAAACATTAAGCAGGCATGAAATCTTTGGATTAAACTTTCTTCTCTTGAGAATTTTATAGCAACATTTAGAGTTAAAAGTTGCTGTGAAAAAGTCTGAAAATTAATCTTTTTTTCATAACAAATGATTAGCTTTACATTGTCTCCTTTTCTTACCTTCGAAGGTGATAACTTTACCTGAATATGTTTCTTAGTGTTGATAAGTGTGTAAACACTCCATGACAAAGTATGCCCTTACAAGCTAAGAATGAATGGTTTTATTAAAAATTGGCAAAATCATGAATATTTTTATTATTTATTTATTTTTAAAATTATAGATTCAGGGGTAACGTGCAAGTTTGTTACATGGGTATATTGCATAATGTTGGGGTTTGGGCTTCTAATTAACCCATCATCAACGTAGTGAGTATAGTATCCAACAGGAAGTTTTTCAAACCTCACTCTCTTCCTTCTTTCCCCATTTTTGGGCCCTCAGTGTTTATTATTTCCGTCTTTATGTATCTATGCCCCCACTGTTTAACTCTCACTTATAAGTGAGAGCATACAGTATTTGATTTTATTTCTGTGTTAATTCACTCATGATAATGGCCACCAGCTACATCCATGTTGCTGCAAAGTACTTGATTTGATTCTTTCTTATGGCTGTGTGGTATTCTATGGTGTGTATATAGTTTTAAAAAACCTAGTCCACCATTGATGGACATCTTGTTTGATTCCATGTCTTTGCTATTGTGAATAGCAATATTCTCCCTTAATTTCATTGTTTGCTCAAAAGTCATTCAGGAAAAAGTTGTTTAGTTTCCATGAACTTGTATGGTTTTGCGAGCTTCTCTGTTGGTTTCTAATTTTATTTCACTATGGTCTGTGAAGATGCTTGACATGATTTCAATTTTTTCAATTCATTGAGACTTGCTTTATGACTGTGAGGTCAATTTTGAAGAATGTTTATGCAGAGATAAGAAAATGTATATTACGTAGCTGTTGAGGAACATATTCTGTAGATGTCTAGGTGTTTATTAGATCCATTGGGTCAAGAGTCCAATTTAAGCCCAGAGTTTTTCAGTTTTCTGCCTCAGTAATCTGTCCAGTGCTGTTAATGGTGTGTTGAAGTCCCCCCACTATTATTGTATGGCTTTCTCTTTTCTTAGGTTTAGTCATATTTGTTTCATGAATCTAGATGCTCCAATGTTGGGTGCATATATATATATATATATATATATGATATTTAAATCTTCTGATTGATTTAAACCCTTTATCATTGTATTATGCCTTTCTTTGTATTGTTTTGTTTTTTATTGTTTTTTGTTTAAAGTCCATTTTATGATAGAAGAATATCAGCCCCTGCTTGTTTGTTTGTTTGTTTGTTTTCTATTTGCATGATATATCTTTCTCTATCCTTTTATTTTGAGCCTGTAGGTGTCATAACATTTGAGATGGGTCTGTTGAAGGTTGAAGGTAGCAGAAGGTTGGGTCTTTTTTNAGGCCTTTAAGTTGAACATATAGGCTGTTTACATTCAAGGTTATATTGATATATAAGGTTTCGTTCCTGTCATAATATTGTTAGTTGTTTTGTAATCTCTGTTGTATAATTATTTTCTAAGATCTGTGAGCTAATACATGAGCTTTCATGGTAGCAAGTATTGTTCTTTTGTTTCCATGTTTCGAACTCCTTTGAGCATTTCTTGTAGGGAAGATTTGGTGGTGATGAATTCTCTTAGTATTTGCTTGTCTGAAAACAATTTTATTTTTCCATTTTTGAAGCTTAATTTGTCAGGATATAAAAATATTGGCTGGCATTCCTTTTTCTTTAAGAAGCCTGAAAATAAGTCCCCAGTCTCTCTGCCTTGTATGGTTTCTGCTGAGAAGTCTGCTGTTAGTCTGATGAAATTTTCTTTATATGCAACTTGGCCCTTTTCCTTAGCTGCCTTTAAAATTTTTTCTTTCTCATTGGCTTTGGATAGTCTGATGACTATATGCCTTAGGGATGGGTATCTTGTATAGTATCTTGCAGGTGTTCTCTGAGTTTCTTGTATCAGGAAATTGACCTATTTTGCAAGATTAGGAAAATGTTCCTGAATTATTCTCTAAAGTATGTTTTCCAAGTTGCTTACTTTTTCTTCTGTCTTAGTAGTGTCAGTAAGTCATAGGCTTCATTGCTTTATGTAATCTAATATTTCTCAAAGGCTTTATTTGTTTTGTAAAATTTTTTTTTAATCTTTGTCTGACTAGGTAAACTCAAAACACCAATCTTTAAACTAAAATTATTTTTTCTGCTTGCCCTAGCCTGTTCTTAAAGCTTCAAACAGTATTTTGAATTTCCTTTTGTGAAATTTTCAATTCCAGAAGTTCTATTTGTTTTTTTCTTAATGTAGCTGTCTCATCTTTCATATCCTAAATCATTTTCCTGGATTCTTTGTATTAGATTTCAACCTTGTCTCAGATCTCATTGAGTTTCCTTGCAATCTATGTTTTTGAATTATTTATTTGTTATTTTGAACTTTTCAATTTGGTCAGGATCCATTGCTGGATAACTAGTATAATTCTTTGGCGGTGTTAAGTCACTCTGGTTTTTTGTACTGCTGGTGTTCTTCTGGTGATCTCTCCTTATCTGTGGGAGTTGTCACTTCATATTTTTGAATTTTCTATTGTTTGTATGAGACTTTATTATTTTTAAATTCTTTTCTCCCTTGAGTATATAACTGTTGTGTATGTTGTCTTTGATTGTTTGGCTTTATTTCTGGGTGTTTTCAGGGACCCAGGGCTCTGTGTGGGTTCCTTTATCATGGATAATTTCTATGCAGTGACTTTCACAGATGGTGCTTGTTGTAGCAATGTATTAGACATAAGAGCTGCCACACTATCTGCTGTGAGACTGAGGGTGCAGAGGTCTCAGGAAGCTTATCTTGTGGACTAGCACTAAAGACCTTCTGGCACTAGTTTTTTTATTTGGTGATGTAGTTCAGGCTGAAGACTAGTAGACGGTGCTTAAGAGTAACAGATTTGCCCTCAGGTAGGCTAATGTTGAGCAAAAACACCTGTCTTGTTAGGGGACCTGTGGGGAAGGGATCATGTTGGGTTGCACGGAGGTCTTGGGGAAGGAGTGCAGGGTGCACCAGTCCCTCACCCTGAGCTGGCAGGAATGTTGTTTGCTTCCCTATCACACCCACGTTGCAAGGCTCATGATCTTCAGTTCGTAAAGACTTTGTCCTTTGGTTTCATGGTGCAGTGCAGCTGTGGGCTGTGAATATGACCTTCTGATGGCTACCAGCAAAATGGGCTCATGGCAGAGTGTCTTACTCTAATCCAGAGAAGGCAACTCTACAGCTTTTCTGTCTTCTTTTGCCAGATTCTGCTGGTCTGTGTAGGGAGGGGGAGTAGGGCTCCACTCTTTTTTAAACCCAAGTGGCATGGGCTCACTTTCACAAGGGTGTATCCACTGGGAAAAGCATAAGAAATCTTTACTCTGCATGCAAACATGCTGACCTTCAACACAAAGAACCACTGCTGCATTCACAACAGTGTACTGTGAGGGTAGTAGATGATTCCCTCTTCCATGTCCCTTCCTAGACATTGATACTCGCCCTTCCACAATTGGTGCTGGCCATTTCCTTTGTCCCGAAGGAGGATTTAGTGGTCTGTGCCCCCCTTCCCTTAGGGGATGCCCACTCTGAGGGTTAGATCTCCAGGTAACTGAGGACCCACCAGTCCCCTTTGCTTGTCTATGAGAGTGGGCTGTGGAGTATGTTTGCAGGACATCTGGTGGTGTGCTGACTCAAAGGCAGAGACTCCCTGGCAGGGCAGTGATGCACATTGGATGTACAGCCAGTATGGTGCCCACCTTCTCAGTTTGGCTCTGAGGAGAGTGTGTGTACATTTACACAGGTTGGCCGCCTGGTACTCTGTCCCCAGAAATTTCCCAAATTACCACTGACAGCAATGCCTTGGGCCACAAGGGCAGAGGGTCTCCTTAGCAGTTTGGCAGTAAGCTGATTGTCAGGGTGGTGAGAGAAGCAGGGAGCACTTCCATAGATCTGTTCCGTGGGGTCGTAGTTCCTTGGGGTCCAATCTGTACCAGACTCTTGCTGCTTTCCATTTTTGTACCCTAGCTTCTTCCTGAGGACACTACAACAGGTCTTGGCTCTCGTCCCTCAATTTTCAGTTTTTCATTTGTTTGTTTTTGAGACAGAGTCTTGCTCTGTCTCCCAGGCTGGAGTGCAGTGGCACAATCTCGGCTCACTACAACTTCCACCTCCCAGGTTCACGCAATTCTTCTGCCTCAGCCTCCCAAGAAGCTGGGATTACAGGTGTGTACCACCATACCTGGCTAATTTTTGTATTTTTAGTAGAGACAAGGTTTCACCATGTTAGCCAGGCTGGTATCAAACTCTTGACCTCTTATGATCCACCTGTCTCACCCTCCCCAAGTGGTGGGATTATAGGCATGAACAACCACATCCTGCCTCTTTCCTCAATTTTCTGTTCAGAACTTGTTCATTCACCAGTAACTTTGATCTTTCTGAGGAGAACTAACATCCAGTGTCCCTAGTCAGCCATCTTGAAAAAAGCCAAAAATACAAAAATTTTAAAATATTTTTTTGTCCTATTATTTTAGATCTTTTTTGCAGGGTGGGGTGGAAAGAGAGGGCACAGAAGAAGACATCAGTTATACTTATGTTGTGTTTTCTTTGTCCAATGTCCATATAGATAATGTTCTGACACTTTTTAATTTTTTTTTAAATTTTACTTTAAGTTCTGGGATACATGTGCAGAACATGCAGGCTTGTTACACAGGCATACATGTGCCATGATGGTTTGCTGTACCTATTAACCTGCCATCTAAGTTCCCTCCCCTCACCCCCAGCCTTACAACAGGCCCTGGTGTTTGTTGTTCCTTTTCCCTGTGTCCATGTGTTCTCATTGTTCAACTCCTACTTATGAGTGAGAACATGTGGTGTTTGGTATTCTATTCCTGTGTTAGTTTGCTAAGGATGATGGCTTCCAGATTCATCCATGTCCCTGCAAAGGACATGAAGTCATTCCTTTTTATGGCTGCATAGTATTCCACGGTGTATATGTAACACATTTTCTTTATCCAGCCTATCATTGATGGGCATTTGGGTTGGTTCCATGACTTTGCTATTGTAAATAGTGCTGCAGTCAACATATGTGTGCATGTGTCTTTATGGTAGAATGATTGGTATTCCTTTTGGTATATACATAGTGATGAGACTGTTGGATCAGATGGTATTTCTGGTTATAGATCCTTGAAGAATCGCCATAGTGTCTTCCACAATGGTTGAACTAATTTTAATTCCCACCAACAATGTAAATAAGACTTTTTATTTTGCTTCTTTCCTCAAGCCTATCATTTGTATCCTTTACTGTGTTTTCTACGGTTTCTAATTTCTGCTTCTAATTTGTCCTTTACTTCTGTTATAGTTTAAGTTAGTTTTTGTTACTTCTTTTGTTGCTTTCTCATATCTTCCCTCTTATTTTAGAGAGAATTTTTAAAAGGTAATTAAGGTTCTGATTTTATATATATATATATATATATATATATATATATATATATATATATATATATTTATTTATTTATTTTGAGATGGAGTCTCGCTCTGTCACCAGGCTGGAGTGCAGTGGCGCCATCTCAGCTCACTGCAACCTCTGACTCCCTGGTTTAAGCAATTCTCCTGCCTCAGCCTCCCAAGTACCTGGGATTACAGGCACATGCCACCACGCCCAGCCAATTTTTGTATTTTCAGTAGAGATGGAGGTTCATCATGTTGGCCAGGATGGTCTTGATTTCCTGACCTCGTGAACTGCCCGCCTCAGCCTCCCAAAGTGCTTGGATTACTGGCATGTGCTACCATGCCCAGCCTAATCTTTATTTTTATGAGAGTATATTTGCCTACAATATTATGTGCTCCATCAAAAATTTTTAGAATGAATGTATTTTATCTGTCAGCTATTTCTATATTTCTTTCCTTTGTTTATTTATAGTGCCTTTGTCATAGTTCTGTGTTAGTTCTTTTGATTTTATTACAATTCATATTTGAGTGAAGTAAGGACTTCTTAGACTTGGAATTCACTGTGAAGCTTCCTATGATTTAAGAATAAAGACTATGTTTTAAGCTTGTGGAAATTCTCCTTATGACCCAGAAGTAAGTAAGTGTGTGTGTGTGTGTGTGTGTGTGTGTGTGTGTGTGTGTGACTTCTTTCTGCCTTTACTTTTCCTAACACACTGAATTAACCTGGCAGTGTGACTCACAATATGCAAAATATTGTATTCCCTGCCTTGCCGACAAATATCTTTCAGCAAATATGGCCTCTCTGTGTTATTTCTTACTTACCCGTCATTTATCTGTTGCTTGAAATATTGTAGCAAAGTGAGTCTAGAGAAGTGATTGCTACCAGGCAGTATTCTTATTCTCATTAATTCAAACCAGGGCTCATTAGTTAGGTGTACGCTTATTTTGGAGATCTGTGCTCTGACAGGTTTGTCTGATATTTATAGGCATGAGCATATGCTCTACATTTCTTTCATGAATCTGCTGGACTTTATTCAGTATCTCTTTCTCAGAAATTTTGGTAAGTTATAGTTGTTTCTTGGTTTTGTTGAAAATGAAGATAGTACTCTTACTGGTTATTTTCTTTGAGTTTTGTGTGATATCTATGAGTGGAAAGGAGAAATCTTTTAGTGACATTTGAAACTGGATGTACTCTCCTTTCACAATATTTTGAACAGTCAAAGCAAGTACAAAATAAATCCAAAGCAAACAAAAATAAAATTTTAATCAGTTTATTATAGAAAATCATATTAAGGGTTTTTTCCTTGTGAATCTTCACAATACCCTCTTTATTCCTGCATTTTTATGGGTCTAATGTTGATCTTTCTTCCACTTGCTGACAGAGGAAATTTTAATCAAATAATTTTAGAATTCGCATCATGAAGGATTGGTCTCTACCAATCTAGGTCTCCACCACCATCTTCTAGGGGTCTGAAAAATTATCTTTCATATACAAACTTTAAGTTTGGTCTCTGTCCTTGTTAGAAAGCAGGTTTCTAGTGCAAGTTTTCTGGATCTTTTCTTGCTCTGTCAGATTGTATCACTAAACAAAAAATGATGCAATTTATAATTTTTTAAACAGTGGAATTACATGAAGTACTATCATTTCCTACTTGCATTTCTAATAGTCTTCTTGTCTCTATCTACGTTTGGAGGATTAAATATGCTATGTTTCAGTGAGTCTCTTCTCATTCCTATATACTTTCTTTTGTGCCACCTTCCAAAAATTACCATTTTGAAATGATGATAATAAAACCAGTGTAATACGAATAAATGTGGAGAGGGCAAGGCCTTGGCACTATTTGGTTTCTCTGGAGTTGGAGAATGGGTGTTTGTTCACTGTCAATACATCTTCACTATTTCAGAGTTAGGCAGTTACAGAGAAGGTGAATAAAAGTTTTTTCCTCAACTTTACTGGGTCCATCTGGCCCGTTCTGGTTCAGATATTAGGGCATGTCTTGTGCAGTTCAAGAAGGTACTTCTTGATTTTATTCCCACAGCTGATGTAATTAGTTGAAATTTGGCATATGGTATTCTGTTATCTTAAATTTACAGTGATCTTGCCGGTTTAAAGGAAAAAAAAAGCTTTTGGTTAGGTGCAGCAGCTCATGCCCGTAATCCCATCACATTGGGAGGCTGATGCGGGCAGATCACCTGAGGTCAGGAGTTCGAGACCAGCCTGACCAACATGGAGAAACGCCATCTCTACGAAAAATACAAAATTAGCTGGGCATGGTGGTGCATGCCTATTATCCCAGCTACTGGGGAGGCTGAGGGAGGAGAATTGCTTGGACCTGGGAGGCGGAGGTTGTGGTGAGCCAAGATCGCACCATTGCCCTCCAGCCTGGGCAACAAGAGTGAAACTCTGTCTCAAAA